>NC_091767.1:109004617-109310945 GCF_029378745.1 Bos indicus | reverse complement strand
GTTTACAGCATTGGGCCTTACTTCTATTACCAGTCACTTCCACAACTGGGTGTTGTTTTTGCTTTGGTTCTGTCTCTTCATTCTTTTTGGAGTTATTTCTCCACTGATCTCCAGTAGCATATTGGGCACCTACTGACCTGGGGAATTCATCTTTCAGTGTCCTATCTTTTTGCCTTTTCATACTGTTCATGGGGTTCTCAAGGCAAGAAGACTGAAGTGGTTTGCCATTTCCTTCTCCAGTGGACCACACTCTGTCACACCTCTCCATCATGACCCGTCCGTCTTGGGTGGCCCCACACAGCGTGGCTTAGTTTCATTGAGTTAGACAAACTGTGGTCCGTGTGATCAGGTTGGCTAGTTTTCTTTGGTTGTGGTTTCAGTCTGTTTGCCCTCTGATGCCCTCTTTTAGTGCCCACCGTCTTACTTGGGTTTCTCTTACCTTGGACGTGGGGTATCTCCTCTCGGTCGCTGCTCCTGATCTTGGACCTGGAGTATCTCCTCTCGGCCACTGCTCCTGACCTTGGATGAGGGGCATCTCCTCTCAGCCGCTGCTCCTGACCTTGGATGTGGAGTATCTCCTCTTGGTCGCTGCTCCTGACCTTGGACGTGGAGTATCTCCTCTCGGCCACTGCTCCTGACCTTGGATGAGGGGCATCTCCTCTCGGCCGCTGCTCCTGACCTTGGACGTGGTGTATCTCCTCAAGGCTGCCTCTACTGACCTTGGACATAGGTTATCTCTTCTGGTCCGCTCGCTGCTCCAGCGCCACATAGGTCCATTTTCATTGCTGCAAATGACAGAATTTCCTTCTTTTTATGACTCAGTAATATTCTATTGTGTAAATATACCACATCTTCTTTATACATATGCTTTGTCTTGGACACTTGAGTTGTCTCCATGTCTTGCTAATTGTAGACAGTGCTGCTGTGAACGTTGGGGGTACGTGTATCTTTTCCAATTAGTGTTTCTGGCTTTTTTGAGATAATTAGATGCTCCTGTGTTTTTTTCCATATACGTTAACATGTACAATACTTTCTTCCTGTATTAATCGGTTTATCTCTATATAATGCTCTTCTTTGTCTTTTGTTATAGCCTTCGTTCTGCAGTCTATTTTATCCTGATATGAGTTTTGCTACCTTTGCTTTTTTGTCATTTCTGTTTGCATGAAATATCTTTTTCATCCTTTCATTTTCAATCTCTGCATATTTAGTTCTGAAGTGAGCTTCTTGGACATAGCATATTGAAGGGTCCTTTTAAAAAAAAATCCCATCAGCTACCCTATTTCTTTTGACTGGAGCATTTAGTCCATTGACATTTAAAGTGGTTATTGATAGGTACATACTTGTTGCAATTTTATTACTTGTTTTCTGATTGCTTTTGAAGTTCTCTGTTCATTCCTTTTTCTTTTTACCTCCTCCCTTGTGGCTTGATGAGTTTCTTTGGTAGTAGGCTTGTGTTCCTTTATTTTTAGGTTTTGTGTATGTATTGTAAGTTTTGATTTGTGGTTATCATGGGGTTCATACATGTTGACCTGTAACTATAGCTACTCATTTAAGCTGGTAGTCATTAAAGTTCAATTACATTCTGAAAGATCACGTTTTTTTACCCCCTTCCCCCATATTTACTGTTTTTGATGCTATATTTTATATCTTCATGTTTATCCTTTAATTGTTTATTATAGATATAATTTCTTTTTACAGTTTTTTTTTTTTTTTTTGCTGTTTAATCTTTGTATTGGCTTATGTGAGTGGCTGATTGTCAATCCTTATTATATATTTGCCTTTCCTAGTGGGATTTTTTTCTTTCCTATAAATTGTTATTTCTTTTTCATTTAAAGAAGACCATTTAACATTTCTTTTAGGGTAGGTTTAGTATTGATGAACTCTCAGTTTTTGCTTGTCTGAGAAGCTTTTTATCTCTCCTTTTGTTCTAAATGGTAATCCTAGACTGCACGTTTTTCCTTTCATCATTTTGAGTATATCATGGCATTCTATAATGGCCTGCAAAGTTTATGCAGAGAAATCAGCTGACAGTCTTGTGGGGACCCCCTTGTATATGACTTTTGTTTTTCTCGTGCTGCCTTTCTCTCTCTATCTTGAACTTTTGCCTTCAAATGATAATGTCTTCGTGTGAGTCTGTTTGGGACCCTCTGTGCTTCTTGTTCCTGGATATCTGTTTCCTTCTTTGGATTTAGAAAGTTTTAAGCCATAGTTTTCTCAAGTACATTTCATTTCTTTCTCTCTCTCTTCTTCTGGGACCCCTATGATGCAAATGTTGGCAGGCTTAATGTTATCCCAGAGAGCTCTTCAACTGTTTTTAGTTTTTAAACTTGTTTTTCTTTTTGCTGTTTTGTTTGTGTGAGTTCCATTATTCTGTCTTCCAGATCATTTATACATTCTTCTCTGTCACTTAATCTGCTATTCATTCCTTCTAAGTATGTATTTTATTTCAGCTATTGAATTATTCATTCCTAATTGTGTCTTTATATTTCCTAGTTCCTTATTCAAATTTTCACTGTATATACCTATTCTTTTCTCTAATTCATTTAACATCATTACCACCAATGCTTTGAATGCTTTATCTGGCAAGCTGCTTATTTGTTTGGTTATTTATTTGGGGGGAGATTTTCTCTTGTTCTTTCAAATGAGAGCAGTTATCACTGACTCAATGAACATGCATCTGAGCAAACTCAGGGAGACAGTGAAGGACAGGGAGGCCTGGCATGCTGCGGTTCATGGGGTCACAAAGAGTCAGACACGACTTAGAGACTGAAAAACGACGAACATTCTGCTTTTTTCATTTTTCTTAGCATTCTCTGCCTCTATGAATTTAGGTGAAACAGTTATCTATTGTGGTCCTGAAGGGGTGTTCTTATGAGACAGTGTCCCTGTACAGGCTGTGTGTGCCTAATGTCTTCAGTGAGAGGGCTGGATCTGCTGTGGAGCCAAGTTCTGTCCTTCCTCAGTCTGTGCCAGTAACGATCGCCTTGGTGGGGGGAGGGGGCTGGAGACGGGAGAGGCTGGAGCTGGATCCAGGGGTACGGTGGGAATCGCCCTGTGCTCACTGGCCGTCACTGCCCTGTTGGGGGTGGAGTCTGACCACAAGTTGCTAAAGCAGAGCCTGGATGTTTGGGCCTGGGTTGGCTCTGCTCTCTTTGGACTGGTGTTCCCCACTCTCCCATCCTCAGGCCATTTGTCCCAGAGAGGTGGAGGGCTGAAGCAAGCGAGGCCTGCAAGAACCGGAGGCTCGGCTCAGGTCAGACGGCAGCCCCAGACAGGGGTCCGGGCTGTCTCCTGTGTGTTGCGATGGCGTCCCTCACTCCACTCAGAGACTCGAGTGTGAGCCCTCCTTGTCCCTCAGAGCGACAGCTGTCCCCAGTCTCCATGGTCACCTCCCCCTGCCCCCCATCCTGCAGCCACATTGCAGGGCTGCGGGGCCCATGTAGACTCTCAGCATGCATCAGGGGATGAGCTGAGGAAGTACCAGCGATGACCACCAGCACCCTCCTAGCCTCCACCCCAGCCTGGTTGACTCTGCGTCCCCTGGTCCGCTGGTCCGTCAAGTCCTCTCCCTGCCTGTGGCCGCCCCAGATTCAGTGCTATGCTGTGACCAGGAGTGCGGCCAGGGCACTCACTTGGCTTGGGCATGCTGGCTGAGGAAAACCTGGCTGCCAGAGCAGATCTGTTTCTGCCCTGCCTCGGGGTGAAGCCAGGGCACACGCCCTCCTCAAGAGCAGAGTCCAGGCTTCCCTCAGCCTTCCTGTAGTCCCAGTGTTTCTCCAACCTCCAATAAAGGGGGCTTGAATGCAGAACCCCAGAACGGGGCACCCAATCTACGGATCTCCCCACTCACTCCCGAGGCCAGGTGTCTGCCCAAGCAGTCTCCCTTTTCCTCCGAGTCCCTTCCAGCAACATAGGTCCAGATCCAATCTCTTCGTCCCTTCTTACCTGGTTGCCTGTGTAGTTTTCTTACAGCCTTGGTTGTACAGGAGCCCTTCTGCCAGTTTCCAGTTGGTTTCCAGTGGTGCTTGTTCCACATACAGGCTTTTGTTTTTGTTTTCATATGTGCTTGCAGTGGGAGGTGAACATCATGCCTCTCACTCTGCCATCTTGATCGATGGCACTGGGCTGGTCTCGTGACTTGCTTTAGCCAGTTACATGCAGCAGAAGGGACCCTGTGCTGTGTCTGTGCTTAGGTCTCAGGAAACCTCATCTACTTTCTCTTACGTTCTTGCATAATTTTCTTTCTTTTACGATGGCCTTGACTTGAGAACATGATAGAAGGAGATGAAAGACACACGGAGGCTAAGACTTACTGAGAGCAGAGCCCCTCTAGCTGACAACCAAGCAAAAACCAAAGGAATTGCCCAGCTGTGTCCAGCATAAACTGACAGCCATCGAAACTGTGGTAAAAACCCAGTTGCTGCTTTCCATTACAAAGTTGTAGGATGGTTTGCTATGTGCAAGAGCTAACTGACAGAGCAGTGCTCTTGGACTCAACTCAGCCCCATTCCCCCAGTGGCCTCGGCTGAGTCCTGCCATGTGCCTGGACGTGCAGTCTTCTAGCTGCCCTTCTTTCATAGGAGCTAGCCTTTTTTTTCCAGAGAAGGTGATGGCACCCCACTCCGGTACTCTTGTCTGGAAAATCCCATGGATGCAGGAGTCTGGTGGGCTGCAGTCCATGGGGTCACTAAGAGTCAGACATGACTGAGCGACTTCACTTTCACTTTTCACGTTCATGTATTGGAGAAGGAAATGGCAACCCACTTCAGTGTTCTTGCCTGGAGAATCCCAGGGACGGAGGAGCCTGGTGGGCTGCCATCTATGGGGTCGCACAGAGTCGGACACAACTGAAGCGACTTAGCAGCAGCAGCAGCCTTTTATTGAGGCAGTGGGTAAAGGATCCACCTGTAATGCAGTAGAGACACAGGAGATGTGGCTTCAATCCCTGGGTCAGAAAGATCCTCTGAAGTAGGAAATAGCAACCCACTCCAGTATTCTTGCCTGGTAAATTCTATGGACAGAGGAGCCTAGTGGGCTACAGTCAATGGGATCACAAAGAGTTGGACAAGACTGATCACACACACATACATATATACCTTAAATTATCATATAGATAGACAAGATATAAGGTATTGAGTTGACAAAAAGTTTGAGTTTTTCCTTACCATTTTATCAACACCCAAACAAACTTTTTGGCTCACCAAATACAGGGAGATATATAGATATAATTAAGGTATCTATCTATGTCTTATCTTGTCTACTTGATGGAGAACATCTCGCAAAAGAGATTTGTGCCTAAATCATTCTCCAACTTGCTCTGTAAGCCCTAATCACATTGCCCTTCTAGAATAAACCCTATTGTATCTTGTCTTGGGCTTGTGGCACTCACTGTTTGGGTTGACAGAAGCACTTTCCCCCAAGCATCTCCCATTCTTCTCATGGCCAGCTTCTTTGCATCTTTCAAATTTCAGTTTGAACATTACTTCCTCAAAGAGGTCTCCCTAAGGATACTTGCACTGAATCATATCGTCTTCTCAGTCTTGGTGTTTCCCATTACAAGGCTGTGTTTCCCCTACAGGATCTGACCATGCACAGTTATTTTCTGTGCTTATTAGTTTTCTTATTAATTATGAAGTTCCTTCACTAGAATGTAAACTCCGTGAACTCAGGGACCATGTCTGTCAATTTCTTCACTCTGTCCAGAGTGCTTACCCAGTGCCTGAGATAAGGAGTTACATTGCTAATATTCATCCAATAAGTGCATTCATAGTGCCTTTCTGTATCCTTGCACATTGTAAATATTCAATGTACGTGTTCATTGACTGGTTGACTGGATGATTTCTTTCCATCACTCAAAGCCTTATGAGGTCAATCTAACCCAGAGTAATGCCTTTACTCTCTGGATGAGAGAGGCCCAGTGAGGTTCCTTACTTACCTAGAGTCTCTGGGTAAGGTCGGAAGCAATATGATGAGGATCCAGATTTTCACAGCTCCTGACTTGGACTGTCTAAACCACGCCACCGTGCTTTTGCAGAACAAGCTCAGTGGAAGGTTTGCTCATTTAGAAGAACTAAAAGGAAGCAGTGGTGAATTACTCAAATCTTGTAATTTAATGAAAAGACAGTTCTTAATTTTCAAGTATCCACTACAAACTCAAACTCGGCTAAGCCACTGTATTTAATATAGCTCCTCAGAGGTCCTTTAACAGTGAGTAGATGAGAGTGGTTTCGTAACCTGGTTTTATTTGCATGGGTATCTGAATCCAACCGTAAGCTTTGGCCTTCAGGCCACACCATCACTGTGGTTACGCTGGTCTAGAGAAGCTGGCTCACTGAAGCTAGTTAGCTGGTCTTCCTTCCTGTCCTGCTTACCAAAATGTTTACAGCCTTGGTTGAATTTTTATAAAGTCTAAATGAGTTCATTTGAAATTGTGAAGTTTGGTTATTCTTGGAATGTTGGAGGTTGGCTGAGAAATGAGGCAAACTTTTTTAGGGACAGGTTTGGCCGCCTGATGTGAAGAGTTGACTCAGTGGGAAAGACTCTGAAGCTGCAAAAGATTGAGGGCAAGAGGAGAAGGGGGCAACAAAGGATGAGATGTTGGATGGCACCATGGACTCGATGGACATGAGTCTGAGGGAACTCTGGGAGTTGGTGATGGACAGGGAGGCCTGGCGTGCTGCAGTCCATGGGGTCACGAAGAGTCAGACACAGCTGAGTGAACAGCAACGACCACCTAGCTGCACGCCCCCAAGCAGGCAATGGAGGTGGTTCGGACCTGGCTCACAGGCGCTGTCAGAAAGGGCGGCGGGCAGGGCTCTGACAACAGTTCAGTCAAACGCACACTCACTCCGCCCTCCAGTTTTAATTCTGTCTGTGGAAGTCAGATGCTTAAGCAACCCAGGCAAAGTGTGTGCTCACTTTAAGTAGGGGTGATTCCAGGCCAGGCAGGAAGGTAGGGAAGGAGTCACAGGCTGTTCTAGTTGGAGGGTGCTTAGCAGCCACCTCGTCAGAAGAACAGATTCAGACCAGAATAGAGGAGATAAATAAAATGTGGTTAATGTGAGAAAGCCAGAGACGGGCACAGACCACTTTCCTTGCTCTGGTGGAGAGAGTGCTGGGATCAGAGCCAGGGAACCCCTGCGGCCTCCAGAGCGTCCACTTGTGACCTCGTCACCCTGGGCAGGGTGTGCCCACTGTAGGCCTCAGGTTTGGGGTTTCTAACCTGAGTCAGGGTGTGTGTGCGTTATTGATTAAGGCTCTCGGGTGTCTTCTAATGCTGGCTTTCTTGGAGTAAATCAAGATGATAGAGAACATGTCAAGGAGAAACTGAGAGAACCTGGACCCCAAGAGGCAGAGAGCTCCCAAATCTGGCCTTTTAGCTCTGACCTCACCTCCTTTCCCGCAGAGGTTTGCAGAGACTCAAACAGATATCCTGGAGTGAATAATTCACAAGATTTAAACATTAAAAAAATCCAGAGAGTTCCCTGGTGGCTAATGGTTAGGATTCTGAGCTTTCACCACTGAGTCCTGGGGGCAATCCCTGGTTGGGGAACTGAGATCCTGCAAGCCTCACAGCATGGGGGAAAAAATGTCTCATTAATTACTTCTTAACTTTCACATCACTCTAGCCTCCAACCCGACTGGCAAGAAGGGGAGAGGAAAGGGAGATATTAAAATTTGGCAAAAATAATGAGAACCTGGTCTCTAGTTTTAAACAATTCATCTTGAGGGAACCCAGCTTCTTTCAAGTTTTAATACCTGTTCTGCCTTTTGGTGTTTCTCTTCTTTCCTCTCTCTCCTTCCCAAGATAGCGGAAGGGTGCAAGGAAGAGCTGACTTATTTGGTTCGGCAGAGAGAGGGAACCTTGGAGAGCAGAGAGCCTCTGGCCTTGCTGGCTCGGGGGTCCCAGCCTGCTTATTTCTGGGCACTTGTCTCTGTCCTCGCTCAATCTTCACAGGTCCCATGGGGCCTCAGGACCTGCACTGCATTGACTGCTGACCTCAGAGTGCCCAGGTGAGATGAGAGGTCCTCACAAGCTGACCGCGGGGAGTCGGCAACACTTGCTGTACTGCGGGTGAGAGCACGGGGTTCCTAGCTCCTTACATCTTGGCATGTTTAGTGATGAGGTCAAACAGCAACCTGAATGCCCTCAGATTCCCCATGACCCTATCTGGGTGTTCTGGTGAAGATTTCGTTGTGTTATGTCCTCTTCCTGATCCTTCTTTGGGCTGGGGACCTGGGGGTGGGTGAAGTCAAGATTTTCTTCCTAAGGGCTCTGACCTCATCTTGACCTTTGTCTTATCTCTTCCAAATCTCTGTCCCTTGGCAAAACATTTTCCCTTCCTTCTCCTGTCTGGTGGAAACTCAAATTATGTCATACCCCAGGTTTTTCTACCTACGATGTAGAATATAACTAAGATTGGTCTGCTTAAGTTGATGTCTAATGGGAGTGTGAAGAATTCAGAAATCCTTTTTCTTTCCAAACAAATATCTGAAGACAACTGTTACATTGAAAAAAAAAAAAAATCTCAACTGATAGTCTAAGTTGAGGAGTAGCTTCATTATTTTAGCTGGCAACTGTCTTTCCTCTAAATTTCAGCAACCTGCTGATTCCACATCTAGGAAGCAACAGCGCATTATGTGTTGAGAAGCGTGGAAAACACAATGCTCTGTTTTCTCAGAAACACTGTGTCCTTTACACAGAGAACAGAGAGAAGAAGGAGGAGCGTGGTGGAGGGTGTATAAAGAGCCCGCCATCTGGGACTTAGGATACCCCAGTGTCAGTCTGGACCCCTGACTCTAACAGACTGTTGTTTCAGCAAGTCTGCTCCTCAGTTTCCCCTGTAGATGAATGAAATAGTTGGGCGAAAGAATCTGGAAAGTTCTTTTGTGTTCTAACGGCCAAGTCTGTAGATGGCTGCTAGTCTTTCCCGGGTTCGGCAGAACCCATTTTTAAGGACAGGAAGGAGCATGGTCAGGCAATGCTGGTTTTAAATGTCAGCTCTGCCGACTTCCTCTCTATGTTATGGGCCAGTAACTCATCCTCTCTGAACATCAGTTTTCCTATCTGTAAAATGGATATATTAAAACTTGCTGAGTTTGTCATGAGGCTTAAATGATATTATTGGTCTTTCTCACTATGAGGGCAGTGATGTGTTCATTTTATCCACCTCTACATTCCTAGTGCCTATCATAGAGTCTGATGAATAATAAATTCCCATAAATATTTGTTTAATAAGTGAAAAATTGATGCTTTCAAACTGTGGTGCTGGAGAAGATGTTTGAGAATCCCTTGGACTGAAAGAAGGTCAAACCAGTCCATCCTAAAGGAAATCAGCCCTGAATATTCACTGGAAGGGCTGATGCTATAGCTGAGGCTCCAATACTTTGGCCTCCTGATGTGAAGAACTGACTCATTGGAAAAGACTTTGATTCTGGGAAAGATTGAAGGCAGGAGGAGAAGGGGACAACAGAGGATGAGACTGTTGGATGGTATCACCAACTCAATGGACATGAGTTTGAGCAAACTCTGGGAGATCATGAAGGACAGGGAAGTCTGATGTGCTGCAGTCCATGGGGTTGCAGAGAGCTGGGCACACCTTAGTGACTGAACAACACACAACCACACATGAAAGAATGAATGAATGACTTATTTAAATGCATAGCATGAAGCTTAGGCATGCTGAATCTTCCTCTCCTTCCTTCCTTCTCCCCCTGCTTCTCTGTCTCTACCTTTCTCTCTTTCTTCTTTCTCCCTTTTTACTCTATTGGGACAAAACTCTCCCTTACCAACTGCAGGAAATCCTGAGGTGATGGGTCTCTCCAGCTGAAGACCCCAGGGGATACTGTTGGGCTGACCTGAGCTGGGGGACGCTGTCGAGCACTCGGAGGAGGAGCAGCAGAAGTCACAGCTGGGGCTGTTGGTGCCTGTCACCCAGGCAGCGAGCTGCGCTGCAGGTAAAAATAGTCTGCAGGAGTGGAGAGCGCTAGAGCTGCCACCTCGGGAGCGAGCGGTTCTCAGCATAAACAAAGCAGCATATGGTAAGTTGTCGATGGGGAGGGGCAGGCGGGGTTGAGGGGAATGTAGGAGGAATCACGGAGCAGGAGGAAGGAGGCAGGGCAAAAAACTCAATGATCTCTTTGTCCCAGCTTCCCAAGCTGCCTGCTAACGCTCCTTGGCATCATTTTAGGCAGTTAGGATTGGGAGGTTTCTAAATGAACCCAGAGCCTGACTCGCCCATTTTACAGATGCAGATGCAGAGACTCAGCAAGGGGCTTGACCTGCTGAAATCACAGAGTGAGATCAAAGAAGGTCAATCTGTTTGTTCATTCCGGATGCCCAAGCGGGATCGTGGAGGCCACAAGCTTGAAGGCAGGTGGCCAAGGCTGGCCTGGGCATCAGGAATCAGACACTCCCGGCCTGAGAAAGCACACATAAAGAATGGGCAAGCTTGGAAAAGGACACACTTGAAACACACAGATGTGGCAGGTCCCTGGATATTCCTAAAACTCAGTATCTCTTTCTAGGATACCACACAGTCTTAGAAAGCAGCAAAGCCAGGCTGGGCCAGCAGACTGTGGCTGCAAACAGCCACAGATAATACAATAACCACATCTTATCAGGGTCAGTGACAAAGAATCTGCTTGCCAGGGCAGGAGATGCTGTTTGAACCCCTGGGTCGGGAAGATTCCCTGGAGAAGGAAATGGCAACCCACTCCAGTATTCTTGCCTGGGAAACTTCACGGACAGAAGACCTGGGGGGCTGCAGCCCATGGAGTCGCAAAAGAGTCAGACAGGACTTAACAATTCAGCAACAACAATTGGGGTCCTAGGTCTGAGATGCTGTGGTTTGGTTTTCTTGCCTGCTGCTGCTGCTGCTGCTAAGTCGCTTCAGTCGTGTCCGACTCTGTGTGACCCCATAGACAGCAGCCCACCAGGCTCCCCCGTCCCTAGGATTCTCCAGGCAAGAACACTGGAGTGGGTTGCCATTTCCTTCTCCAATGCATGAAAGTGAAAAGTGAAAGTGAAGTCGCTCAGTCATGTCCAACTCTTAGCAACCCCATGGACTGCAGCCCACCAGGCTCCTCCGTCCATGGGATTTTCCAGGCAAGAGTACTGGAGCAGGCTGCCATTGCCTTCTCTGTCTCTTACCTATATGGCCCATTTTAGAGATGGAGGAATTGGTGGTAGTTGGGGGAGGCAAGAAATTTAAAACAGAACCCAGGAGCCCAAAAGCCTCAGTATTCTCTCTCTCTGACTCACTCTTCAGTAATATGGGAGACAAACATAGATTTACAGACTTTGAGCTCTATGAAGATAGAAATTTCTGTCTTCTGTTTGATATGGTACAATCCCAAGGCCTAGAATAGTATTGTAATTGTATTGTAGGTGCTCAATAAATATGTATTTGTGGCATGAATGAATGAATGTGTCCTGGAATTAGGTAAGGTTAAATTCTAACCTCAACTCCAAATTTTATCAGTTGTGTGGCTTGGGTAGGTCACGTCCCCTTTCTGAATCCTCATTTGTTCATTAGGAAGTGGAATCATTACTTGAGCTTATAGAAGTGTTGAGAAGATTAAATAAAATGGGTTGTGGGGGAGATTTTGCCACACGATCGGTACACAGTTCCATAACTGTGGCCGATGTCCGGGTGTTGTGACCATCATCCCCACTGAGGGAACTTTTCACAGGACTGGGAGAGGGCTTCCCCTTTGGGTAGGGAAGCTCATTCAGAACTCAGATCCACATTGGTTAATATTATGTTCCCCTCATGCTTTTCTAAAAATAAGAAGATCTCAATCTATATTTCCTTTTTCTATTTAACAGGGACTCTTGGTAGCACCCTGGACTTTCTTTTGTCTTAGAACGTCTCACATTTTTCTCATTGACATGTTCTGGTCATAAAAGAGACCAGAAAGTCAATGTCCTTGGAGGGCTCATGACTATGCAGATTGTTTCCCAGAGCTCATGGAGGGGTCGTATATGCCACAAGATGTAAAGAGCCACCAAGAAAAAAAACAGTGCCTGAATGGAACCCCTGAGGATAAACAGCTCAGAAGATATTCCTCCTGCCTCCAGTAATGACACGCCCACTCCTGCTGGGTTCGTGGAGATGGACTGGGCTGCTGATATGGGAAGGGTTATGCAACCTTAAGATTAGTGAAAGGTTTTTGTAGTTGGTGGTACTGTGGTCTGGACTTACACGTGAATTGACCAAAATGTACTCTTTTGAAATTAACATGGGACATTCATTTGGACATAATACAATTTCCAAAGATTCAGTGAGCTAAGTAATTTCTACCTTCCCTACATTATTCAGAATTGAAGACATTTTTTAAGAAAGTTCTCATGCCGGTTATATCACCTACTCACCCATTCAGGCAAGAGGTCATTTTCAGGTCAGTGGAGGAGAAATAAGTCTCTAACTATATAAAAATTTCCAATTTTGATCAGTGTCCTAAAGTAAAAGTATAGGGTGCTATGAAAGAAAGTTACACAGGAGAAAATTTGGATGTGGGTCTCTTGGAGAGCTTCTTTGAGGATATTACATTTAAGCAGGGCCTAGGGATGACTAGCCAAGAGAAGAACTGGGGTGGAACGTGCTCTAGGCAGGTGGGTGGATGAGTGTGAATCTTCCAGGCTTGAGGTGAGAGAGCACGTGCTGTGTCTGAGTTCAATATTAGCACCGCATGGACCTCACGCTTCTCTTCTGGGAATCTTGGGTTCTGCCTCACCATGAAGCCTTGGAAAGCCCCTGCTTTCTTGGAACATCACTCTCCTGTATGATACAGTCACACTGCATGGTCATGGACCAGTCTTCCTCTTCCTCTTTCAGTGACGATATACCCTAGAGGAGCTTTCTTCATAACAGATGTGCCTGTGACCTTTAGCAGGCTGCTCTCAGGGCCATCCTGGTGTCAAGGAGAGAAGCCATCTCCCCTTCTCTAACCTTAGCTGCTGAACAAGACACAAGCTTCTCAGGTTCTGAGCTGTCACAGGTCAGTGTCACCCTGGGGCTCAGCATTGCATTCGGTACCCATGACGAGGGGTAGGGGGGAGGTTTGTTGACTAAAGGAGAGGATGAATTATTGCATGGATGAAAAAGAAGTGCCTGAACTCTTGAGAGGAAGAGGAGACTGTCCAGAGGGGATAGGACTGCTTTTTAAGGAGATGCCAGATGTGCCATAAACCTCTGGAAGCATTTCTGTTCTGAGCAGAAACTGACAATCGAGCCATCTTGAATGACCTGTGGGGACCTGGGAGTGTCAAGAAGCAGATGGTCCCGGTCGATTTGCAGCAACCATAAAACGGCGCAGAGGAGAGCCTGCCGGTGGGGTGGGCCCCATCCACACAGCTGGGATTTACATCCTTGCTTCTGAGACCTGCACGTGTGTCCTGGGCTTTCTGACGTGTCCCAGCTGGACTTGCACTCAGATCGCATGCTGCTGTTCTAGCTTGGGTTTCCCTGGCAGGCAGCATCTAACAATGGTCTCAACTTTAACATTCTGTTTCTGATTTTGCCCCATTGGTCAGTTTTCCTTGCCAAAGGAGTCTACCCTTCTCCCCTCTTATCCTTAACAGCCACGTGGAAAGAAGCACTATGAGGCTCAAGTGGGGCTGGGAGTAACTTTCTATACGACCTGACCCAGTCCTGTTCAATGCTTGGGTCTCAGGCTTTCAAACCATAAAGCAGGTTAGATTGGTGGTTTTCAAATTTCTTTCTTTCATCCTTCCTTTCTTCCTTCTCTCCCTCTTTCTTTCTTCTTTCTTTCCTCTTCCTTCTTTCTCTCTCTTTTCCTTCCTTCCTTTTGTGCAGAACAGAATACTTTTATCCTAAATCAATATTTGATGAGTGAATAAATACAACAAAGCTTTATTTGAAACTCAAATATATAGAACAAAAACAGGGAGCTTCTCTCCTGTAGACAAGTCTGGGGGCCCTGGTGTTCAGTCTCCCAAACAACTCCTAAGCCACTTTCAAAGAGTCCCAGAACTCTGGGGACTGCAATTTGAAAAGAACTGAATGAGATCAATTCCAAGGCACTTTCTGGCTTTGAATTTCTGATTACTCATTGTTGGGCTTCATTTGAAAATATCTTGACTGTTCTGACCACCTCTAAGGTCAGCAGGGAGATATGAATAACCTAAGTCACTCAGCAAAATGTCAGAATCACAGAGCATAGACTTGAATGAAGCCTGAGTTGCCATCCACGGTGGCATTTATGCCATCTATTTGCCACTGATATGTCCATTAACATACACTTAATGCCACATATGGGAACCTAACGCACCAAAGGAACAAAATGTGATTGTAGCCTACAGGTAGTGCGCAGTAGACCTGGAACTCAACCCCAGTCTGTCTGGTTCTGGTTTTCCTGCTTCATAACTCAGAAACCCTGCAGGGCTCTGCTGTTTGGAACCGTGATCACGATGGCGGCAGGCTCTGCTTCTAGCCTGGGTCTGCAGGATGCCTCGGGCGGGGCTCACCGTGCTGACACTTCCAGCAGCTGGGTGCCTTTCTCAGACCGGACTGCTTCTCTCTTTTTGCACCCTCTTCCCAGGAACCACCAGAAGCTTCTTGACTGCTGTACTGAGGTTTACTCCTGGGTCCCGTACATCCCTGCTGCTACCTTCCTTCGGGTCCTTTCCTTATTGTCTACTCTTGACTTCTCCATTACTATGCACTCCCTATTCCCGTTCATGAAGAGGATGGGCTTCCAGGTGAAATGGAACCAGTTCTGGAGCCAATACTAGTTGAGCGACCTAGGCAAATCAGTTAAAATCTTTGAACCTCAGTTTCCTCATCTGTCAAATGGGGACAATACTAAAATAACAGTATCTATGCCAAGAATGGTCATTAAAATTTTTCTTTTTGAGATAGTATAAGGTCAGTTTTAATTCCAGTCCCAAAGAAAGGCAATGCCAAAGAATGCTCAAACTATCACACAATTGCACTCATCTCATACACTAGTAAAGTAATGCTCAAGATTCTCCAAGCCAGGCTTCAGCAATATGTGAACTGTGAACTTCCTGATGTTCAAGCTGGTTTTAGAAAAGGCAGAGGAACCAGAGATCAAATTGCCAACATCTGCTTGATCATAGAAAAAGCAAGAGAGTTCCAGAAAAACATCTATTTCTGCTTTATTGACTATGCCAAAGCCTTTGACTGTGTGGATCACCACAAACTGTGGAAAATTCTGAAAGAGATGGGAATACCAGACCACCTGGCCTGCCTCTTGAGAAACCTATATGCAGATCAGGAAGCAACAGTTAGAACTGGACATGGAACAACAGACTGGTTCCAAATAGGAAAAGGAGTTCGTCAAGGCTGTATATTGTCACCCTGCTTATTTAACTTCTATGCAGAGTATATCATGAGAAACACTGGGATGGAAGAAACACAAGCTGGAATCAAGATTGCCGGGAGAAATATCAATAACCTCAGATATGCAGATGACACCACCCTTATGGCAGAAAGTGAAGAGGAACTCAAAAGCCTCTTGATGAAAGTGAAAGTGGAGAGTGCAAAAATTGGCTTAAAGCTCAACATTCAGAAAATGAAGATCATGGCATCTGGTCCCACCACTTCATGGGAAATAGATGGGGAAACAGTGGAAACAGCATCAGACTTTATTTTTCTGGGCTCCAAAATCACTACAGATGGTGACTGCAGCCATGAAATTAAAAGACGCTTACTCCTTGGAAGGAAGGTTATGATCAACCTAGATAGCATATTCAAAAGCAGAGACATTACTTTGCCAGCAAAGGTCCGTCTAGTCAAGGCTATGGTTTTTCCAGTGGTCATGTATGGATGTGAGAGTTGGACTGTGAAGAAGGCTGAGCGCCGAAGAATTGATGTTTTTGAACTGTGGTGTTGGAGAAGACTCTTGAGAGTCCCTTGGACTGCAAGGAGATCCAACCAGTCTGTTCTGAAGGAGATCAGCCCTGGGATTTCTTTGGAAGGAATGATGCTAAGGCTGAAACTCCAGTACTTTGGCCACCTCATGCGAAGAGTTGACTCATTGGAAAAGACTCTGATGCTGGGAGGGATTGGGGGCAAGAGGAGAAGGGGACGACAGAGGATGAGATGGCTGGATAGCATCACTGACTCAATGGACGTGAGTCTCAGTGAACTCTGGGAGTTGGTGATGGACAGGGAGGCCTGGCGTGCTGCGATTCATGGGGTAGAAAAGAGTCAGACACGACTGAGAGACTGATCTGATCTGATCTGATCTGAATGTGCTTAGTGGGCTTCTCTGGTGGCTCAGTGGTAAGAATCCGTCTGCTAATTCAGGAGATGTCGATTTGATCCCTCTATAGGGAAGATCCCTTGGAGAAGGAAATGGCTGCCCACTCCTGTATTCTTGCCTGAAAAATCCCGGGGACAGAGCAGTCAGTCCATGTGGTCCCAAAGAGGCAGTTGACTTAGTGACTAAACAACAGTGTCTTAGCATAACGTTGATGCCTGAGAGTTGATTAAGAAACTCTAGTTACTATACTACTAATGATGATAATAATAACGGATAAAAAGTGTTTCTATTGTGCATCATCCTTGACTTCTTGGATACCAGCTTCTCTCTGCTCACATCTTCTTGAAATGGTTATAAATAATAATAGCAAAAAAGCAATTCATAGCAATTCTTCCATTTATCGAGTCTTTACCATTTGGCAGTACTGTACATGAATCTATCTTTCTCTCTCTCTATCTTCCTAGCTTCTCTATATCATACTCTCAACACCCCATAAGGAAGACACTGTCAATCTTATTTTACTAGATAAAAAGGAAGCTTAGAAAAGAGGAGCAACTTGCTTAATGCGTATAGTTAGCAACTGGCCATCAGCTGGACCTGCACGCAGTCTGTCTAATTCTAAAGCCTGTGCGTTAGCCATCAGGCTGCACTGCCTTCCAATGCCTACCCAGTCAAGGATTTGGACTTGGAAAGCCCTTTCTCCTGGGTGAATCCAAACCCTTGCCCATCTTTCCCATTTTGCCGTATACTTGTCTCCATTCCTTTTTCCCAACAGAAACAGAGGCCAAGGACGTGCAGCAGCAAAGGAGACCAGAGAGGGGAAGGAACTTTCCCAGCATCTCCCAGCCACCAAGGGGCATATTCTGTCCATTAGCTCTCACTGTCTCTTTCTCACTGGGTGGCAGCTGCCTGCCTTCTTCTTTCGCCAGCATCTGGCAAATGGGAAGCCACGTATTGGATACTTCAGAATGTCACACACCTCCCCGGGGTTCAGATGGTGGTGGGTCCTGTGACATTAACACCATTGTTTCCCCGCCTGTGGAAAGTACGGAGTCAGGGAAATGCCTGGGTGTTTTCAAAGGGCGAGATAATGCCTGTGACCAACAATAACATTTACAGTAATTTAAGCTTAGATAAGGGTAATTAAATCTCACGCTTCATGGGCTCAGCTGATTGCCTGCAGGGGTCAAGGAGGCCCCCCTGCCCAGCTCAGCATCCACAAACTGATTATCCAGGTGCATTGTGGGTCCTCACAGAGGGTCTGGGTTTCCTCTAAGGTGGAGCCTCAGAGAAAGTGGTTCCCACGTCAGCACCTCAGGGGAGGGTCTCAACCCTCCTCTGATTCAGAGCTTTTCTGTACTGGATGGCATTTAGTCTCTGGAGGCAGACAGTCCTGGATTTGAATCTTAGCCCTGCCATGTGCAGTATAACTGTTTAAGCCACTTGACTTCTATTAGAATTAGTATCTTGGCCTGTAAAGTGGAGGGAGCACTACATCACTGGGCATTTAATTACATGAAGAAAAATGAGCATTTTTGGGTGTTTTTTAGAAACCAGACACTGTTTAAGTGCTTTTCCTTACTTAAGTCTCACGACATGCATTTCATTCTCCTTCCTTTCACCATCTGGGTGCTTTCTTCCTCGTTAGGCAGATGGAGGAGATTCGGACTCAGGAGGAGTATGACTCTTCCAGTATCCCATTCTATTTTATTGATTGACTGAGACATTAATTGTCCAAAAACATTTGCAAATTTAAGGAGTACAGTGTGTTGATTTGATAAATTTATATATTGGGAAGTGATTAACACCATAGTTATGCTAACATCTCTTGTCACCTCCCATAATTATCTTTTCTTTTTTGTAGTGAGAATATTTAAGGTTTAGTCACTCGGTGACTTGGGAGTATTTAATGGTGTTGTTGACTGTAATCACCATGCTTACATTAGATCTCAGGACTTGTTTCTCTCCTCATTGCAAGCTTTTACCCTATGACAAGATTACCCCAGTTCCCCATTCTAGAAGTCAGAGGGTAGCTGGAAGTGGATGACACACTCCCATGGGAGTAACTAGGCAGAGTTCAAGCAGGAGTCTATTTACAGGGCTTCCCTGGTGCTGCAGTGGTTAAGAATCTGCCCTGCGATGCAAGGGACAGTGGTTCAGTCCCTCGTCCAGAAAGATCCCATGGACCGTGAGGCAGCTGAGCTTTGGTGCCACAGCTACTGAAGCCTGCACGCCCTGGAGCCTGGGCTCCTCAGCAAGAGAAGACATCGCAATGGGAGGCCCAAGCAGTGCAACTGGGGAGTAACCCCTACTCTTCACAGCTAGAGAAAGCCCGCCTCAGCAGTGAAGGCCCAGTACAGCTATATACATACATACATACACACATATATATATATTTAAAGAGTCTATTTACAAAGAGGTGGGCCCAGGAGGCGGCCAGTGAGACATCCCAGGCTGGGGGGTGAAGGGAGGAGCAGTTTCCAGAACATGGAGAGAGCAGCGGTGTCCTAGGAAAGGGCTCCCTAAGCTGCTTTTGTCTTGACCAGGTGGGGAAAGCCCTGGGGATGGAGTGTGGATGGTGATTACTCTCCTCCGAGGCACTGGCTGAACCCAACCCCAACCTGATCACAGAGGTCAGCTCCCAGGGAACCGAGCAGGCTAGAGAAAGGTGAAAAGGATTCAAAGGAGCAATAAAAAGTCTCCAGTCCTCTGACTGGTGGTGACAGAGCCCAGAGGGGAGCCGGGCCAAACTCCATGCTATGACGCTACCGGCAAAAGGCATATATTAATAGTAAGTAATGAATTAATGACAGCTGTCAGAGTTTGCCTACATCTTTCCCCATCCCATAAGAAGAAGGGGGATACATTATCGTCTCATCTCAATTAGAGATTAGAGCCACCCCCACCTTAAGTTGAGAACAGAGACTTATTCCTTGTGGGGAATGGACATGAACGTCCACCTCCATGAAGAAGACGGACAATTTCCATCGCACCCCTGGGCTGACAAGCACTCTGACTGCAGTGTGAAGATGAGGGGGACCGACTGGAAGCAAGGTGGGCAAGCATCTGGGGAGGAAGCTCCAAGCCTGAACGCTGAGGCCTGACTCAGGGCAGAGGTGACGAGGACGGCAAGGGAGCAGCAGAACCAAGGACTGTATCATGAGGACTGGGTGCAGGAGCAGAAGGAATCTGGAGTGAGTGAATGAAGAGAAGGGGGATTGTGTCCTCCCCTGGGGCCAGAGAAGAGGGGGATAGTCAGTTCAGTCGCTCAGTCGTGTCGGACTTTGCAGCCCCATGGACTGCAGCACACCAGGCTTCCCTGTCCATCACCAACTCCCAGAGTTTACTCAAACTCATGTCCATTGAGTCAGTGAGGCCATCCAACCACCTCATCCTCTGTCGTCCCCTTCTCCTCCCACCTTCAGTCTTTCCCAGCATCAGGGTCTTTTCCAATGAGTCAGTTCTTTGCATTAGGTGGGCAAAGTATTGGAGTTTCAACTTCAACATCAGTCCCTCCAATGAACACTCAGGACTGATTTCCTTTAGGATGGACTGGTTGGATCTCCTTGCAGTCCAAGGGGCTCTCAGGAGTCTTCTCCAACACCACAGTGCAAAGCATCAATTCTTCAGCTCTCAGCTAAGTAGACCATCCTTAAGAAAAACCTTAGTGTTGGTGACCCAGTAGCTGATGCCCAGAGAGGGAGATGCTGTCAGAGAGCAGCTAATTATTTCAGAAGGATGACAGAGTTAGGGGATCAATTGATAGAGACAGGTTTTCCAGCCCCTGCAGGTAAAGGCAATTCAGTCCAATTTATGTCTGGTGAAAATGGACACTTAAAAAGAAAATATTTGCAGATCGGTATAAATTCAATCTTGCCCCTTATGCCAGCCCCAAGCTGAGGAGGAAGCGTTTTCCTTCTTCCCTTCTTTCTTTCTTTCCTTCTCTCTCTCTTTTTTTAATCTCAGAGTTTGGCCAGTACAACTTCTGGGTGGAAAGGAAGTTCAGTTTGCCTGCCTTCTTTCTTCATCTGCAAAATGGGGAGAATGAATTGGATCCTCGCAGTGCCAGAGGCTTCTATGAAGATGGAATGAGTGGCTGAGAAAGCCTTTTGAGAACCGAGGTGTGGTGTATTCATCCAATGGATACAGTATGTAACTTTTGATATTATTAACACATATCATGCAGTAACAGAAGAAAAAAATTGGTGACTTGGGTACCTAATGAACTGGGTTCCAAATCTTAGCTCTTCCACTTCCTGGCTGTGTGCCTTAGGATGAGTTTTTTTCACCTCTCTGAAACTCTGCTGCCTTATTTGTAATGTGGGAATAATGCACCTTCCGTGCAGGGCTGATGTATCCTATGAGGACCTGTATGTAAACAGGCTAAGACCATGTCTGGCACAGAGATGGGAACAAGTGTAGACATGGAGGATGATCAGTTTTAAAGAAAGCCTCCTGCAGTACTTGCAGCTTGCCTCCTCTGAACTCTGGAGCTTGTCTTTGGCTTCAGAGGAGCTTCTGAAGAAACATGGAATGAGTTCGTTTGGGGAATAAGAAGGTGGTCAGAGATGAGCAGCTTCTGGGTAGGAGTGGAAGAGGAGAAAATCAGATGTTCTAGAATGAGAGTGGGACTGAGGATGGAGACGATTCCTTTGGGAGGCTGGAAGATCACTGAGTCTAGAACCTGTGGGCTAGAAAAGTCATTAAGGTGATTTAGTCCGGAGGTCAGAAGGCTGAGCACATGCAGGGGCCAGACAGGTCATGGGCATAAGGTAAGATGTTCAAGAAGACAAGAGGCACGGTGAGGACTGTGGTCCCTGGTAGCTCGCATGTTGTACTTAAAAGCTCCAAGTGCTTTAAAACCCTGTGGAGGGACTTCTCCCCTGGTGGTCCAGGGATTAAGGCTTCCACTTCTGATGCAGGGGGTGCGGGTTCCATCCCTGGTCCAGGAGCTAAAATCCCATATGCCGTGAGGCCAAAACCCAAAACAAATGAAATAAAACAGAAACAAAATTATAACAAATTCAATAAAGGCTTTAAAAGTGGTCCACATAACAACACTTTAAGAACTCCCTGATCACTGTGAGGCCAAACAAAGCACACAGTACCTTGGAGCACAAGTTTGAGACCCTGATTTACAGCCACACTTTCTCAGCTTCCAGAAAGCAAGGATGACACTCCAAGGACAGTGGCTTTCCAAGAAGGTTAGCATCTGAATGGAGATGTAAAGGATGAAAGAGGATGAGCTGTTACAGAAGAGGGACCTCCACCCACCCCGGGAAGCCCTGGACAGACTTAGTGATAGGAGACGCTTTCTAGAGGAGTTTGGGACGTAAGCTTGGCCAGTGAAACAAAGTAAAGTCGCTCAGTCGTGTTCGACTCTTTGCAACCCCATGGACTGTAGCCCACTGGGCTCCTCTGTCCATGGAGTTTTCCAGGCAAGAGTACTGGTGTGGGTTGCTATTTCCTTCTCCAGGGGATCTTCCTGACCCAGGGATTGTACCCGGGTCTCCTGCATTGTAGGCAAATGCTTTACCATCTCAGCCACCAGGAGTGGGATGGGAATAAACACGCATAACCCCCCAGCAGTCACCAGGGCATCTCCTGTGTTTCAGGTACATCGCTCTCATTTAATCTTCATAGTAATCCTATGGAGACAATGTATCACTGTCTCCACTGATGAAGACACTGAGGCTCAGAGAGGTGAAGTGGTTCCTTATGTCCCCGCACCTGATGGGTGTAGCAGCTGGGATTTGATCCGAGTCTGCTTGGCAACCACACTCCAGTTCTCTTCCTTCCTGCTCTTGGTCAAATGTCCTCCCGCTTTGTACAGCCACCCTTTTTTCTTTCTTTGTGCTGTGGACCCTCCATTCCCTGGGCAGCCTCCCCTCGCTGCTATAAAAGGACCGGGGCCTGGTGTGTTCTCTTGACTCTGTCCCTGGGTGGCTCCCCGCCTTTGCGCCCTCAGGAAGGTGTGGGCTGTGGACCACCCCCGGACACTTTCAATGAAATGGAATAAGAACTAGGCCAGTGAGTCAGATGCTGCTGGAAACCTTGCGTCACCATCTGAAATAGCCCCAGGGCAGCGCTGCAGCGAGAGTCAGCCCAGACCCAGGGCTGTCTGTGATTCAGCCCTTCAGGTCCCACCTCGGCTTCTGTGTCCCCCAGCCTTTTTATTTTTCTGGACTACAGTGAGCTCTGAGACATACATCATCATGCCTGCAGAGCTGCCTGCTGGTCAGCTTCAAACATTTTAGAATTCCAGAAAGGCCCTTCTGTCACCAGACTCACGGCTGAAGACAGACCCTGTAGGTCCTACAGTGGAGGACGTGTCATCAAGTCCCCTGGCCCAGCCTGCCTGTCTAGGCTTATCACTCACCATCTTCTGTGCACACACACACCCACACACACAAATATACACATAAAACCACACACACACAAATACACACATACATCCACACACCAAACACATGCCCATACATACACCCAGGCTCACATACACATAAACACAAACAGATGCACACCCGTACACACATATACACACCCCACACACACCTTTGGACACACACCCATACACATATGCACTGCTGCTGCTAAGTCACTGCAGTCGTGTCCAACTCTGTGGGACCCCATAGATGGCAGCCCACCAGGCTCCCGTCCCTGGGATTCTCCAGGCAAGAACACTGGAGTGGGTTGCCATTTCCTTCTCCAGTGCATGAAAGTGAAAAGTGAAAGTGAAGTCGCTCAGTCGTGTCTGACTCTTAGCGACCCCATGGACTGCAGCCCACCAGGCTCCTCCGTCCATGGGATTTTCCAGACAAGAGTACTGGAGTGGGGTGCCATTGCCTTCTCCAACACATATGCGCATACACCCACAAATACACATAGATACACATACAAACACACACTTGTCCACACAAACATACACGAGCTTACAGGTGCTCATACAAACACACACATATGTACAAACACAGGTATGCACATCCATACACACATAAGCTCAGACGCATACACACTCATCCTCACACATACACACAACACACACTCATACACACAGACACAATATACACACAATACACCCAACACACCCACACACAAATGTGTGTGCACACATACGTGGGAGAAGGCAATGGCACCCCACTCCAGTACTGGGGATGAATCTGGGATGCTGCCAATCATGTGACCTTAAGATGAGCCGCAGTCTCTAAAAGATCACCCCACTTTCCTTCCCCTGCCGCCCCCCAGGATGTGCCCCGTGATTGATTTGGGGGCAGAGAGTCTTTCTTTCTTTTTTTTTGAGTCCTGACGCGACATTGAAGAATCCCCTTGCTCTGCAGCCATGTCACTAGAGCTGCCCAGAGATCCGTCTTGTCCAGCCTGTGGGAGATCCCTGACTAAGGATGACGTCAACCAGGGTCAAACTGGGTTGAGAGAAAGAGGGAAGCACCTAAGGACATAATTTCCTTGGATCCAGCCATTGTGAAAGTCAGCTCTGTCCCTTAGACTTTCCAGTTATATCAGTTAATCGATTCTTCTGTGTTTTAGCTTGAGGTACCTGAAGATTTTGTCGTCGTTTTTGTTACTTGTAACTCAGAATTCTGGCGTTATAAATAGTACAGTGCCTATTGTTTTGATCTCTGTTCTGTCTTTTAATTCTCCCAGCAGTCCTTTGACATGGATATTATGCCCATTTTGGTGATTAGACAACTGAGGTCCAGAGAAATGAAGACAAATTGTCACATCTCCCCTGTCCTTCTAACAGCCTCCATCATTTAAAGGCTTCTTTTCTGAAAGTGACACATGTTTCATTGGCTAAAGTCAGTCATGTCTCTGCCAGAGTCCAGTAAGTGGGGAAGAGCAGTACTACCATCTTCTTAGAAGCAGAAAAGCCAAAATATGTACAAACAGCCCTAAAGACTACACATGCCACCAGCACACAACGAGCACCACAAAGGACGGATTTTGTCTTACTCATCCCCGAATCCCCTGCGCCTGGCGTGGGGGCTGCTTCAAACAGGAAGACTTAGGAGTGTGTGTTCAACGGATCCCAGAACTTACCATGGAGCGGCCGTCATTCCCATCAATGGCAACTGTCTCTAGGGCATGGGTTAGCATTATCTCTGCCCTCAGCACCTGGCACAGCACCTGGCGTCGAGTAGATGATCACTAAATATTTACCAAGGGAATGAATGTGGAGTCAGTGATAGGTGATCCCTGCACACAGTGGTGACTGGGGTTTCTTTATGCCTGGTTAGGCACCGTCTGAGTTGCTAGGCCAAGGCCAGAGCAACACACTTGGAAATAGGAAGGCATCAAGCTCAGATCCCAGAAAGAGATGGGATGGTATATGCCAGGCCAGAGCAAAAGGAAAGTAGGAACCAAACCAGACACCAGGAGACCAACACTCCACTGGGCTGAGATTAGAAATAAAACTGTGCTGTCTCCAATTTAGAGAAGGTGGAGAGTAAGGGGAACGTGATCAAGGGAACCAAGAATATATGTGAAAACTCAACTGTTCTTTGGTGGAGGGGCTTGTCTATTTTTCATGTGTTCCATATCCTTTTCCTTTTTGCTGAAACTGTGGTCTTGCAGCATTGGGAGAAAAATAGAGGTCTTGAGCTGTGTCTGAATCTGATTCTTTCCCAGATCATCAACTCCTTGAGGGTGAGTGCTGTATCTTATCACCAGTCCCAACTTTTCATAACCCGGCCCAGGATGTTACATACAGGAGTAACTGAGTATGTGTTAGCCTGTATTGAACATGCACACGTGAATCCCCAGAGAACAGGGAGAGGATTCCCTGCCAAGTCAGAAGACACAGCTTCTGCTGCTGCTAAGTCGCTTCAGTCGTGTCCGACTCTGTGCGACCCCATTGACGGCAGCCCACCAGGCCCCCCCGTCCCTGGGATTCTCCAGGCAAGAACACTGGAGTGGGTTGCCATTTCCTTCTCCAATGCACAAAAGTGAAAAGTGAAAGTGAAGTGGCTCAGTTGTGTCCGACCCTTTGAGACCCCATGGACTGTAGCCTACCAGGCTCCTTCGTCCATGGGATTGTCCAGGCAAGAGCACTGGAGTGGGGTGCCACTGCCTTCTCCACAGAAGACACAGAGTAGCAGGTAAAACAGAGGGGCCTCACTGCAGCATTACTATGATTAAAAAAAAAAATATTGTGTCCCCATAATCCTCAGGGAAAAGTGAGTCTGCAGAATAGAGATCATTAGACAAATAAGAGCTAACATCTTCGAACACAGAGAATTGAAAAAAAAGAAGGAAGGAAGGGGATAAGGGAGGAAGGGGCCAAGAGAGGGAACAAGGGAAAAAGAAAGAAAGAGAAAGAGCACGGGCAGGGCATCCCTCCAACCTGAGGTCTAGGATCACATAGTAATACTGCCCCGATTGTTTTTTTTTTTTTTGCCCCGATTGTTAGACTGACCCTCCACTCCACCATCTTGTGAGGACTCAGCATTGCCACCACAGTCATCTCATGCTCGAGGAGGCCATCACACATCAGTGATCTCACGGGACTCTTGGTGTATGTAAGACCGCCAGACCCAACGTTAAACGGGACTGGACCTCTGTGCTTTGTGCATTAATTGGGCTGATGTTTACCATCCTTTGGCTTCTTATTACTGCCCTCTCTCTAAGTCGGCTTGTCAGCTGTTACTCGTCATTTCTCAGTGGTGCCGGGTTCCTTGCTTACCAATCTCCTGGGACTTGTAAAGGAGAGGCCTTCACAGTCATTTGGACAAACGCCCAGTGAGCACACCTATTTTTGAGACACTGCACAGAATGCAATTTGGAAGCTATGAGGTCTTTTCTCAGACAGCGTAACATCAAAGTTAAGAGTGTGAGTTGTACCTGATGCACTCGGCAGTCTTCTGGTTCTGCCTTTAGTCACCAGATGACCTCAGGCTAATTAACAGCCCTTCTTAAGATACAGTTCCCATGTCTGGAAATTGGGGATAATAATAGTGCCTACCTCAGAGGTGTCTTTGGGAGAATTAATTGAAGAATGAGTGTAACTGCTGAATATTGTTTTATTTGTAAGTAGCTTGGAGTCTGCAAGCTAAGACTTTTGAATAAAACATGTATGGGAAAGTCATTTCTTGAGGGGCCACCAAGGAAGAGGTCGTGGATTTGAGGAAGCAGAAGATTGTGTGGGAAGGATGGAGAAAGCTAATACAGGCAGAAAAACAGGCTGGCGGTACAGAATCTGGACGTGAAGGGGCTTGTGCATGGAAAAGACGACGCTTCATATGAAAAGAACCAGAGGAGCCGTGAGGTGGGTGAGAAATGCAGCTGAGTCTAATCCAGGGTTTTGAAAACTACAATTCCAGTGCTCCCTTGTTACCTAAAGAAGACTGACAGCTATTGTTTTTTTCATTTAAATAGTAGGAAAAAACAATTAAAAGAAGAACAATCTTTTGTAGTACATGATCATGATGTGAGATACACACTTCAGTACCCACACATGAAGTTTTATAGGGACAGTCATGACAAACCGAGCGTGAGTGCTTGATAAGTCGCTTCAGTCCTGTCCGACTCTTTGTGACCCCTCAGACTGTAGCCCACCAGGCTTCTTTGACCATGGGCTTCTTCAGGCAAGAATACTGGAGTGAATTGCTATGCCCTCCTGCAGGGGATCTTCCTGACCCAGGGATTGAAACTGGGTCTCCTGAACTGCAGGCAGATTCTTTACCATCTGAGCCACCAGGGAAGCCCTTGACAAACGTAGACGAGTATTAAAAAGCAGAGACATTACTTTGCCGACAAAGGTCCATATAGTCAAAGCTATGGTTTTTCCAGTAGTCATGTACAGATGTGAGAGTTGGACCATAAAGAAGGCTGAGTGCCAAAGAATTGAGGCTTTTGAATTGTTTTGCTAGAGAAGACTCTTGAGAGTCCCTTGGACAGCAAGGAGATCGAACCAGTCAATCCTAAGTGAAATCAACTCCAAAGGACTGTTGCTGAAGCTGAAGCTCCAATACTTTGGCTACCTGATACAAAGAACCGACACATGTATACCTGTGGCGGATTCATTTTGATATTTGGCAAAACTAATACAATTATGTAAAGTTTAAAAAAAAAAAAAAAAAGAACCAACTGTTTAGAAAAGACCCGCTTCTGGGAAAGATTGAAGGTAGGAGGAGAAGGGGATGACAGAGGACGAGATGGTTGGATGGCATCACTGACTCAGTGGACATGAGTTTGAGCAAGCTCTGGGAGTTGGTGATGGACAGGGAAGCCTGGAGTGCTGCAGTCCATGGGGTTGCAAAGAGTCAGATAGGCCTGAGTGGCTGAACAGAACTGAACTCAATGAACATGCATTTGAACAAACTCCGGGAGATAGCGGAGGACAGAGGAGGCTGGCATGCTACAGTCCACGGAGTTTTCAAAATGTGGGACACAACCTAGCAACTGAACATCAGCATCATGACCTGTGGTGCACGTTGATTTCTGCCTGCTTTCTGGCTACAAAGGTAGAGTTGAGTAGGTGAGATGGAGCCTAAGGGCATCTGATGCTTCAAATATTTTCCACATTGCCCTTAACAGAAAAAGTTTTCTGGTCTCTGGTTTAGACCCTAAAAGTGACTCGAATCAACTAAAGGATTAGGCTTGAACCCATGGGTGACAGAGAGACACAGAGAGGGTGGAGGTGGCCAGGTCAGGAACGAAAATACAATTTTCTTCTGACGATCACAGACTCTCCATCCTCCCATTAAGCACCCTCTGTAATGTCTTCTAAACATGTGCCTCCTTCCGCCAAACTTCTGTCTTTTGAAGAGGCAAATGTATTCTTCTCCCTTTTCATGTTGGGAATTTTTTTTTTTTTTTTGAGAATATTTAAATGGGCTTTCTACCTTACATACTAAGTTCAGAGAGCCCTGGGCCCCGCGCTAATCAGACTGGGTGCCATTCTGTAAGTCATTTTGTGCAATTTCATGTTCTCTTTCCCTGAAAGAAGGAGAATTACTTTGATAGATTAAAGCCGTTTCCTTATTGGAATGGGCATTCTGTCTCTTTCTCCAGGCTCCCGTCCACGTCTCGTGATGCCTCCCAGATAGGAAACCTTCATTTCCCGGAGTCGCTCTTGGGGAAGCAATTTCCTATCTACGCCAGCCCTCCAGGGTCTCATTTGTAGAATGAAGGGGACTCTGGTTAAGGTGGGAAATGGAAGGGGCTAGAAGGTGACCCTTTCCTTTCTATCAGTTTCTTTCTGTGGTTTTATGTTGTAAAATACTTTAGACTCAGAGGCATGTGCTCTTGGTTGTTGCTCAAAGGACTTGCTTGTAACTCTGGTCTTTGCAAGGGCTCTGGAAGGACATATGGAGACTAATTGGGCTCCCACTGCGGATAAAGTGGACGCTGGGCTCAGTGAATTTAAACCTAACTAGCTACGTTTGCAATCCAGCGTAATACACAATGTAATGTGATAATAGCCTGGTTTTAATTGCTATTTCTTCTTTCTGAGGATTTTGATGAACTTTCTTGTTGTTCTGCCGCTTAGTCATGTCCGACTCACTGCGACCCCATGGACTGCAGCATGCCAGGCTTCCCTGTCTTCCACTGTCTCCCAGAGTTTGCTGAAATTCATGTCCATTGAGTCGGTGATGCTGTCACTAAGTTTGAGGAACTTATCAGTGTTTTAGACTTTAGTGGTTTTTGGACTTACCTGGGGAGCATGTTAAAAGGCAGATTCCTAGTCCCTACATACAGGGATTCCAATTTACTAAGTTTGAGGTTAGAAGTAGGAATCTTTACATTTAACAAAATCCCTGGATGATTTGGATGCTGGTGGTCCCAGAACACCCCTTGAGAAATGCTGTCTCAAGATCACATTTTGTCCTGGATATTTTTTTAAGCGTGACGTGAGATACACTTAGTTCCTGGCACATAGAGGGTGCGTAATAAATGGCAATCGTTGCCATTACTGGCTTCCCTGGTGGCTCAGAGGTTAAAGCATCTGCCTTCAATGCTGGAGACCCGGGTTCGATCTCTGGGTCAGGAAGATCCCCTGGAGAAGGCAATGGCAACCCACTCCAGTATTCTTGCTTGGAGAATCCCATGGATGGAGAAGCCTGGTAGGCTACAGTCCACTGGGTTGCAAAGAGTCGGAGACGACTAAGCGGCTTCACTTTCACTTTCACTTTGTCATTACTGGAGTAGGTTTTGAGATGTCATCATCGCTACTCTTCTGGTTTTTAAACTTCTGATCCCTGTGGTTTATACTTATGCTCTATGGTGATCAACACTAGGCTCATGCTGAACTATTTGGAACTTCTGTTTCCTCCTCCATGGAACAGAAAGAGGAATACCTGACTTCTAGAGTGTCTGTTGTTAGGCTAAATGCTAGAAATTCTTAAGTAATTAGCTGAACCTCTAATGCATTATTCCAGTTCCTAATTACTTGTGCATAAATTCACATACATGAAGGGAGTTTAGGGCACCTCTTTCCTAGGCACGAGCATGTGCTTTGCCTGGCAAAGCTCTCTGCCGAGTTAAGGGCTGTTTGGGGAACCTCCTACCATGAAACCCATGCAGTTTTATTAATCACTTTCTGCTCCAGGAGGTGAAGATGATGCTAGGAGTCGGAAAACCCAGGTCTGCTCAGACCTTACCCCTGCTACGGCAACTAGTTCCTATCCACGCGCAGCCATCGATAACCCACACTGTTATTTTTCTACTCATATCATTTTTTTCTCTTCATACAGTTTATCTTTCTATTCATTACTGTTTCCTATTCACTATTTTGCAACTATTCAGGATTGCCAAACTGTACTCCTGAAAGAAATAATTAGAGCTGGATTTAAATACTCACCTGGGTCCATTGTTATACCTTTCACACTAATCTAACCTTTAATTGTCGCTATAACCACTTCATCCTATCTTGGCTTCCAAATGCAGAGAAATAACTTCATTTGACTCTTTCTTGGAGAATGTAACTTCTCCAAGGTTTGTTCAGGGTTATAATGAAGTTCATTTTTGCACTATAAACCCGTGGAAAGTGTCAGTCGCTCAGTTGCGTCAGACTCTTTGTGACCTCATGGACTGTATAGACCCTGCCAGGGTCCTCTCTCCATGGGATTCTCCAGGCAAGAATACTGAATGGGTAGCCATTCCTTTCTCCAGGGAATCTTCCTGACCCAGGGATCAAACCCAGGTCTTCTGCATTGCAGGCAGATTCTCTACCATCTGAGCCATCAGGAAAAGAGTTCTTACACCTGAAAGGGAACCATCCAGTGTTGCCATACTGCTCTGTACCCAGGATTGTTCTGGGCTACAGCAGGGCCACAGAAATGAACAGGCAGCATCTCTGCCTTTGAGGAAGACACATCTAAGAGGAAGAAGAAGTTTGAAGGGCTAACCTATGGGTCTGTGCACATCTTTCTCCTGGGGAAGGGAGTGGAGGGAAAAGCTGTTGGTAGGTGATGCCACTTGGAATCAGGTTTGAGAGGAAGAGGAGCCCCTGCACGAGCTTTAGGACTCAGGGAGAGTTCAAGCATGGGGAGGGGCAAGCACAAACGCCCCGAGGCAACTCACCCATTTAGTCATTGACTTAACCATTACACACACACACACACACACGCACACACACACACACACACACACGCACATGGCAAAGCGATTCTTCAAGGGGCAGCCCAGATCAGGAACAGTGTTTTGGGTTTGCATAAAGGCAAACTGCACATGTATGAGAACAGGGTGAGGCTTGTTTTGGCAGCAGCGGGTATCTACAGAAGACGAGGGTGATAAAATACTTTAGGTCACATTACACAGAATTTTAATAAGTCAGTAGACGATATCTGGGGGGCAATGTAGAGACCTTGAAGAAAGACCGTGAAGAAAAGGAGGGACCCAATGCAAGTAATGCAATGGGTACTGTAGAGAGGCTGATGAGAAATGTGGAAGCAGACAAATAGATCTCTGACATCCTCAGGACTCACCTCCACCTTGCCCTTGTCAATCAAAGACCATGCTTGAAAGTACTCACTTCACCCTGGCTTTGAAGTTATCCCCCCGGAGCCTGGATTCACATCAGCCTTCTTTGGGTGTCTTTGCTATGATTGATAATTTGTACCAAATCCATTTTGGGAGGTTGTTTTCCTCCCCCGACATACATCACAGGATATTTTTATAGCTTGATGAATCTAACACATCTGTGTAATCACACAGTTTCCAGAAATCCAGATGTTCCCCAGAGCACCTCTGGCTCCCGCGCTCTTGCAAACATTTGCTGTAAACACCAAAGGCTGTTTGTTGGTTTTAATGTTCTAGCTCCTCTCATTACCCAGTGAAGGTGAAAGATTGAAGCCAGATAGTGTTGCCAGTAAATGTTTTCGTCCCCAATGCATCTATTTCTAGGGACTGATTAGCATGCAGTGGGGCCCACAGCCCGATGCTGCCTAGATGGCCAGTCGTGCTCTGCCTGCCGTGGTGCAGAGAAGGAAGGCAGGCCAGGTGTGCAGAGCCCCTTCTGTTTCCTGGCCTGAGGTCCGCAGTGGATTAGAGGGCTCAACCAGCTGAGAGGGGACAGGGAGAAATGAGGGGTCAGGATCAAACCCTGTACCACTGGGTTACTGGGATGACTCTAAAAAAGCTAATGCATGTACAATGTTTAACTGTACCTGGAATATAGACACGTCTTAACAAAAGGTGGTTTTTATTATTAATGTTACAGTCATTCAACAGAAGGTGCTCACACCATCTTTAAGAGGCTCTGTGGTAATGCAATTTACCTTTGAAGCTGGGGAAATAGCCCGGGCTGGGAGGCAGGGGCTCAGGCTGGAGCCTCCTTTGGCCTTGGGCAAGTCTTCCTCTTCTCCAGGCACCAGCTCATCTGTTTGTAAAGCAAAGAGGTTATTTCAGATGATATCCAACAGCCCTCCTAGTTCAAATGCAGTTAATTCTCTTATCCTAAAGGATGTTATAATGTAAAGCCAGAAGAAGCATCTCTAACCCGAGAGGCTGTTAACTGATTATTTGAAATGGAAAGTATAGTTGCTTTCGTTCTAGAGAGCTTTAAGCAGTAGGTAGGAGGTAGTTTAGGGTGAACAGCATTTCCCTTCCCTGTCCCTTCTGCTGGGAGGTCCCATGCAACCTCCCATCTATGTTCACTCCTATGTCATTACGAGGCTTTATTTTGACTCTGCTCAATGCTTCCCTGGTGGCTCAGTTGGTAAAGAATCTGCCTGCAATGCAGGAGACCTGGTTTTGATTTCTGGTTTGGGAAGATCTCCTGGGGAAGGAATTGGCGACCCACTCCAGTATTCTTGCCTGGAAAATCTTGCCTGGACAGGGAAGCCTGGAGGTATAGTCCACAGGGTCACAAGAGTCAGACATGACTTAGTGACTAAACTGCCAATGAACACCACCCATGGGATAAGTTAGAGTCTCTCTGTTACTGCCTTGCTCATCGCAGCAAACTGAGACTGTATATTTTGTAATTTTGATCTCTCCCACTAAACTGAGGTCTCTCCCCCTCTGAGAGAGCTGGGACCATGTCTATCTTGCTCATCACTGTATCCCCCATGCCTGGTGAGCCTCAATCTGCACTTATGGAATGAGTGAGTAAATAAACGAATGAAGTCTCGCCTGGAAGAAGGGAGATGGATTAGACAGCTGCCTTCTGAGAACAGAGAGCCTCGGGATCTTTCACAAATATGAGGATGCAAAGTGATGAGAAAAGGCAAAAAACAAAACAAAACAAAAAACAGCCCGAGGAGCAGAAAGAGACCACCTATTATCCAGGATGTAATTGAGCTTTAGAGCGAGAGAGAGAATAGACGGCAAATGGAGAGGAATGAAGACGTCATTAGGGGAAAGAAAGAGAAAAGCAAAGAAAAATAAGTGCAGGGCATCACGTTTGAGTGAGGAAAGAATGAGGAATGATTTTCAGACTGAAGCTTGACGATCAAAGATGCCACTGAGCACATTAAATATTTCACAATGATTATCAACTTATTAAGACAGAAAGATTGATTTATCTTTATGTTCTTGGGAGAGAATTGAGAAAAGCAATAACCCATCTCGAGCACAGTAAGCTTGCCTTAATCGGAACAGCTAAGGCTTAGAGGATTGAGGAAGCTCAAACAATGAAAGAATCAGTCCCTTGGGTTTCTTAGGAGGCAGTGCGATAGAAGAGCGGGTGGGGGAGTCTGACAGATGTGGCTGGAAGCCCAGCTTTCCGCTGCACAGCTGGGTGACCTGGGCATCTCCTTCTCCATCTTAACCCCAGGTTCCTTTTCTCTAGAACGGAGGTTAACAAATTAGGACCCATGGGTCAAATCCAGTCTTCCACTTTTTTAAAAATAAAGTTTTATTGGAACATGTATTGTCAGCACATGCTTTTGTGTTACCATGGGAGGTTAATTGTTACAAAGACCCCCCGGCCCGCAAAGCCCCAAATCTTTACAATATGACTTTTTTTATAGAAGAAGGTTTATTCTGTATATTCATTCACTTGGTGTCTGGCATGAGAATGTACTCAACAAATGTTGGTGGGATTTGCTAAAGTCCATGGATCAATGAATCAAGGAATAAATGACATGCTGTACTGGAAGGGTAAAGACAGACGTGGGGTGAGCTTTCAACCTAACTCCCTAAGAGCTGTTACCTCCCCTCTTTCTGTAAACTGGAGACAACAAATCTATCTTGTATAATGGTGGCTGGTAAATAAAACAGAGTCTGATTACTTTGAACATAAACACTCAATAATTTTTTTTTGTTCAGTTAAAGGCTTGGACAAAACAAAAATAATCACCATTGGTCAATCGTTGCCTTGGAAGCATCAGAGTCTCAGGGCATGTTGCTGGTATTCTCAGCCCTGGGTCAGAAACCACCTCTGTTAGTTCAGAAACAGGAAGTATTTTTGCTGGAGTCATCACCTGAGTCTGAGTGCCATGCCTGGCACATAGTAGGAACTGAATATTTGCGAATAAATAAATGAGTGCAGGTTTAGGTATCAGTTCTCATTAGGACTCTCCATTGGGTGAAGTCGTGCCTTTCAGGTCCTCTTAGAGTCAGGTCTTACTCCTCCTAAGCTATTTCAGAACAGTATCTCAATCCTTTCCACCCTGGTTGGGCTGGAAGGGAGTCTGGGGCCATTAGTCAGAGGATCCTCTGACAGGGCTTTCCGGTGGGCATCTCTAGTTGGCACTTCCCAATCCTGGCTATACATGGGAATCCTGTTGTGCCTTGTAAACAGAGGACTGGTGTAGCAGCGTCAAAGTTCTGGAAATACATCTTAATTACAGTAAGGAGAGTAACCTGGAGGATGTGGCTATGACATTATGAAGAGAATAAGGGGACTTCTGCAATCCAAGGTCCAGACAAGAGATAATGCTTGCTCTTCCAACAATATGTGAGTGTTTTCTATGTGCCAGGCATTCACTGGGCTCGATTTAGGGAATCAACCCTGGCCGTGGCTCCTCCCCTTGGAGGAGATCAGATTTGGCCGGGAAGACATCATTCAAGGGATGAAGCTGAGGAAGGGTACCGCAGTGAGTGTCAGGAGTGGGAGTCTGTAGGAGGCTCTGTGCACGAGCGCTCTCCACAAAAGGAGACCTGATAGGATGCATTTAGCCACACAGAAAGAACGTTTATGAGAGAGTGGCTCGTGCAGTTACGGAAGTTGAGCCTAAGAGTTTGTTGTCTGCAAGCTGGAGCCCCAGGAAAGTTGGTGGCATTGTTCCCGTCCAAACCCTAAGGCCAGGGACCCAGGGAAGTCAACAGTGTAAGGCCCAGTTGGAGTCCAAAGGCCTAAGGACCAGGAGTCCTGATGCTGGAATGCAGGAGAAGACGGACGTCCAGCTCAAGCAGAGAACAACTTCACCCTTGCTTGGGCTTCTGCTTTCTATTCAGGCCCTCAACAGATTGGATGAAGCCCACCTGCACTGGGGCATCTTTACTCAGTCTACCCGTTCAAACGTTAGTCGCAGAAACGCCATCACGGGCACACCTAAGAACAACGTCTCATCAACTATCTCAGCATCCCTGGGCCAGTCGAACTGACGCATAAAGTTAGCCATCGCATCTTGTCATGGTATATTGTTTACTCCAGAAGGGTTTGTGATTGGTGCCCTGACCTCGCCCTTCTTCATGGAAGGGGAGGAGGAGAAAAGTAAGTTGCATTTTACTCTGACCATGACCATGATAGCAGTAGCTGTAATAAAACAGTGACCCTTTATTAAGTGTTTTTAAAATTTATTTAAGATGTATTTATTTTTATTACATACTTTTTAGACGTATTTATTTCTATTTATAGCTGCACCGGGTCTCTGTTGCTGCAGGCAGGCCTTCTCCAGTTGTGGCTAGAGGGCTACTCTCTAGCTGCAGTGAGTGCGCTTCTCTTTGCTGTGGCTCCCTTTGTTGCAGAGCACGGGCTCTGGACCTCGGGCTCAGTAGTTGTGGAGTGTGGACTTAGTTGCACCATGGCAAGGAGGATCTTCCCAGACTGGGTATCAAACCTGTGTCCCCTGCATTTGCAGGTGGACTCTTAATGACTGAGCTACCAGGGAAGTTCCTTACTGAGTGTTTTTAAGTGCCGGACATGATGCCATACAGTTCTCGTAAGGTTTTCTATTTAATCTTCACAACAACCAAAGGATTTGGGGTTATGTTGTTCTCATTTGGAGGCTGACGGAAACTCATCATGGTTCAGAGATGTTAGGTAGTTTGGCGAAAGCCTCGCAGCTGATAAGCAGCCGCCCTGGGACTTGAACTCCAATCTAGCCAGACTCAGAGCACACACGCTGTCGCCTGACACCACCTACGTCTGTCTGGCATCAGCCGCTCCCGTTGGCCCCGTTGTCGCGTGACATAGACTGGCAGGCTTTTTGATTCCTCCAGGACACTGCACGCGGCTGTTTCTCCTTAGCAGTTGTCTTCCCTTGCTCTGTGGGCACTTGGTTACATAATCCCCGAATGTATTAAATTAGTTTTCCTTTACAGGAAATCATGTTCCATTAGGGCCACTGACATAGCTATTCCGAGACCTCCACGAGAGTTGTGTGCTTTTTGGAAATGTCTGACAAGTCTGATTGCTCGAAAGCAAGGAGCTCTCCAAAGGCCTTGTGGCTGGTTGAATAATTAGGCATTCTTGTTGTTCAGTCGCCAAGTTCTGTCTGACTTTTTGTGACCCCATGGACTGTAGCCTGCCAGGCTCCTCTGTCCATGGGATTTCCCAGGCAAGAATACTGGAGTGGGTTGTCATTTCCTTCTCCAGGGCATCTTCCTGACCCAGGGATTGAACCTGCATCTCCTGCATTGGCAGATTGATTCTTTACCACTGAGCCACCTGGGAAGTCCAATTAGGCATTAAGTGACCTTAATAATAGGCGCATGAGGCCCAGACAAGGGGGTTCCACCTGTGCTCAACGCTGCCGTGGTTTCCGCTTCAGGCAGAGAAAAGGAAGAGGGCAGAGGCACAGGGTGATCTGCAGAAACCATCCTGTGATGTCATCCCCCACTGCCCGGCCTGTCGTTCAGCGCAGGTGGGAGACTTGCTCCAGGGACCCTCCTTTTCGGCCTCCCTTCCTCTAGGGGATGCTGCGGTGGTCGCTCTAGGATGCTGCTCGGCTAGAGTCATGCACAGGCTCAAATACTTTCTCGAAATGCAGGGCAAAGTTGACCTTGATTATTTGACATCGAGATCCCTCAAGATACGGCTGTGTCTCGTTTTTCGGAATGCTTCTGCACCCAGAGCTGGCGGCCTTTGTGCTGTCCTGTTTCTCCCCACACTCGCCTCGTAACCTATCACCTTCTAGGCCTCGCCTGTTCTGCCTCCTCTGCAGGAAGGCCTTCCTTCTGTCTCTGCCTTTTCAAATCCTACCTAGGATTCAAGTCTCAGCTTCAAGACCACCTCTTCCAGGAAGCTTATTTTAAATACTCTTGCCAAAGAATTCTCTCACTCTCCTTTGCATACCCATAGTGCCTTACAGCATGCAATCTAATCATCTTACTTCCTCTCACCTTGTATTAGAATTATCTGATACAAATCTCCTCTCTCTTGATATATGGCAAATTCTTCTAATGGAAGGAATATGTTTAACCTCTCTGTCAAGTTTCCCTAGCTTTGCATACAAAGCCCTGCTGGCAGTAGGCGTTGAACAAATAACATGCTTTACATATTCATCAGTTTGGTGATAACTGGACACTGAGGTCCCATGGCCATCTGTCCATCCGTTCCTTCTTCAGCTAATGGCCCTTATGGATACCTCTCAACCTTTCTCCACTCTCACGCACGGTATTTTTAGTATCGAATAGTATTGATGTGGGTGGGGAGATGGGCTATGGGATGGTGGAACTCGGGAGGTAGACGTGCTTTGAGCACAAGTCTCAACACACAGATTGATAAGCAGCCCTCTTAAGACTGGGTTCCTATGTCCCAAAAAGAGTGTGTTAGTCTCTCAGTCGTGTCAGACTCTTTGCAACCCCTTGGCCCATAACCCACCAGGTTCCTCTGTCCCTGGAATTCTCCAGACAAGAATACTGGAGTGGGAAGCCAGGGACTGAACCTGGGTCTCTTGCATCACAGGCAGATTCTTTACTGTCTGAGCCACCAGGAAAGCCTCTATTTGCCAAAGGGAGCATGCATTTCAAACTTCAGATGGAACTTGATACTTGGTATGGGGGAAGATCTCTGAAATTGTCTGGCAGCTTGGATCTCACCTGTTCCATTTTCTAAGTCCACCTTCCCAGACTCATCTCCACCATTCCCCACCTGCCCATGATCTGCTGCTGCCGCTGCTAAGTCACTTCAGTCATGACTGACTCTGTGAGACCTATAGACGGCAGCCCACCAGGCTCCTCTGTCCCTGGGCTTCTCAGGCAAGAATACTGGAGTGGGTTGCCATTTCTTTCTCCAATGCATGCATGCATGCCAAGTTGCTTGTCATGTCCGACTCTGTGTGATCCTGTGGACAGCAGCCCACCAGGCTTCTCTGTCCACAGGATGCTCTAGACAGGAATACTGCAGTGGGTTGCCATTGCCTTCTCCAGCCCATGATCTAGGCACAGCCAATCCTGCACCGCTTCTGTAGCACAGAAGGGGAGGCCAGGCCTGCCACTCCCTGGCTCCTATCCCCCTCCAGACTGAATGCAAAGACAAACACAAAGATTCAGGTAGGAAATTAAACCAGAATCAGATTCTCTGAAGGTTCAGCTGCACCTGGAACTTTTTACCTGTGTCTGGACTGTGGAAGTCACCCTCCTGGGACAGATGGACAAGCCACACAGCAAATATAGGTTTACTGCAGTAGAAACACCCACCACTTCTGGGCAGAGGCAGGTTGGGGGAAGCCCAAAGCCAGATGTCTTTACCCATCCCTAGAAGACACTGTTCTTGCTCGCTGTCTCCCATAAATGGCCTTTGGACAACAGAACCACTTGCTGGGAGTCTGATAGTTCTAGGTCTAGACTCTTGGAAAGTTCTTGGTGTGAACAAGTGATCCATAAAGGCTGGTTTCCTTCTTTCTTAAGCTGGAAAAGGGGCATCACTTTAATTGGCCCTCATGACAATCCTGGAGAGAGTTGTTATTATTGCCATTACTAGTATTCACTTTCTCACTGCTTGGTTTAAGTGGATGGAAAGAAAAATCTGTGCTTTACAACAGTGAAAAAGAGAGGATATTTATCCAGTGTTTAGGAAACCAAAGGTTACATTAGATGACACACAGGAAGCGCTTAGCTCGGCTCACAGCGTAGATACTCAGTACACGGGAGCACTGCCATTATCTTTATTATCCGAGGGGAGAGTGGCTCACTCAAAGCCACACAGCTGGTTAATGACAGAGCCGGCCCGGACTCACACCTGGACTGTTAGGCTTTGGATCCGTTGCCTTTCTCTTGCCGTCTCCCTTTCCCGTGAACCTGTGTGTACGACCTTCCTGATCCCTTTTAAGTCTTGGCCAGACTCATTCTGCCACTCAGCAAGAAAAAAAAAAAAAAAAAGGAAAAAACCTCTTCTACCATGATGTAGGGAAAAAATTACCCTTAATTACTGGGGCTTCTCTACAATTATAGGACGTGCATTTGAACTCTGAAGGGTCCTCTCCTGAGGATAACCTTTATTTGCCTGATTGCGTCTGTTCAGTTAATTCTAGCTAATTACTATTTTCTTCCTATTAGATTCTAATTATATACAGTATTTTCATTATAAAGCGTAATGTTTCCCAGAGAACCATGTCAATTATACAGGCAATATTACCGGAGGTCTAGTTTACCTCATTAAGCCCAAGCGATGAAGCCATGCATCTGATTAAACCCGCAGTTTCCGAAGTGGACTTTAACCGTGTGTGGGTACCAGCCCCTCTCACCTAGGACTTGCTGGGTGTGGGAGAGGGCTCAGGTGCTTTGGAGGAGGCCCATGAGGAAGGGGGGGCATCCATTTGGTCTTCTTTGACTTTTTTTCTGGGAACGCAAGCACTGATACATGGTGTCCTCGGCGTTTGTGGATTTTATAGTCACAGTTTTGTCTGTTTCTGAGAACTGTATGATTTTAGTTTGGCTGAGGCATGGATTTAATACTGTGGTATAAATGCAAGACTTACATTAAATCCAAGGGCTTCCGATGGGCCTCCCAGCCCCCACCTCCAGCCCTGAGTATGCTGAGCCCTCAGTATGCTGACCATGTAGCTTCTTTCTTAGCTCCTGACCCGCCCATCCACCCACTGTCTGCTATCCCTCCTTGGATGTCAGGAGACATCTCACCCTTCACGTGTCCAAAACAGAGTACTTGACTTCTGCCCTCCCTGGACCAAATCCTCCTTGTACAGCTCCCGTCTCAGTAAGTGTCAAAATCATCCACTCAGATGCTCAAGCAAACTGCCAAGAGGTCATTCTAATCCCCTGCTTTCCTTCATCTCTCATAAGCATTCCATGAGCATTTCCTGGGAACCAGAGGCCCCCAAACTCTGGGATCTAATGCCTGATGATCTGAGGAAGAGCGGAGGTAATAGTAATAATAATAGGAAAAAAAAGTATACGATCAACGTAAGGCACTTGAATCATCCTGAAACCATCCTTCCTCCATCCCAGTCAGTGGAAAAATTGTCTTCCATGAAACTGGTCCCTGGTGCTAAGAAGGCTGGGGTCTGCTGCCGTGAGCTCCAGGTCCCAGCTACATCCTGGATCCGTCCCTCCTTCCCCTCCCCACTGCTGCCCGCTGGTCCAGGCCACTGTTGTCCTGCTAGATAATGGCCTCTAACTGATATCCTATTTCCTTCCTCTGCCTACTCCTGCATCCTGTCTCCTAACAGTAAATTGAGGTGATTTACAAAACACACACACACACACAAACCTACAAGGCAAGTGAGACCATGTTACTCTCCCATTTAAAACTCTTATATTTGAGTTAAATCCAACCTTCTTACCATGTTTATAAAACATGATTCTTCTCTTGCCTACTTATTTGATAAATATCTATTGAGGGCCTACTGTGTAGCAGGTACTGTCATGTACAAATGGTTCCTGTTTGTATGGGAATAAAATTGACAAGGCATTTTATTCCTTGCCTTGGAATGGAGAAGGCAATGGCAACCCACTCCAGTACTCTTGCCTGGAAAATCCCATGGACGGAGAAGCCTGGTAGGCTGCAGTCCATGGGGTCACGAAGTATCGGACACGACTGAGCGACTTAGCAGAGTAGCAGCAAAATTGACAAAGATCACCTTGCTAAGTACCATTTTCTCGTATCACATTGATAGGGCTCAATATTTTACCTGTTTGTCTTATCTAGTTGGCTTGTCTGAGAGATCTTCCGTGTCTGTTCTCCACACTCCTGATCCAGGTCTGAAAGAGTCTCAAGAAATGTGAGCTACTTTGCTATGATTTAACACTCAGGCAGGAGCTGGAAAACAAAGTTGATTAAAAAATACACTTTTATTGGATTCTAAAGGAATTAATAAAATCCTCCCTTTGGGGATTAATAAAACAGGATTTTTTAATATTAGCTGTATTTTTTCCTCTTTATAAAGGTATTTTAATCAACATTTTAGGCTTTGAAGGGTGGACTCAAGCTATGTTCTTTACTGGGGGGAAGGGGATTTCATCAGCTCATTTGTAGATGACTTACATTTTTTATATTGGCTGCCTTGTCTGAAAAATGTCACTATTAGTTCCCTAGTAAAAATTCCTGAAAACTGTGCATTTCAAGCAAAAAAGGAAGTAACTTTTCCTGAATATCTCATCATCTAAGAGTTAGGTTTTTTGCCTTAATTGTAGGCCATGATAGTATTGCTTTTGCTCAGAGAAACTGAGTACATTATTTAAGGTGCTTGCTGAATTCGTTGTAATAAAGATCGACCCTCGGCTCTGGAGCCAGGGTGCCTGGGTTCAAAATCAAGGTCCTCCATTTTTTTCTTGGGTATGACCTTGAGGTCATGTATGCAAAGTGCGCTTCACTTTCTCCATTTGTAAAATGAGGATCGTATCAGTTCCTAATTTCTAGGGTTGTTTTAAGAATTAAATGAGTGAGTCCACTTAAAATAGCACTTGGCATACTTGTGCTTCCTTAAATGCTGGCTGTTACCAGCAGTGTCTAGCCTAGACTGGTCTTACCCCGACCACCATTCCTGCCATCAGTAAATACGCCAGCAGCATCTGTACCGTTCAGTGAGGGCTCGACACAACTCATTCTCTAATCCAGCCGAGATGTCTGCAATGCACACGTTACTGTCTCAATTTACAGACAAGTGAAACTGAGGACTCTTAGGTCCCTTGTCCAAGATCAAGCAGTAGGTAAGTGGAAGATCCCAGAAATCACACCTGGCTTGCCTGTCCCCATAGCTCATGTTCTTCCTATCAGGTAAACTGTTTTGTAAACTTTAAAATGTCGCATGTTCTAAAGGTGTTACCGACTGAGCTGTGTCTGCTGCACATTCCTGTGTTAAACCTTAACGGGCAATGTGACTGTATGTGGAGATGGGGCTTTTAAGGGTTTAATTCAAAATGGGCTTCCCAGGTGCTAGTGGTAAAGAACCTGCCTGCCAATGCAGGAGACATGAGACAGGGGTTCGATCCCTGGGTCAGGAAGATCGCCTAGAGGAGGCACAGCAACCCACTGCAGTATTCTTGCCTGGAGAATTCCCATGGACAGAGAAGCCTGGCAGGCTGCAGTGCATAGATTCAAACAGAGTTAGACACAGCTGAAGCAACTTACCACACATGCATGTAAGTCAAAATGAGGCCATCTGGGTGTTATCGTTAGGAGAAGAGAAAGACGCCAGAATTCTAGTGCCTCCAATAAAATGAGTTTTGTGCTTTCAGTAAGTAACTTACGCCAACTTCTTGCCTAAAGTAAAGATGTTACTTGTCATTCTCATCTCTGGAATTGTCGTTGTCACCCAAGCTAGGGCTTCCCTGGTAGCTCAGCTGGTAAAGAATTCGCCTGGAATGAGGGACACCTGGCTTCGATCCCTGAGTTGGGAAGATCCCCTGGAGAAGGGAACAGCTACCCACTCCAGTATTCTGGCCTGGGGAATTCCATGGACTGTATTGTCCATGGAGTTGCAAAGAGTTGGACATGACTGAGCAAATTTCACTTCCCGGCTAGATGAGATCTACAAGTTCTATGCTTCTTCTCCTTAACACTCACTGTATTCGTGATGCCTTGTTTTGAGATGATGCTGATGGGAGAGTCTGTCACGTTACTATCATCTCATAGTACGCTTCAAGAAAGCAGGGACCACACTTTTAGAATTCAGCTGTATTTTCCTCACCTTCCTGGAGAATGCCTGGAACACTGTAGATGTGCAATAAACAACTGTTGATTGAATGAAGAAATGAATATATAAATGGACTTAACCTTTTTGAGCCTTAGTATTATCATCTATAGACTGGGCATAATGCTAGCTGTATCTTGGGGTTTGGTAAAGGTTAACTGAGCTCATACGTACCAAACCCAGCCTCACTTAGTACCTGCCGTGTGACAATCCCACAGTATTAGTTATTTTCTGTCTTGATGGGTAAGGAATTTCTCAGGCTGAGAGGGGAAAGAGCTTCCATGGTGGAGGGAATAACATTGTACAAGGGTGGGGGGAAGCATGTTTTTTATATGGAGGCTGATCAGGGAGGGAGGCCCACTCTGCACTGAAGGATCTTTTACATTTAGTGTACAAGGAAGAGAAATATATAGGTCAAAACTCTGACTGAAGTCACCAAGAAGTGATGAGATCACAAACACTGAGCAAACACCTCCATTCTAATAGCCAGGGCATGGAAATAACTTGAATGTCCACTGATGGATAAAGACGTGGTACAAACATACAATGGAATATTACTCAGGCATAAAAAAGAATGAAATAGGACTTCCCTGGTGGTCCAGCGGTTAGAAACCCGTCTGCCAATGCAGGGAACAGGGGCTGATCCCTGGTCCAGGAAAAGTTCACATGCCACCGCACAGCTAAGACCGTGAGCAGCAGCTACTGAAGCCCATGTGCCCTAGAGCCTGTTCTTTGCAACAATAGAAGCCATTGCTACGAGGCGTGCACACACCCAACTAGAGAGTGAAAGTGAAGCTGCTCAGTCATGTCTGACTCTTCTCAACCCCATGGACTGCAGCCCACCAGGCTCCTCCGTCCATGGGATTTCCCAGGCAAGAGTACTGGAGTGGGGTGCCATTGCCTTCTCCAGGAGATTTTCCCGACCCAGGGATTGAACCCGGGTCTCCCGCATTGTAGGCAGACGCTTTACCGCCTGAGCCACCGGGGAAGCCCGCAACTAGTGAGTAGACCCACTTGCTGCAACTGGAGGAAGCGGCACGGCAAGGAGACGCAGCACGGCCGATAAATAAATGCATTTAAAAATAACGAAATAATGCCATTTGCAACCACACGGATGGACCTAGAGACTGTCACACTGAATGAAGTAAGTCAGACAAAGACAAATATCATATGATATTGCTTATATGTGAAATCTGAAAAAAAGAAAATGTTAGAAATGAACCTATTAACAAAACAGAAATTGAGTCATAGATACAGAAAACAAACTTATGGTTACCAAGGGGGAAAATGGGGAGGTGGATAAACTGAGATATTGGAGTTGACTTATGCCCACTACTATATATAAAATAGGTGACTAACAGGGACCTACTGCATAGCACCGGGAACTCTGTTCAGTGCTCTGCAATGACCTATGTGGGAAGAGACTCTGAAAGAGAGTGGATATATGTATGTGTATAACTGATTCACTTTGCTTTACACCTGAAACTAACCAACACTGTAAATCACCCATATTCCAGTAAAAAATGTAAAAAAACCGCATTAATACGAATTCACATGATGAAGCCCTGTGATGTGGAGAAGACCTGCAGGGGATGGGAATTTACTCTGAGCCTTATCAGATTTCTGAAGAGCTGGAGGGAAGTCACACCAAGTGGGAGCTGGAGTCTGGGCAAATGGATAGAGGTTAGGAGAGTGGGGAAATGCATTTTGGCTGCAGTGGAGCTTCTGTTGCAGGTTAGGAGGCGATTAGACAGCACGGAAGCCTTCCCAGGTGGCTCAGTAGTAAACAATCTGCCTGCCATGCGGGAGACCTGGATTCAATCCCTGGGTCAGGAAGACCAAGACCCCTTGGAGAAGGAACTGGCAACCCACTCCAATATTCTTACCTGGGAAATCCCACGGACAGAGAAGCCTGACAGGCTACAGTCCATGGGGTTGCAAAAGAGTCGCACACAACTTCGTGACTGAACAACAAGGTGACGTGGACCCAGATGACTGGGGACCCCGGACGCCAGGCTGAAATATCTGGGCTGGATCTGGGCTGCACGATGAGCCGTAGGGAAGCTGGAGCTCTAGAGAGCCAAGTGTTGCGAGTATCAGAGGAGGCAGAGGGTTGGATCAGATGTCCTCTAGAAGTTTATTCCAGCCCCGGTGCTGTGTGGTAGTCATAAGACAGATAGAAGAAAAGGAAAACCAGGGACCTTGGCCTGAATCTCTCTCCCTCATAAATCTCCTCTGCTTCCAGGCATCATCTCTCTGTCCACAGATTAATCTTCCCTGGCTTCCTGCAGGAACAGAGGACCTATTGACCTCATCCTGTTCTCCAGGTTGCGAGTGAGAAATGGGGAGCTCAGACTGGCAAAGGCCTTGGCATGGACAGAGGGCAGCTGAGCCCGAGGCATAAGCCCACAGGGGAGGGCAAAGGAAGCAGGTAGACGCTGCAGTTCCAGAAGCTTTCCCCCCAGGACCGTCCCGAGTGTCTGGGCCAGGTTAGGAAGTACAGCCTTTCCTTTGGCGTGAATGTCTTTGTCCCAAAGTTGGTAACTGTTGGAGGAGGTTGCAAACTCCAATCAGATCATTTTCAGATGCAAATAGTCACCTGAGCTCAAGGCAATTTCCATGGGTTTCTTTTCTCTTGGTTCTTTCTTTCACGCCACTGGCGGCTCAGATGTGAGGCTCTGTGGTCGAGTAGAATGAGCAGGCTCTTTAAACAGGAAATCCCATGCTCTGGTCTCAGCCTGCGGGTGGTGTGTGCCTCAGTTCCCTCACCTGTGAAATGGGGATAAGAGTAGTGCCTGCATCAGACAGTTATAATGAACATTAAAGCTTTTGGAGTCTGACCAGGCCGACAAAGTAAGCACAGAAAAAATGATAACTCTTATTCTTGACTTCATTATTAATGTAAAAAAATGAGGACAAAAGTGTCTGTCACACAGGATTGCTGTGACAGCCACATTCATGCCTTCATTTGTCCAACGAATATACACACAGCACCCATTAGGTGGCAGGCAGTGTTCTGAGCAGGGAGATGCGTTTATAAAACAAGACGACACAGTTCCGCACTCCGGAGCTGATAGACTGCTGGGGGAGGTGGATACGAAATGTGCAGAGGCACAGCATAAATGTACACGTTGTAATAACACTGAGTAGGAGCAGAGCAGGTGCTGTGGAGGGAATAATAAGGGGGGAGGTCCCTGTGGTAGGAGGGTTGCAGAAGACAGCTTCTGCACTCGCATGTGAAGGATGCGAGGAGTCAGAGCTCCTGGTATTGCTGGAAACAGAGATGCAAAGACTCTAAGGGGAGACGGGGTGTGGCCCCCTGGAGGGGTTGTGAATGGGGCAGTGAGGTTAACAGAGACCAGATGGGACAGGAGCTGACGTTTATTCTGAATATAAACTGCAAAAGCAGTGGAGGCAAATGCTTTTGTAAACAGTAAAATTCATGCACCTCTAACTCCCTTTATTTTCCAGCATAAAACAGTAGGACTTGGCATTCATAGCATTAAAGGTCAGGTAAGGAAGGGCTTTGACTCCCTTTACTTTTAGAGTTGACGCTCAAAGAATGAAACAGTTGCCTAAAAACTACAAATATGGCACCACAAAAATCTGTGTGTGTGAGATTCTAATTCCCCAAGTGGTGTTTGGAGACCTGTCACTGAATCTCGCCTTCTGGGTGTGCATTAGCTCTTCCGAAACCCAGTTTCCTGTTCTGTAATAATGGGGCTGTTTCCTCTTCTTTGCTTAATGGGGTTGCTCTCTAAGAAGGTTGTTGTGAAAGCTCCAACAGATTCTGGTTCCCTTTTCCTCTTCTTTCCTCTGTGGCTCAAGCCTTGCTGTCCGGTGCCTCTGACGGCCGTCTGCTTCGGAGGCGGGTATTAAACGTTCATAGCTGACATACCAGTGTGTCCTCCCCACCATGCAATCTTGGAGGACCTATTGGAATCTGACCACTCTAGAAACTGCCCCATTCTTAAAGGAGCTGCCCTGACCTCCCCCGTCCAGTCCTAAAATCCATCAAATTCACACACCATTGCTGTGGAGGTTAAGTCCCTTCTTTAAATTCTGATCAAGTGAGCAAAAAGGGAAAATAAGGGAGGATCCATCAGAACAACTCGTGAAAAATATGTATGTTCCTTAAAGGAAGACGGCATACAAATGGGATATATATTTTTTCCGAAAGGGAGGAAAAAAAAAAAAAAAGAAACACGTAGGCTTTTAAGCAGAAGACTTTAAGCGGGGAGTGAGAGAGGAAAAATATGTCTCTTAAATGCATTCAGGGCCATTGCCACAAGGCTGCCGAGCTGGGATTGTTTATTAGAAGATAAGATAGTGAAAAATGTATTTTGCAGAAAGAAAATAGTAAAGTCAGGTCTGAGGCCGATAAGAAACCAAATTTCTATTTTATGCTCAATTGAGTGACTCAGTTACATTATCTGGGAAGCAGGGGTGAAATAACACCCTTCGGAAACGAGGCCTGGGCTGTGCCGGGTCTCCTTCCAGCCTTGGCCACGCTGATCCCAGCCCAGCTGGGCTGCTGCCTCCTCTGAGCAGGATGCTTGCGGCTGGGAATGAGGGGAAGAAAGGGTCGGCTCTTTCTTTTCAGCTCCTTCTTGTCTCCATCTCTTTATGTAAGTGCTTTATTTTGGCTTTGCACCTCCTCTTCTGCTGCTGGAGGTGGGAAAACAAAGACAGACACCCATGTGAGACGAAGCGATGCAAAGGGCAGCAACGGTTAGAGCTGGACGAGGCCACACTGGAGACGGGAGGGGCCTGGGGACACAGGTCCTGGCCTGCGGTCAGTGCCGAATTTGGCAAACACAGATATGTGGTTTGAATGCGCTTTATGTTTAATTTTAGGATAATTTTATTTATTTATTTTATTTTAAAACTTGTTTTATTTGGTGGTACCAGGTTTTAGATGTGGACCGTGGGATCTTCGATCTTCTTTGTGGCGTGTGGGTTTTTTTTTTTTTTTTTAGTTTCAGCTTGTGAAACCTTTAGTTTCCTAATTTTGGCATTTGAACTCTGAGTTGAAGCCCTTGGGATCTAGTTCCCTGACCGGGGATTGAACCTGGGCCCCGTGCACTGGGAACAGAGAGTCTTAGCCACTGGACCACCAGGGAAGTCTTTTGAATGCTTTTCAAGTGGGATGTTGTTCTTAGGTTTGCCAGGATCTCATTTCTCCCTTTCTTTTTATTTCGTTGAATTATAGTTTAATTTATAGTGTTGTGTTGGTTTCTGGCATACAGCAAAGTGATGCAGTTATACATATATATGTATCTTTGTTTTTATATAATCTTCCATTACAGTTTATTGCAAGATATTGAATATAGGTCCCTGTGATATACAATAGGCTCTTGCTTATCTATTTCATTAATACATATAGTAATTTGTATCTGCTACTGCCAGACTCCTAATCTGTCCCCCAACCCTTTCCCTTCGTAACTAGGAGTTTGTTTTCTATGTCTGTGCGTCTGAATCTCTTTTGTAAATAAGTTTCTTTGCATCATAGTTTAGATTCCACGTATAAGTGATAGCACGTGATATTTGCCTTTGACTGACTCCACTTACTATGATAATCTCTGGGCTCATCCGCCATCACAAGTGGATAATAACGCTGAGAAGTTTCAGAGGCTTGGTGGCCGAGTGGTCTCTCTGTCTGCCAGTCTTCTGTCTGCTCAAGTGTGTGCCAGTTTGTCCCCATTTTCTCATTCAAGTGTCTGGGGTTTTTTGGGGAAATATAATTGCTTTACAAGATTGAGTTAGTTTCTGCTGTACAATGGAAATCTCTTTTTGTTCACATGTCAATAAAAGTGCTGAGCTGCCTTGTCCAAGGCTTCTGGTCATCGTGGATTTGAAGGCCCTCCCTTCAGGGAAGTGGGGTTTGGGTGCCCCTTGGAGAGACCAGGACACCATGGCTGTCATTACCAGCGCCTGCTGCACTCAGGTGTGAGGAGGCGGCGTCACGTGAGGAGGCGGCCCCTGAAACACAGCCCGGAAGCTCCATCATCTCCACGCCTGGGGAAAAGGCAGAGAGGCCCTGAGACAGTTGCCAGGTGGCCCCGTGCTGAGCGTATGCTGGGACTGTTTATGCCTTGTAGATAAAAGAGCCTGGAGTAAATATTTACAGTCAGGGATTTGGGCTGATGCACCGATGGAGTGAGAAATTGTGTGTGTGTGTGTATGTGTGTGTGAGGGCGGGGGGGGTGGGAGGGAGAAGAAAGAATTTTACCGCCTTCCTCTGCCTCTGGAGAGCTGCCAGGTGAAGTAGGAAGAGCCACTCCCTGGGGTCCCAGTCAGGCGCCCTTTCTGACCCCTGTCCTGCTGCTTCTCTGGTTCACCAGGTAGGAGGCAAGATCCTTCCTCAGTGGAGAGGGGTTTATTGTTCGGGTGAGTTTGGTGCCATGAAGAAGGATCAACACTCCCACCAGTGGATAAAAGAATAGGAAAACCTAGAACTCATCTAGACTTCCCTGTAGCTCAAACGGTAAAGCATCTGCCTGCGAGGCAGGAGACCAGGGTTCGATCCCTGGGTTGGGAAGTTCTTCTGGAGAAGGGCATGGCAACCCACTCCAGTATTCTTGCTTGGAGAATTCCATGGACAGAAAAGCCTTGGGGGCTAGTTTGTGGGGTCGCAAAGAGTCAGACACGACTGAGCAACTAACACTCACACACAGAATTCATCGAGGCCCAGACTGGCTGGTGCTTCAGAATCCAAAGACATGCCGGGACCTTTGGCAACAGGATTCATAGATCTGATGAAGCCTGCAGACTCCGGGGTCAACTGCCAGGGTTAGAAATGGGGCTCCAGGCTCTGTGAGCTTGGACAAGATATCCAGCCTCTCTGAGACCTTTAACTTCATCTTCTGCACGATCAGAGTAATGGTACGACCTCCTTCAGAATATTGTAGGGTGGGATAATGCACACAGAACGTGCGTTCATCCATTCCTTACATAGCTTGCTTTGTAAAAATGCTACCATGGCTGTGCATTGCCTTTAGAAAAACATCTAAATTTTAGCCACATTCCGAAGGCGGTTATGTGACCCGGACTTTGCCCTCTCTCCAATCTCCAGGACTCCTTCTCCCTCTCTCTCACTGGCCCCCACCCCCCACACCTTTCCACCTTCCTGGCTGTTTTTCTGATCCTTCAGCACACCAAGGACTTATGAGCCTCTCTACCTAGAATGAAATAATCTCCCTGCCAGATCCTTTCTATTCTTTAGGCTTCAACTCACATCTGCCCTCTCTCCCTTAACCCACGGAAGCCTCGCCTTTCACAAGATCAGATGAGCTTGTTTCACTGTTACCGAGGGTTTTATTATGACCCCCCATTTCTGAGTTTGTTTCTAAGTTTGCTGACTCTCTTCCTTACTGGAAAATGAGGCCCTTGAGAAGAGGGGCTCTGCCTGCCCTCCTGCCAGTCTATCCCCAAAGCTTAGAGAAGTGCCTGGCACAGAGTAGGCGCTCTATAAATATACATCAGGAGAATGAGGAGCCGGATGCATGGATGGAGAAATAAAATGGTGGGACGTTCTAGCAGGATGGCGATGGAGAGCTGGCACTTCAGTCCCTGCTAGTCCGTGGTTCCTCCCCTGCCTGGTTTGTTTAACTCACTGGTTTGTACATGTGGCACCTGCCCCCACCCCCACAAGGGCAATTTGAATATGCGGGGCGTTTTGCAGCCCTACTGACCAGGGAAATAAGGGCATCGGGCATCAGTGGGTGGGGCTGGGCAGGCTAGACACCCCACAAGAAAAGTTGGATTCAATAATGCAGGGACCCTTGCACTCTGCCCCACACATGCCCACAGCATTCCGCTTGAGGACGAATGGCTGAGTCTAATTATCCATTTTATAGTGGTTGGAGGAACCCCAGGTGGAACAGTGGTAAAGAATCTGCCTACCAACGCAGGAAACACAAGAGATGCAGGTTCGATCCCTGGGTCAGGAGGATCTCCTGGAGTGCTAAATGGCCAACCACTCCAGTATTCTTGCCTGGAAAATTTCGTGGACAGAGGAGCCTGGTGGGTCCATGGGCTCAGAGAGAGCTGGACACGACTGAGCCCCATCCACACACACACGCACACACGTAGTGGTTGGAAGCTGGGCTTTGCAGGTATTTCAAACAGCCCCTCCTGTTCTGGCTAGGGCCTGTGGAACAGACTTCACAGCTTCCCTGAAGCAAGCCTCACACTGGCTCAGAAACGGTTAACCTGGCTCTGAGACAGCAGCTCTTTTGCTTGTGAGATTTTCCTTTCAGTGAGTAATAGGTAAGAGGGACAAGCATCCTCCCGGCCTGGGGAGGTTGAAGCAGAAACGGCGTCTCTGAGGCCCCTTCCTGTGATTACTGAGTGAGGATGAGCGATGGTAGGTTGGAGGAAGTAAGAGTGTCTGACCAGCTAATAACCACCAGACGCCAGGATGGGATGGAGTGAGGGTGGGGAGGAGAGGGAACATGGCTCACTTGGAGACAGAGAGGCCCTGAGGGGAGTCACACACGTGTGCCTGAGCACACTCACAGGTCAGGCACATAGGCAGTCTAGACACTCAGAGATGCAGTGTGAACACTCACACATGCACACACACCTAGAACACGGCCTAAAAACACTAAATGCACCAGGAAACACCATATTTTAACCCACGGATGCAGACTACACAGGTAAACTCACACCCACCCTATATATATGTACTGTGTATCTATACCCAGAAGACGCACTCCCTAGACACATGGCATATCCACATACAACACAGCCTTCAACACCAAGACACACCCATATGGCAGAGGCATTTAGAACACACCTAACAACCAACTCATGCAATGGATGGGCACACGTTTAACACACACCCAACACACACACAACTCATGCAATGGGTGGGCACACATTTAACACACAACACACACACAACTCATGCAACAGATGGGCACCCATATAACACACACAACACACACACAATTCATGCAACTGGTGGGCACACATATAACACACACACAACACACACACAGCTCATGCAACAGGTGGGCACACATATAACACACACAACACACACACAACTCATGCAACGGATGGGCACACATATAACACACACACAACACACACACAACTCATGCAACGGATGGGCACACATATAACACACACAACACACACACAACTCATGCAACGGATGGGCACACATATAACACACACACAACACACACACAACTCATGCAACAGGTGGGCACACATGTAACACACACAACACACACACAACTCATGCAACAGATGGGCACACATATAACACACACACAACACACACACAACTCATGCAACGGATGGGCACACATATAACACACACAACACACACATAACTCATGCAATGGAGGGACACACATATAACACACACACAACACACACATAACTCATGCAACAGATGGGCACACATATAACACACACACAACACACACACAACTCATGCAACAGATGGGCACACATTTAACACACACACAACACACACACAACTCATGCAACAGATGGGCACACATATAACACACACAACACACACATAACTCATGCAACAGATGGGCACACATATAACACACACACAACACACACACAACTCATGCAACAGATGGGCACACATATAACACACACACAACACACACACAACTCATGCAACAGATGGGCACACATTTAACACACACACAACACACACACAACTCATGCAACAGATGGGCACACATTTAACACACACAACACACACATAACTCATGCAACAGATGGGCACACATATAACACACACACAACACACACACAACTCATGCAACAGATGGGCACACATTTAACACACACACAACACACACACAACTCATGCAACAGATGGGCACACATATAACACACACACAACACACACACAACTCATGCAACGGATGGGCACACATATAACACACACAACACACACATAACTCATGCAATGGAGGGACACACATATAACACACACACAACACACACATAACTCATGCAACAGATGGGCACACATATAACACACACACAACACACACACAACTCATGCAACAGATGGGCACACATTTAACACACACACAACACACACACAACTCATGCAACAGATGGGCACACATATAACACACACAACACACACATAACTCATGCAACAGATGGGCACACATATAACACACACACAACACACACACAACTCATGCAACAGATGGGCACACATATAACACACACACAACACACACACAACTCATGCAACAGATGGGCACACATTTAACACACACACAACACACACACAACTCATGCAACAGATGGGCACACATTTAACACACACACAACACACACACAACTCATGCAACGGGTGGGCACACATGTAACACACACAACACACACATAACTCATGCAATGGAAGGACACACATATAACACACACACAACACACACATAACTCATGCAACGGGTGGGCACACATGTAACACACACACAACACACACACAACTCATGCAACAGATGGGCACACATTTAACACACACACAACACACACACAACTCATGCAACAGATGGGCACACATTTAACACACACACAACACACACACAACTCATGCAACGGATGGGCACACATATAACACACACAACACACACACAACTCATGCAACAGATGGGCACACATATAACACACACACAACACACACACAACTCATGCAACAGATGGGCACACATTTAACACACACACAACACACACACAACTCATGCAACGGGTGGGCACACATATAACACACACAACACACACACAACTCATGCAACAGATGGGCACACATTTAGCACACACACAACACACACACAACTCATGCAACAGGTGGGCACACATGTAACACACACAACACACACACAACTCATGCAACAGATGGGCACACATATAACACACACACAACACACACACAACTCATGCAACGGATGGGCACACATATAACACACACAACACACACACAACTCATGCAACAGATGGGCACACATATAACACACACACAACACACACACAACTCATGCAACAGATGGGCACACATTTAACACACACACAACACACACACAACTCATGCAACGGGTGGGCACACATGTAACACACACAACACACACATAACTCATGCAATGGAGGGACACACATATAACACACACACAACACACACATAACTCATGCAACGGGTGGGCACACATGTAACACACACACAACACACACACAACTCATGCAACAGATGGGCACACATTTAACACACACACAACACACACACAACTCATGCAACGGATGGGCACACATATAACACACACAACACACACACAACTCATGCAACAGATGGGCACACATTTAACACACACACAACACACACACAACTCATGCAACGGGTGGGCACACATGTAACACACACAACACACACATAACTCATGCAATGGAGGGACACACATATAACACACACACAACACACACATAACTCATGCAACGGGTGGGCACACATGTAACACACACACAACACACACACAACTCATGCAACGGATGGGCACACATTTAACACACACAACACACACACAACTCATGCAACAGATGGGCACACATTTAACACACACACAACACACACACACACAACTCATGCAACAGATGGGCACACATGTAACACATACAACACACACACAACTCATGCAACGGGTGGGCACACATGTAATACACACAACACACACACAACTCATGCAACGGATGGACACACATATAACACACACACAACACACACACAACTCATGCAACAGGTGGGCACACATATAACACACACAACACACACACACAACTCATGCAACGGGTGGGCACACATGTAACACACACACAACACACACACAACTCATGCAATGGATGGGCACACATACAACACACACACAACACACACACACACAATTCACTCCTCCAGACAATGGTTAGTACATCATCTCCACAAGTAACCACAATACCCAAATACATACCAACACAGAATCCCATGTGATACTTAAGAGACGCGTGCATATAAATGCAGATCCCCTCAGCACAGGTATAAACACGGGCAGCACACACGCACAGACATGCACATACACACATGCACGCGGCCCACAAGCATACACACGCTCTACAGGTCCACGCATAAGGCACGGCGGACACAGGCCCACACGCCTCTTGGAGATACACAGCCCGCCGCCTGAGACCCGTCCTGTACGTGCATGGGTAGCTCCCCTTTGTTTGCACTTTTTAAAATTATCTCTTAGACCCATGTTCCAACAATAACAACCAATCAACACAATATACAAAACGCACTTTGGAAGGGTCAGATTAAAAAAATGATCATGCACAGAAAACGAGTGTGTTGTTTGACCCTCTCTCACTTTTGCGGATATGAATGCTTGCGGCAAGCATCCTTACCAAAGGCAGAAAGTCAGGCCTCGTACAGTGGAAGTGGGGCTGGCTCTTCTCCAGCTGTGGGATGGGGAGGGCCGGAGGAGGAGAGGAGGGGCCCAGGACCCCTAGGAGGCCAGGGCGACCGTGGCCTGGGCAGCTGGACACTGGGTCATGGCTCTGCAGTCTGTGCTGTTCTCCTGTTTGACTTTGGGCACATTGTTTCCCTTTTCTGAGCCTCAGTTTCTTCACCTGTGAAATGGATATGAACCTACCTCAAAGGGTTAAGGCAGATAAACTCCAGGATATAATCCAAATGTGAATTGTGGACGTGACCGCTTCATAATCCTAGGAGAAGATGAACAGGCCTGTGACAAGCTAATTAAAGCATCAGTTTTCAGTTTGATCTTCCTCCTTTGTCTTTTCTCCCAAAGCAACTCTTGGTTGCTGGGCTTATCCACAGAAAAAGCTTTAGTTTGTTTTATTATCCTTATTGAGTCTTTATTAAGTGCCAGATCCTATGCTAAGTGATGTAGCTGTGCAAGCGGTGTGTTCGGTCATGTCCGACTCTTTGCAACCCCATGGACTGCAGCCCACCAGGCTCTTCTGTCCATGGGATTTCCCAGACAAGAACACTGGAGTGGGTTGCCACTTCCTCCTCCAGGGGATCTTCCCGTCCCAGGGACTGAACCCATGTCTCCGGCACTATGTAACTTAATCCTCAAGACAACCCACTGAAGTCAGTCCCATTATTGCCTGTCTTTTACAGATGAGAAAACAGGCACCGATTGGTCAGGAGCCTTGCCGGAGATGTCACCAATTGACGGATTTGGAAGCCAGAGTTCAAACCCACTTGGCTGGGATGTAAAATGCTGTCGCTCTCCCCACGCCCCACCAACGCTGATCACGAAGGTTCTACTGAGTTGGCAGGTGAAACCAGCTTGAAGTCAGAGCTCAGGATGATTCTAAGGAGCCTTCTTATGCGGGCTCATCTAGTCTGGAAGCTCCAGGTTCATCTAGGTTATAACTTACCTCTCACTGAGAGCAGTCTCTAAGTTCATCACATGCTTTCAACCCTCTTAAGCCCGCCTCCTCTACCTAGAACTCTTACCCTTCTCAGTGGTCATGATATAGTCAACGATTCCCATCTAATAACTCTGGGCAGTAGGTCTTTCTCCAAGTATGCCCTTGGCCCACTCTCCACTCCCTGTGATGGGTGACTTTAAGTTGATCAATATACAGTGTTTCTATAGATGACACTGAAGGCCCATGTGGGAGTTAGGACTTTCCTTTAGGCATTTAATATTGCTTTTTGTATACCCCACACTGCAGCATGGCTGGTGATTCAGAAACGAGAGTTTCGAATCTGCCTCCTTGGGTTCAAATCCTGTTACTCTTTGTAACCCTGAATATATTACTTAACTTTCCTGAATCTCATTTTATTTCTATGTAAATAAGGCTTTCATCCCAGTACACAGACTTTATGGGGTCGTTTTGTGATCTCAGTGAGTTAATACTCGTGGAAGGTTTAGGATAGGACCTGGCACATAAACATCAGCCATCTGCATCGTCCATCCAGGCCTGCAGCTTCTTATCCTGTTTCAGTTAACGATGCTCTTCGATCTTTGTTTTCTATTTCAGCTTCTTCGAGTTAGAGTCCCTCCTCTGGGCGAGCATTTCTCCAGCCACCTTTGTCTTCTTGATCACCATCCCTGACATCTCATTTCCTGAAAATAACAGAAGGTCTCTGGCGCACCTTGACTTCCTCTGTCTCCTTAAGATTCAGTGCAAGCTCTTCTCTAGGGAACTGCCTTGATTCTTTTTCAAGGAACCGAGGGTAAATCAATGGACCCAAATCCAGATGTTCGAGGTGCCCAGTTCCTTGCCTCTGCCGGTGGGCAGGTGACACCACAGGTGGCATGGGTCATTTGAGTGACAAAGGGCACTGAGTGTGTTCTGCTGTTTTCCACTGAACCTATTTCATGATGCTCTTTCCCACCTGCTCAAACCTGAGCGCCTCAGTCTCCATTCTCCTTGCTCTTCCTGAATTACCACCTTCTTTCCTTCCACTTGCAAAAAGCCTCCCGCCAATTTTGCTACATCATGCTACAACAAGCCTTGTGTTTAAATTACTGTGCAATCCAAAGACTTAGAAACTTTGATTTCTTTGATAACATTTAATCTTATCCATGCCTATACTTTTGGTAGAAAATTCACTGTTTTCCTAGTCATCAGCTGTACTCTCTCAGTGTTCAGAGGGAAGTCACATGGTTTGGTAAAAGTAAGGGGGCAGCTCCCTCATATGAACAAATTCAGGTCATGCGTGTCTGTGTAGGCATGCGTGTCTGCGTAGGTGCGCGTGTCTGCGTAGGCATGTGTGTTTGTGTAGGCACATGTGTATATGCATTTATGTGTCCAAACCAGTCCAATCTGGGCAGTTTTACGCAGTTCATTCTGATAAGCTTTGCCTCCATCAGGAGAGCACCCAAGATAACAAGGGTGTGGGGTTTCCTGCTTCATAAATAGACTGTACTTGGACTTATTTCTTCTATTTCCCGTATTTTTGACCTTGGCTTCACAGTTCATGTCTTTGCCACAGGACCTCTAAGGCTGAACCCCAACTTCTTAGAAGCCCTATACATATGCAGATCCTCATTGTTTCTTTTTATCACCCTCAGGCTACCTAAGATCATTTGGGAATATTAGAAAATCTGAACAAACTGATATCAAGGATTATTAAAACATAGACATCATAATTGATGCTAGAGAATGCCACAATCTTTCTCTAAATCTTACTTTCTTTATCTGTGAAATGGGTATAAAGATTAACACCATCAGATGTTGTGAAGATTGGAAGGATCTGGGTGAAGATCAGTTCAGTTCAGTCACTCAGTTGTGTCCGACTCTTTGCGACCCCACGGATTGCAGCACGCCAAGCGTCCCTGTCCATCACCAACTCCTGGAGTTCACCTAAACCCACAGCCATCGAGTCAGTGATGCCATCCAGCCACCTCATCCTCTGTCGTCCCCTTTTCCTCCTGCCCCCAATCCCTCCCAGCATCAGAGACTTTTCCAATGAGGTGGCCAAAGTACTGGAGTTTCAGCTTTAGCATCATTCCTATATATATATATCTGAGGTCGTATTTCTGAGGCTGGAACTGAAGTCAGAATGAGCTGAGCTTCGGACAGCACAGGAAGCCTTGGATTGGATTCTGTGGATGATGGGCAATGATGTACACTAGCTTGTGAATTCTTTTATTCCACTTCTATTCACTGGAAAGATGATGGTGAGCAAGACAAGCAAGTTCCCTGTACTTTTGGAACTGAGACTGTTTACTGCTGAGGCTTCCAAGGTGGTGCCAGTGATAAAGAAGCAACGTACCCAAGCAGGAGATATAAGAGATGCAGGTTCCACCCCTGGGTTAGGAAGATCCTCTGGAGGAGGGTATGGCAACCCACTCCAGTATTCTTGCCTGAAGAACTCTGTGGACAAGCCACCCTGGCCGGCTACGGTCCATAGGGTAGTGAAGAGTCAGACGTGACCCAAGTGACTTAGCATGTACACACACTCTGTTTAGTGCACAATAGTCACATAATCACACAAATAAATGTGTAACTTGGTAGAAGTTAAGAGAGAAAGGGCGATATAGACCGGGGGTGGGGAAATGGGGACAATTTCCTTGAAGGAGAAACAGTTGAGCTAAGATGAGAAGGTGAGTAGGAGAAAGGGTGGCTGATCATTCCATAAAGAACAAACAGTATCTTTTAAAAAAAATTTTTTTAATTTAAATTTATTTATTTTAATTAGAGGCTAATTACTTTACAATATTGTATTGGTTTTGCCATACATCAACATGAATCTGCCATGGGTGTACACGTGTTCCCAATCCTGACCCCCCCTCCCACCTCTCTCCCCATATCATCCCTCTGGGTCATCCCAGTGCATCAGCCCCAGGCATCCTGTATCCTGCATTGAACCTGGACTGGCGATTCATTTCTTATATGATATTATACATGTTTGAAAGTCTTCACAAGGTGACAGGTGACATGGCCCATTCACAGAAAGGACCAGGATGATTAGAAAGGATTGTGTTTGAATCCTGGCTCTGTCATTTCCAGTTTGTGACTTTATGTCTTTTCCACCCCCTGAATCTCAGCTTCCTTATCTGCAGAATGGGTCTAGTGATACCGCTCTACCTCCCGGGAGTGTTTCTGATGATTAATGGGCAGTGTGAGCACAGTGCTTGATTCTCAAAGACAGGTGGAGATTCCTATGGCTATTGTCGCCTAGCTGTCAAGTCCCAGCTTTGCTGTCATGCACTCCAGTTTTCTAAATTTCCTTTATGATAATTCTGGGGTGCTTTTTAAACCCACAGCTTCCCTACCTCATTTCCTGGCCCTTCATTAGAAATCGGGCATAGGCTATTGTTGATGAACTTGTATGTAAGTTGGTGAACTTGTATGACTCCTGAGTGATGCTTATCGTCAGGGAAGTGAGGCAAACACTGACCCTGTGTGCTCAGTTGGAAGCAGCTGTCTCTTCTTTGATCTAGCTGAGAACTCCTTGTATTCTTGTTAATCCTTTCCTACTTTGCATTATTATTATTTTTGTAATGTACATGTCTTTATCTCTACTAATGATAGCCAACACTTCTAGAGTGCTCATTAGGTGCCAGACAGGATGTGAAGTACTTTACATACATTATCTTACCTAATCCCTTATCCACCCTTTCATCAGCTGCTGCTGATGAAATTAATAGTAGATGTTCTACCTTGTGCCTTTAAAATGCACCATGCCCGAAGCTAGGCACTTCTTACGCATTATCTCATCATTTCCACACAGCAGCGCCCTGGGATAGGAATTAGGATCCCTAATTTTAAAGGAGAGGTAGTTAGGTTCAGAGAGGTAAAGCGACTTTTCCAAGGATGCTCAGCCTGGGGGAGGGCGATGGTGATGAGAAAGAGTGAAGGAGCTGATCACAAGCAGATGGGACGAGCAGTATAAAGCTCCTGGTGTCTTCAGGGAGAATGCAACTTCTGCAAGCTGACGCCGCTTGTGATAACTTCATAGACGATCCGTACCCAGAGGCAGTAACCAAACAGAGACAATTTACTGCCTGTGTTCGTGCGTCACTGGAGGTGCAGACAGCTGTGGCACCTGGGGAGGGGAATGGGAGAAAGGAAAGAAGCGCCTATGCACTGTTCATTATTGTCTAGTTTAGGGGAGAAAGATAAGAATGGCCTGTCTTGCTGGGCATGGGTCAGGACTGACCCCCATTAAAAGTTTCTGATGCCTTTAGGGACCTGAATATGTTTGGAAAATCTTCATATGATTATAATGGTTTCTTGTTAACAAAGCATTTATTAACCAAATATTTACTGAACACATAAAGAGAGGAATTTGGTGCCAATTCTACCCTCAAGGAACAAGAGAAAAGAATTAACCATCTCTCCTTTTGCCGTTAAAGAGAATAAAAGAGGGCTTCCCTGGTGGCTCAGTGGGTAAAGAATATGCCTGACAATGCAGGAGACACAGATTCGATCCCTGATCCAGGAAGATCCCACATGCTGCAGAGCAACGAAGCCTGTGCACCACCACTGTCTAACCTCTGCTACTGGAGCCCGATGCCCTAGAGACCGTGCTCTGCAGAAAGGGAAGCCACTTCGATGAGAAGCCTGTGCACCACACCTAGAAAGTGGTCCTGTTTGCCACAACTAGAAAAGAGCCTGCACAGTGAAGAAGACCCAGCACAGCCAAAAATAAAAAAAATAAATAAGTAATCAATTTTTTTTTTACAAAGAGAGTAAAAGAAAAAGCAAACAACCCTTCTCCCCCCATATATTTTTTAGTTCTGTGTATATATGGAATGGCAGCTTTCTGCTCTGAACCCTAAGAACTTGACTGTTCCTTCCACACTCTACGTCCTCTGCCTTGGGTCCCTCCGTTCTGGTTGGAGCCTTCGTTTGCCCCTGACTGCCAGGGACCAGCCTTCCTTTGGAGGGAAGCCGAATTGCTGCAGGACGATTCCATACTGTGAAGAAATGCAATCTAAAGCTGTCAATGTACGCAGAGTGTAGAATTTAGGAGCCTTGTCAGTCCTGTATGAGTGACGAGAGTAATTGATCAGCAGCGACCTTCTCTTTAAAAACACTTCACATCCTAAAAGATACTATCATTTACATACGAGACGGCACTCTGGAGTTTCTGAGCACTTGGTGCCCGTTATTGCACTGAGCCACCCAGAAGTCTAGGGAGATGGATTAGGAGAGAGAGACTCCAAGAGGCTGGGTACCTTCCCAGGCGCCTCCTGGAGTCTGGAAATCCATTTCTTCATTCGCCAGCCAACCTGCTGCTCTAATTAAATCACCCTTCAGATTTCTGTTTGCTTGACTGAAAACCCTCATTTCTCATAGGAATATTTTCCCCTGCCTTCAATCATCTCTGATGTGGGGTAGAAATGCAGCTATATTAAAGAATGATTCCATCAAATTCTGGAGCAGAAGCCTAGCAAGAGATGAAGTGTTTCTGATTGAGAGCTCCGCGTTCTTCCGAGTTAGTGCCAAGTCCGAGAGGCTTCTTGTATCATCATCGAGGAGAAGAAATCTCCAAAGAGTCCTCTGAGAAGACCAAGCTCCAGACTCTTCCGATAATTAGAGTCACCAGGTAGAACCACTGACTTCTCAGCAAGCAGCTCACGTTCAAGTGAAACAGATGGTGGGTATGTTTGGAAATAGATCTTTCCAGGATTTTCCCTGCAACCAGATCCTAAGAGCCAAGCAGACAGCTGAGTCATTATTTCATCAACTTGGCCTGCGTACCCTGCCAACCTGGGGAACTCAGGATTAGGATCCAAGTCGTGTCTGATAGACCAGAGGGTCAGGAAATGTCTGGAAGATACAGGGCATCAAAGATGATGAGGTTAGCTGTGTTAGGACACCTCAGAGCTGGGATGGTGAGAAGGCAAGTGTGAGCATTCCCGCTGCTCTCCAGGGGGTTCACCTTCTGTTCTGTGTGGTTTGCCTGACAGATAGAGAAAAATGGCAGGGTTTGTGCTGGAATCAGCTCATGAGGATGCCACGGAGATCCAGGGAGCTGCTCTGCAATGTCTCATCCCCTGTTGTCTTCATGTATCTATCGTGATCCTGCTTCTTCACAGACAGACACTGCCCAGCTTTCTCCCTGCCCCACTGAGTCTCATTGAATAGGTTCTTCCGTGGGGTCCCAGCATTTCTAATATCCGAACAGGATCAGTTCTTAGCAACAGATTTTATCCAGAAACATCAAAGGAGTGAAAGCTTTTACAAATATTTGGTGTAATCTCTGACTGTGGCAGGCAGGGTGTCCATGTCTCGGAATGACCAGGACAAAGTTTACATCTGGCGTCCTGGTGTGGTTATTACTAGCATCCCCTTTCATTCTTTCCCGTCAGGATCATAAGTTTTGGATCACTGCACTGATAGGGATGGGATCATCGCCTCAATGGACATGAGTTTGAGCATGGTTAAGGACAGGTAAGCCTGGTGTGCTGCAGTCTGTGGGGTCGCAAAGAGTTGGACACAACTGAGTGACTGAACAACAAACATTGATAGGGAAATGTGGGTGCAGAGAGAGCTAAATGTCCTGCTCAAGCCCCAGGGTGGGTCAGCGATGGACCCAGGGGTGACCAGCTCTTCCTCTCAGATCAAGACTGTCCCCTGCACCCTTCTCTAGGTGTCATTTATTTATGCCTTGCCTCATTCTGGAGAGGATTTGAGGCAGGCACTCCCCCACAAAGTTTAATACCTTGTCGTTACCATTTACCACCTTCGAATCATAGAAGTTTAGAGCTTCCCCTCATAAAACCAACTTGGAAATGTGGTCTGATTGTATATCAGGAACATACATTAATTCTAAACTCTCCGGGGATTTAAAAGTTTTTCCGGAGAAGTCATTCTTTATTCTGGAGTTTTACAATGACTTTGGTCAGAAGCAATAATGCCCTTAGCAGGATTCTAGCTCTTGGGAGGTGCTTCAGAGACATCTGGAACAGTAGTTAGGGGCACAAGACAGGGAACTGGAATTTTCTAAGATAAATCCTAGCCTTACCATGTATTAGGTGTGTTCCCTGGAGCAAGTTTCATTGCCTCTCAGGGCCTTGACTTTGCTGTCTGCACAATGGGGTGTCTGATAACTGTCGGGTTCTAGGAGTTAAACATTTTATGAGAATTACTTCTTTTTTAAATATTTGTTTATTTACTTGGCTGCATGGGGCCTTGGTCGCCACATGCAGGATCTTTGCTGAGGCACGTGAGATCTAAGTCTCTGAACAGGGATCGAACCAGGGACTCTTGCATTGGGAGCGGAGAATTTTAGCCAGTGGCCTACCAGCGAAGTTCCAGCATTATCTCTTTTAATCCTTACAACAACCCAATGAGATAGACACCATTAGGATGCCAAATTTATAGACAAGCAAACTAAGGTTCAGACTGGCTAAGTAACTTGCTGAAAGTCACACGGCAAGAAGGTGGAGAGCTGGGATTAAATCCAGGTGGTGTTTGCCTAGGCCCACTGATGTTCACTCTCATCCCCAGGGTTGTCCTGAACTGGCTGCTCTGAGACGACACCAGCAACAGTCACGGCAGTGTGTACTGAGCACTCACTATGCACCAGGAATTATGCTGCTCACTTAACCTACGTAACCCTCACGCTACGTCTACGAGACATCTACCTGCTAGCGTGTGCTAGCTGCTAGATACAGAGAAATTCACTTTATCTTGCCTGCCTTTTCTGTTTATAGAGGGAGAAACTGAAGCCCAGGGTGGGCAAGTGATCTAATTTCCCAAAATCATACGGTAAGGAATCAAAGCTGGGATTAGAAGCCAGTTCTTGGCTCCAGCTAGGGTGCCAGCTGAGAGCTGGCCTCAGCAGGAGATGGGGGTACAGGGGCCCCAGGAAGTGGCATGGCTTCTGCTTCCGGCCTTGGTCGGGGCCCATCACTCCCTCTGGATCCTCCCCCCGCCTCCTCGTGCCTCCTCGCGCCCTCCCTTTCGGTCACTCAGGCCCCTTTGAGCTCCCCAAGCCGACCACACACCTCTGGACTGCCAGCCTCACTTCACGACGAGGTCTCAGCCTAAAAAACGCTGTTCTTGGTTTTGCTCCCACAGGCAACGCTTGTTCTTACTCCTAGGATCAGCCTAACTGCAAACCCTGTTCTGACTCGCTGCTCTGCCTCCCGCTGCAGGCAGAATGCACGCCACCTCTGTGCCGCTCTGCAGTGCTAGTATTGCGCTTAGAGCAAAGTGGTCAGGCTGGGCGTGAGTCAGTTCTCTCCCATCGGGTGAGTCATTTAAGCGCTCTGTGTCTCAGCTTCCTCATCCATGGAAAGGAGGTCTGGCAACTTTCAGGCTGCTGCCTGGAAGTGAGGTGACTGCTCCACATGTCTCTCATCCTCCAGGAGGCTAGCCCGGCTTGTAGTGATCACATGGTCTCCGAGGCAGCAAGAAAGAGCAAGCTTCAATGTGCAGATGTTTGTGCTTAGTCACTTCAGTCGTGTCTGATGCTCTGCGACCCCATGGACCGTGGCCACCCAGGCTCCTCTGTCCATGGGATTCTCCAGGCAAGAATATTGGAGTGGGCTCCCATTTCCTTCTCTAGGCAGATGATGTTTAAAGCTCTGTTATATCGTGTTTGCTGTGGTCCTTTGGCCAAAGAACATCTTATGGTCAAACTCCGCATCTGTGTGACAGATTATTGGTGTTGTGGATACAGGGAGGGGAAGAATTGGGGTCCATTTCTGCAACTGTACTAATGATATCTTCCCCAGTGGCTCGTATGGTAAAGGATCTCCCTACAGGGCAGGAGACCCGTGTTTGATCCCTGGGTCAGGAAGATCCCCTGGAGAAGAAAATGGCAATCCACTCCAGTATTCTTGCCTGGAGAATTCCATGGACAGAGGAGTCTGGTGGGCTACAGAGTCCAAAGAGTCCTAAAGAATCCAAAGAGTCAGACATGACTGAGCGACTAACACTTTCACTTTTCACCGATGACATCATCAGAGAAATTTCCTAGCACCTGTCACTTCTATTGCCGTCATCCCCCCACTGAGGTCCAAGACGCCACCTTCTCTTGTCTAGCCACCACTTTCCAACCCTGCTTTGATCCAGCTGGTCCCCTCCTCAGTGGCCAGAGTAACTTTTACAAACCACAAAGCTCGCTTGTCACTCTCCCTCTGAAAGCCCTTTGGGTAACCCCTTCTCATTCCGAGAATAAAAACCAAGAGCCGTACCACGGCTGCAACACCCCACGTGACCTTCCCCTGCCTGCATCACCAGGGTCTCCCTGCTTCCCAGTCACTCTGGGCATCCAGGGACCCTGGTGTCCTGCCAGCTCTTCGAACACAGATGCTCCCCCTGGCCCATGGGCTTTGCCTGTGATTTTCCTTTATCCTGGAGGACTTTGCCCCTCCTCAGCTGGCTGACCCCTAGTCATCACTCTTCAGGTACCAAGGCTAATGCCCCCACTTGGGGAGTCTCCCTGACTCCGACTGTATCAAGTTCCAGTTGCAGGCTTTCCTAGCGCCATATCCTTTCCCCCTGGAACAGATACTCTAGGTTATAATTATGAGTGCGGTGGCTTATTTGGTCGTGTCTGTCTCCTCCATAGACTTTAGGCTCCAGGAGTGACATAGTATCTGTTTTGCTCGTTCTGATATCCCTGGCACCCAGCCCAGGACTCGGCACACAGTAGGTGGTCACTTAATGGCCATTTAATGATGAACAATTAGGCACCCCATACATCACCTCTCATCTCCGCTTGCCTCTCCTCTGTGCTCGTGTGGAATTTGTCAGCAAGAGAGCCGAGAATTTGTCCTGAATTTTAAATAACATTTGACTCTAAAATGGGGAGATTTAGCAGACAAAGCTCTTTCCTTCATCTTTTTTTTTCTCTTTTTTTAAACTAAGGCTCAGATACTGCTTACCCTCTGGGGACACTTCCACCCCCCTCTCTCCCCACCAAATGGGCGCTGTGAACGGCACTCTCGGAAATCTCGTGAAAAGGGCAGGGTATTGGAATTTGAGACAAAGGGAAGAAAAATGAGCTGGCTTGAAAAGTCTGCCGGCATCGTAATGAGCGAGATTATTCCGGGAAATGCAGGAGTCTGCTGTAAAGGCCCTGGTAAGAGGCAGTTTATAACCAGCCTTGGGTCAGACACACAGCCCACCACACACACACACACACACACACACACACACACACATACACACATGGCCACGCAGTCAGCCTGTGGTCAGTTGCCTCACTCCAAGGTGGGCCTCATTTGATGGGAGAAGGTGCTAGAGGACCGGGCCTTGAACAGAATTTACCTGGAATCATCTGGTGCCACCAAATTCAAGAATTGGGCTCTAGTTTTTCTGGAGCCCAAACACTTCCAGTTTCTGGATCTAAAATGTGGGACTGGCTTCACTGGTGGCTCAGACAGTAAAGAATGTGTCTGGCAAAGCACATCGGACCCCAGGTTCGATCCTTGGGTTGGGAAGATTCCCTGGAGAAGGGAATGGCAACTCACTCCAGTATTCTAGCCTGGGGGATCCCATGGACAAAGAAACCTGGTGGCCTACTGTTGATGGGATCGCAGAGCTGGACACAGCAGAGCGCCTAGCCCTTTCACAATGTGGGATACAGTGGGGAGGAGCTCCGTGGGACCTGGGTCTGCTGGACTCGGCCCGGGGACTTTGACTTGAATTTCAGCTCTGCTATCAGCGTGCGGTGTGATGGGTATTTATTTATTTCTTTGGTTGTTCCAGGTCTTAGTCACGCATATGCAATCTAGTTCTCTGGCCGCAGATTGAACCCGGGCCCTGTGCTGGGAACACGGAGTCTCAGCCACTGAACCAATCGCCAGAGAAGCACCATGTTGTGTGTTCTTGGGCATGCCTTTCTTCTTGCCTTAATTTCTTCACCTTTAATAATTTGTATTTTTAATCTTCATATTCATTGAATACTTGACTGTATGTCAGTGTTATAGACTGAATATTTGGGTCCCACCAAAATTCATATGCTGAGACTCTGACCCCCTGAGTGACTGTTTTGGGAGGTGGGGCCTCTCAGGAAGTAATTAAAGTTAAGTGAGGTCATCAGAGGGCTTCCCTGGTAGCTCAGCTGGTAAACAATTCGCCTTCAGTGCAGAAGACACCAGTTTGATTCCTGGATTGGGAAGATCCCCTGGAGAAGGGATAGGCTACCCTCTCCAGTATTCTTGGGCTTCCATGGTGGCTCAGATGGTAAAGAATCCACCTGCAATGTGGGAGACCTGAGTTCGATCCCTGGGTTGGGAAGATTCCCCTGGAGGAGGGCATGACCTCCCACTCCAGTATGCTTGCCTGGAAGAATCCCCATGGACAGAGGACTTGGGCAGGCTGCAATCCATGGGGGTGGCAAAGAGTCGGATATGACCGAGCAACTAAGCACACAGGAGATCATAAGGAAGGGGTCCTGATCCCTTAGGACTGGTGTCTTTATTAGAAGAGACAGCAGAGTTCACTCTTTTCCCGCCACGTGGGGACAGAAGGGAGAAGGTGGCTATCTGTAAGGTGGGAAGGGAGCCCTCACCAGGGGCTGATCCTGCCGGCACCCTGATCTCAGACCCCCAGCTTCCAGAACTGTGAGAAATGAATTTCTGTGGCTTAAACACTCCCGTCGGTGGTATCGTGTTTTAGCAGCCTTAGTAGACTGAGCCAGCCAGGATCAAGCACTTGGAACTTGCTTCATCTTCAGGACAACGTGAAGGGTAAGCATTCTTTCCATTAATAAACGTAAACACTGAAGCTCAGAGAGGTTGAAATAGTTGTCCTCGGTCTCATAGCAAGTAAGTGGGAGCGTCAAGATTCAGACTCAGGATTGTTTGCCTTTAAAGCCATGCACTGTGGGGGAGACTTTGGTCCTTTTGTAGTGAGTCCTGACTCATCCCCAAGGCTCACCCTCCTATCCAAATCTAAGTGGAGCTAGGACCTTCAGACTCCTTGCTGGTTCTCATTTAGACCCTGGATGTTGCCTGGGTTATTCCCATGGTCTGAAAATCATACTATCTGTGGATATTGGTCTTTTCCCTGAAAACAGAGGCTCAGGGGAGTGAAGTGAGTTCCTTCAAGGTTTCACAGGACAGCCAGATTCAAACCTGTGTTGATCTCATCCTAATATCCGTGTGTATAATCCACACACTGTGATGTAGAATTATGGGAGGGTTGAGCTAGAGGAGGGCCAGGGTCCTCCGGGTGACATATATGAGATGGTGAGCACAATGGATTAAGAGTCTAGACCAAAGTGGGCTCCTCAAAAGATGCAGCATCCTCCAGACTCTAGGAGCAAGATTATGGAGATATCAAAAAGCTCAGTAATTAAGATAAATCATGTTCAATACTTTTTTGAAAAAGTTAATGCAAAAAGTTGGTTCAGAGTTAATGCAAAAATTATCCAGATTGTTGAAGACGGAATCAGACCCTGCACTGACCAAACTCACCTCCCTGCTCCCCCTGACTCTGCCCCGCGCGGGAGGAAGCCTTTTGTTGTTGTTGTTGTTTGGAGGAAGCCTCTTACTCTGAGGCCTGGCTGCTGATTGTGGGCGCCTGTGGTCTGTGGTGGGAAGGGGTTCCCTGAAGCTGTGAGCAGAGCACCGGCCACCTGGCTTCAGAGGACGAGGCTATGGCTGGGCACTGCAAGGACCATCCTTAGAGGGCGATGGTGAGGAACAGGAAAACGTGGAGCTTGGTGACCAAGTCTCACTCCACTTACACATTTCTCCCTTAGGAAAAGTGGGTGCATAGGCAAAGATGTCCAATCTATGGACCCTCTTGGAACACCACATAAGTGCCATATGGCTTTGTCGGGAGCGGTACCCCAGTGGTTTTTAAGCTCCCAGGGATTTCATTTCGCCCGAGTGTTGTAAAAATGTTGAATTTGTTGCCTAGAAATAAAAATGCCCACACATGAACACATACAAAATTTGCACGAAAGTTCCAGAAATCCAAGCATACCTAGGACCCCATTCGTGGAATTTCAATAACTGCCATTTGGGGAGATTGGTGACGTAGAAAGCCCACTGCATTTGGACAAAGAAAATCAGAACTCACCAGTTATTATCCAAGCAGGCCTCTCTAGTCCCTGAGCCTGTCTCCTCGGCCAGTAAATGCAGGTGTTAGGGATACACCTACCTGGTAAATATGGTGAGGCTCAAACGAGTTAATGAAGGTGAAAGTGCCTTGTGAGCTGTAAAGTGTTTTCTTCCCAGTGGGCTGTCAGTTGGAATGTCACTGTTATCTCTGCTGGTTTTTGAAAACTTGGCTGGCTTAGAGAATCTACTGCCCAGGAAGGCAGGGGGTGGCTGCTTCTCCGATGGGTGGGGAGGGTGGGCCTGGCTGGCTCAGAGGAGGGTTTGGCCCCCCTTCTCCTGTCCCTGTCCCTCTTCACCAAGCACCCAGGGCCCCTTGGCGAGCTCCTCCATGCAAACATGCACCTCTGTCTCCGCAGATTAGTCACAGTAGCAGATAAAGAGGGCTGAGTGACTGAGTGAGGCCACAAATGAGCTCCCATTAGCGTGGGTTGCGCGTCTCTGGTGGAAGGGGTTGGTAAATAGTTCGGACTTATCTCTCTCCTCAGCATTTAGCTGATTTCCATAATGAGCTCCATTGAACTGCTAGGCCCCAGAGGGGTCCCCAGGCTTCCGAAATGCCCTTGTTCTGTAAATCTGATTTCTGCAGAGGTGAACACATGGGTGAGCAATGGGAAAGAACACATGGATGCCAGGCTGTAGCTTCTGGGGACACTGAGCCTGGGCGTCTCTCGGGGGATAGTGTGGCTCTGCCAGCACTCCTCCCAGAGATAAGGCGGACTGAGGGGTCTGTAGGCATTGACCAGCCAGATGTGGGTCACAGGTTCTGGCTAGAAGAGACTCTGTCAACCTCTCTGTTTATTTTCAAGGGCAAATGACTTAAAGGAGACAAAGTGTACCAATTCCTCCTGTATCAATAATTCAAGTTATGGTTGGCTTAACTGTAGTAGGAAGGGCCAGCTTACAAACTAAAGGCAAAGACCATTCATCACAGGCATTTACCAGCCCTCCCTTCTTTTCTTCCTTCTTTCCTATCTTCTTCCCTCCCTCCCTCCCTTCCTTCTTTCTGCTTTTCAGTCATTTAACAAATATCCATTTAGGCCCTTCAGTGTGCCAGAAACTGATATGTATTAAGGATAACAGATCTGGACCCTGTTCCCATGGAATTTACAGTTCAGTGGGAGAGATGGAAATTAATCAAATCATTAAATAAATAAAAGTAAGATTGCCACTTTGAGAAGAGCTGTAAAGGAGAAACACTTGATAAAATGAGAGCCTCTGATAGGAAAAGATGGCATAATTAAGGAACACTTCCCTGAAGAAGAAGAAATGCTTGAGTTTTGAGCTCTGAGGGAGATATTGAAATGGAGAGGGAAGAGGCTTCCTGGAGGAGGGGCCAGCTTGAGAAAAGACCCTGTGACTGCAGAGAGGATGCTTAGTGTATTAGTCACATAAGGGTAGTTTTTGCTGCAGCAACAAAGAGCCCCAAACAGTTGAAGCTGAAAGTAATGAAGATTTATTTCTAACTTGTACTACATGTTCATTGCTAGTGAGCATAAAAGTTCTGTTTCAAAACATTCCCAGGCTGAGAGATCTGACTTTATCGGGAACTTTGCAAGTTGCTGCAAAGGAGGAAGACCAGGAACACTTGGTGAGCCATGCTGAAGACTCTACAGCTGGTGTGATGCAAAGAGCGCAGATCATTGTGACAGAATTGCAAGGATGAGGGAAACTGTGATGTGAGCTAATGCTGGAGAGGCAGACAGAGGTGGGGTCCTGCAAATCTCCCAGGCATTGTCAGGATTTGGATTCTTATAATTGAGAGAACTATGGGCAGCTGTTGAAGTTTTTTGAGCACAGAGATCTTAAGAAGAGGAAGCTACCAGCATTCTCATTTGACAGATGATGGTGTTGCTATGGATAGTAACCAGTTATTGATACCTCCTCCGCACCAGAGGATGAGATGGTTGGATGGCATCACCAACTTGATGGACATGATTTTGACCAAGCTCTGGGAGTTGTTGATAGACAAGGAAGCCTGGTGTGCTGCAGTCCGTGGGGTCGCAGAGTCACACATGACTGAGAGACTGAACTGCACCTGACACTCATCCCTTTCTCCCCAGCAACTGAGATACTTACTGTTTTTATCTCTGTTTACCAAGGAGGAGATGGAGACCTAAAGAAGGAAAACAACTTACTCAACGTCACAGCTGCTATGTGGTCTATGCTCTTCCCAGCCCATCATCTTGTCTGAGAGAGAGTCAGGCATCACTAAGGCTTCTGAGGCTGTAGGTCATTAGAGGAAGAACAGCCCTTCAGGCAGAGCCTGGTTAACAGTGGGCAAGGCGGGGGGAGGCAGGGAGGTGGCACTCGGGGCAGCCATGTGCCCTGCCTGTCTTGGTCTCAGCTGCATCACCAGTCTGAACAGAGTGGACGGTCCTGGAAGGATACTTTATATGTATGCAAGGGGAGTATGGAAGGATGCAGGGAGAGAAGAAAGAAAGGATGGATGTTTGGAGGGACGCATAACGTTAGGCAGCATCAGGAAAGATAATGAGCAGATGGCAGCTTCCCAATCTCAGGATTAGGCTTCATGGACAGCATCTCAGCTCTGCAGATGGGAGGCAGGAACTGAGAAGAACAAGAGTTGGTTTGCATGTTAGGGGCAAAGGAAACCAGTCTGAACAGGCCTACAGTTTGGAGAGTCTTGTGTGTGTGAGGTATTCCAAAACATTGTCTTGTTTAATCTGTGTGTTTGAGGCCCAGAGGGTAAAAACAGACCTGCATTCACTAGAAAGACCAGATTCTGTGTCCCTGAGAGTCACAGAATGATCAAATTTTTGCGCCATTAAAAAGCCAAACACAGGAGAGAGGAAACTCCCCTCTGCTCTCTGAGGTTGGGTTCCGTGCGGGGCTTAATGCAAATGAATCAACAAACAAAGCGTTCATCAAAGTGGTGCTGCTGACATTGTTGGGAGCTTTGTATCTCTCACATCTTATTTTAGTCACTATTGATGGGGTTATTGTTCCATAACACCCTTCCAGAATACACACCTTGACATCCTGCGTGATTTCTATCTCTGGCAGCAAAGTAACAACAAAGCGTGTCATTGGCGTGCAGGCTGTTTGTTAGTCAACGCGTTACTTTAGGAGAGATGTCCTTCATGCCTCCTGCCCTGGTATGCACTGCTGCTGGGGAAAAAATGCATTCAGATTCCCTGGGCTGTGGGAGAAGGCAAGAAGGTGGAAAGACAAAGGAAGAAGGTCTTGGCATTGTCTTTCCTCGTGAACCACGTCATCCAGTGTCCTAAGTCTTGCCAATTCTCCCCACAGGCACTCAGCCCAGGTCTCACACCTTGAGGTAGCTGGCGGTACCCCAGCTACCAGTATCTCCCTCCCTACAGTCTCATTTGCCTATTTAATTCATCCAGTCACTCAGATACACACTTAGTAAGTGCTTTTGAACTGTGGTGTTGGAGGAGACTCTTGAGAGTCCCTTGGACTGTAAGGAGGGATCTCCAGCCCATCCTAAAGGAGATCAGTCCTGGGTGTTCTTTGGATGTTGAAGCTGAAACTCCAATACTTTGGTCACCTGATGCCAAGAGCTGATTCATTTGAAAAGACCCTGATGCTGGGAAAGATTGACGGTGGGAGGAGAAGGGGACGACAGAGGATGAGATGGCTGGATGGCGTCACTGACGCAATGGACGTGAGTCTGAGTGAACTCCGGGAGTTGGTGATGGACAGGGAGGCCTGGCGTGCTGCAATTCATGGGATCGCAAAGAGTCAGGCACGACTGAGCGACTGAACTGAACTGAAAGTGCCTCGTGTGTATCAAGCTGACTGTGAGGGCTGGGTTCCCTTCACAAAGTCCTTCGGTGTTCTGTGTGCAGTCATGGTTTTATTTTTTTACGTTGCTTATTTATTTGCTTGCGGTTGTGCTGGGTCTTCACTGCTGCGTGCGGGTCTCTCTGTTTACAGTGAGCGGGGCTGTTCCTCACTGTGGTGAGCAGGCTTCTCACTGCAGTGCCCTCTCTGGTCGTGGAGCACAGGCTCTAGGCTCACGGGCTTCAGCGGTTGTGGCGCACAGGCTTAGTTGCTCTGCACCATGTGGAACCATCCTGGCCTGGGGATTGAACCCGTGTCCCTGCAGTGGCAGGCGGATAATTATCTGCTGTACCACCAAGGACGTCCCAGAGTCATCCTTTTTAACACGCTCTCCATCGTGGCTTTGCTGAGCTCAGGACGAGCCATGTTGTCTTTCTGCCCACGGGCACTCAGGGGCCGCTGCAGTTCTCTCCCCCAAACCTGCAGTTCGGTCTTGCACTTTCGCTACTTCCCTCTCTGCGGCTCCCTGGTTGTTCTTACTCCTATATCTTTACTTATGCATCTCCTGCTTTGTCCGGTTTGACGCTTAAATCCTACCAGGCCTTTGAGACCTGTAGCGATCCTTCACTTTCTTCATAAAACTTTTTCCACCTACCAGGCCGGCTTTCCTTGCTGTGACCCCCAGTGGCAGTGATTTGAGCTTATCACTAGAGATTCAATTACTCTCTTCTGGAGCGTTAGTTTGATTTATGAACTAGAGGGAAGCACTTAGTGGTGGCAAACTAGACTCTGTGCTTTTTTTTTGTTTCATTCATTCATGGTGTAGTGGAAAGAACTCAGTTTCCAGAGCTTGAGAATGTGCGGAGTATTTGACTTTTAAAAATTTACTAGCTGGAAAAAACTGGGTGAGTTATTCAGACTTCTCAGAGCCTGGTTTCTTCTTCCGGAAAACCTGAACAGTAATACTCATCTTAAGGCCTGTGGGACTGCTCTTGAGTTGGTTAAAAGAATCTGGAACATAGTAGGTGTTTATTTCGAGTCAGCTACTTTGGAATACATCCTTCTTATGAGAGCTTACTATGAGTCAGGGTCTCTGTGGGGCTGGCTTCTAATCTTGCCATCAGGAAACCTACAGCCCTCTGTGGACAATGACAGAGGCAAAAAGATTAAATGAGAGTTGAAAGGAAAATGCTTAGCATAGTCCATGCATCTACTGAGGACTCGGTCAGTGGTGTTATGATTTATTGATGTGCATTTATTCCCCCATATCATTGAACATAAAGCATGTGTGAGAAAGTATGGCTTGGTGAGGAGTCAGAAATGGTTGCTTTTTAATCATATCAGGGTATTGAGTTGGAGCTGATTTTGGAATGCAAAGCCGGCTAATGTATATTTGCAGCTCTGCACTGTTAATGGACAGAAATGGTGTGGGTGAGAGAACAGGTTGCTAAGAAAAAATATGATGCCTCCTAGGAGCAGAGTTTAGATGACAAAGAAGTCAGGGTAGCCGATAAGAATCGTGCCAGCAGCACCTTGTACCCCTGGGCTGGGACTGTGGGGTTTTCTTTATGGAGCTTCTTCCAGTCAGAATGGGCTTTCAGAGGCAGAGTGTGAGTGTACCTTAGACTGGCCAGCAGGGTCCCAGCAGAGGCCACGGAGTTCCCGGGGACCCACAGCCACCCTCTGATCACCAGGAGGAAACTGACATGGTAGAGGAGCCCAGCCGAGCAATCTTCACTTCTGTGAATTTCAATTTTTCATCCGTGGAACTGGGGCAAACTCATCCACCCAAATGGTTACAGAACTCAGAGAAAGCTGGTTTTGTAAACTGTGGATGAGACTGTGCGTAAGGGATCCAGTGGGGTAGGGGAGGAGCTTCCCTGGTGGTCTAGCGCTTAAGAATGCATGTATCAATGCAAGGGACGTGGGTTCAATCCCCGATCCATCTCACATGCCATGGTGCAACTAAGCCTGTGCACCACAAAGGCTGAAGCCTGCGTGCCTAGAGCCTGTGCTGTGAAACAAGAGAAGCCACTGCAATGAGAAGCCCCTGTACTGCAATGAAGAGTAGTCACCACCTGCTGTCAGCAGAGAAAGCTCGAATGCAGCCGTGAAGACCCGGAGCAGCCAAAAAGAAACAGATAAACCAACAGTAGAAAAATGAAAGGGATGGGGAAGACATTTGAAGTCATATATCTGATAAAAGTTTAAGGTTTGGAATATATAAAGAACTCCTAAAACTCAACAACAAAAAGACAAAAAAGAAATTAATAGGCAAATAACTTGAATAGACATTTATCAAGAATATATGCAAATGACCAATAAGCACACAAAACATTGCCTAACTTCATTAGTCACAGGGAAATGCAGATGAAAACCACAATAAGATGTCACTTCACACCTCCTCGGATGGCTACGATGAACAAACAAACAAATAAGATCCCAGAAAATAACAAGTCTTGGTGAGGATGTAGAGAAATTGGAACCTTTATCCACTGCTGGTATTCCCTGTTGGCTCAGGCGGTAAAGAATCTGCCTGCGACGTAGAAGACACATGTTTGATCCCTGAGTCAGGAAGATCCCCTGGAGAAGGGCAGGGCAACCCACTGGAGTATTCTTGCCTGGAGAAGTCCATGGACAGAGGAGCCTGGTGGGCTGCAGTCCATGGGGTCACAAAGAATCGGACAGGACTGAGCGACTAGCACTTCAAACTGAAGTTTATACATAGCTGGTGAGAATGTAAATGGTGACGCCACCGTGGAAAAGAGTTTGGCAGTTCCTGAAAAGACCCACACAGAGAATTATCATACGATCCAGCAACTCCACTCCTAGGCATATACTCAAGAGAAGCGGAAACATACATTTACACCAAACCCTGTACACTAAAGTACACAGGCAGCATTATTCATAATAGCTAAAATAGGGAACGACCCAAACGCCCAGCAAAGAGAAACAATCCAAAAGAATAAACAGAACATAGTCTACACATGCACCATTATTGTCATAAATATGGATAAAATCTGATACGTGCTACAACATGTATGAGCCTTGAAAACATAATGCTAAGTGAAAGAAGACAGATACAAAATGATGAACACTGTCTCCTTTCACTTCTATGAAATATCTAATATCTGCACAGAGTAAACACTCAATAAATGGCAGTTATTATCATGATCTTCACTATTATTATGTAAAATAATTTACAACGATCGACCTAGACTAATAACCATTGAAGTAGGCAGAACAGATATTAATGATTAGTGAAATGGGAAATTATTGGATTTTAAAAATTAATCAGGATCTGCTATGTTCATGACAGGAGGAGACACTGTAAAGTTAAAAAAAAAGAGTGTATCTGCCCGGGGCTGGAGGGAAGAAGAATAAAGAGTGGCTTCTCCCTGCGTGCGGGTTTCTTTTTGGGGTGATGAAAAACTTCTGCGACTAGACGCAGGTAGTGCTCACACGACATTGCAGATGAACTCAATGCCACTGCACTGCACGCTTTAAAATGGTTAAACGATTAAATTTTCTGTTAAATTTAATTTAAAATATTCAATTTCCTCTTGCCACAGTTAACACCAGTCATGGATTGGGCAAGTTCTATGTTAAGGTGCTTTATAAAGGCAGAGGGAGCGTGGTTGTCACATGGATAATCCTCACCAAGGTGGTGAGATTTCAGAAGAGGGATGGACCACATTGTGGTCCATACTGTGGTGGAAGGACAGTGGCTCAAGGACGTCTTAAACTCAGCTGGTCATCTTGCCTTTGTAAAAGCTAGGAGTTCTGAGAGATGATCAACTCCACAAGGAAAAATGTGCGCGCGCGCGCGTGTGCGTGCGTGCGCGTGCGTGTGTGTGTGCGTGCGCGCGCGCGCGTGTGTGTCAGCAGAGGGAGGTGACGATGGGCTGCCTGGGTGTAACTGTATACTCTGAAGTTTGTGGAAACTATACCACGAGCTTTTCTCCCCACCCTCATTTAATATTCCACAAACCCTCGCCACGTAAACAATGCGTTTCTTCTCAAGCCTTATTATCATTCCCAGAACCACTTGCAGGCTTTCAGAAACCCATTATTATAATTATAATCAAGAATCTTAGGACAGAGCCATTTGTGCCAAAAATACATTTACACTTGGAGTTGTTTGCAGAGGAATGAGAGATGCCGGTTTACAGCTCTGAAATCTATTGGCAGGAACTCCTACGCCATTCAATTTCTTTTCCTCCGTTTAATTTCTTAATTTAAATTTTTGTTGTCAAATTCCTAATATTTGCTTTTGTCTGTCTCTCTTTTTTTTTTAACCCCCCTTGGGTCTTAATTTTTCAAGGCCAAAAAACGTAGTTGTTATCTTTACCCTCTTGTTACAATAAGGGACAACCGCAGTCAAAGGCAGAATGAGGCTGATTTCAAAAGTATCAGCGGGGTCTCCTGTCACCCTATCCCCCCACTAAAAATAACTGCCTACACCCCTGATTCTTTTATATTAGAACAAAGGCTTTCATTCCATAAATAGAGATAAATCAATGTAGAATTACTTTAATTTGGGTCCCATTTATTTAGGTTTTTTATTTTTTTTTTTTGTCTGTAGACATATATAGATGAATCAAACATAGCTCTTATCCTCAGAAAGAACATGGTTCATTATGGGACACAAACTATGAATAAATATTCGTGATAGGAGGCAGAATGTAATGAAAACTGCAGAAAATGAAAAAAAAAAAAAAGCAAAACAAAAAAGAATCCTACGCTGTGCAACGAGAAGACAAGATGAGTTTTGAGCTGAGAGCTAATGCAAGAGTGGGCTCCTCTATTATTGTGTTAACGGGTGCTTACTACTTGGTCAGATTTCACATCAGATCTTGGCTTTATATTTTTCAACAGGGTCACTGCAGGCGAGTTATATAGCATCTCAGAGGCTCCATTTTCCCACCTGCAAAATGGGTATATAATAATACCTACCTCATAGGTATAAACATTGAGAGATATAGCTATCATTTGCCTGAAGTCTCACCAATTCTGCAGCCCGGGGGAGTCCAAAGGTCTTCTGGGGGTGGTAGGTCAGTTTCTCCTGGAGCAGATTCTGAGACAGGGGTTAGCATGGGGGATGCTGAGTTCAGTTCAGTTCAGTTGCTCAGTCATGTCTGACTTTTTGCGACCCCATCGCCAGGGGAGGAAGCAGCGTTGGGCAGAGAGAGAGACTGAGCTGTGGAGCAGCCCCAGTGGCAGCCATCTCTGACACACAGCAATCTCTGCAGCTAAAAGAGCTCTCAGAGTTGTCCCACCCGGACCTAGTTTGGCTTTTATACCCCTGAGCCTGTCAGTCCCTGCACGTGACCTGTCCAGGCAGGGCTTGGTTGTGGACCAGAGGCCTCCACTGCTGGGGCAGTCCTTGCAGGCACGGACTTGCCCAGCAAGTCCTTCCCTGAAGGCACATGGGGGCCGGGGTACGTCAGTGCCATCTCCAACCATCACACTTGGGGACCAGCAGACTTCCTTCCATCATGTGATAGTCACTCTTTAGTCTTACATTCAGAAGTACACCTAACTTTCCTAGGACCTCGCTGATTCCCGGGCTCCTGGTCTCACGTCAGGTTTGCCATTTCACAGGATTTCCCGAGACGCACACATGCAGAGCATACACTGCAAGGTCGCTAGGCTTTACTGACGGCCTGGAGTCCAGGGCATGGGGCACATTTCAGGACGTGAGCCTCTGCCACCTGCCAATGCCTTCCCCTCCTCTGCCTTCCCATCCTCTCTCTGCCTGATGCACAGCAGGGCAGCAGGCAACTTCTGTTTCTGGGGTGGACCCTGCACCTGGAGATTTATCCCGAATACAAGGCCAGCACTTCTGCAGAATCTGGGAGAGTAACTTTTCTGCTACCCAAGTAGAGCTTCAAGCACACAGAACACATGAGTTATGAATATGATTTATTACTATGAATCTCTGTTTTACAGGGTCAGGCTCACCCAGAGAGGGGGCATCTCAGCTCCTTGTCCTCTACCTTTTCATCCTCTTGCTTTCTCCCTTCTCCTGACCTCCTGGTAATCATCTGTGAATCCATGGTCCCTCGAACCTGTAAATTGAAGCCAATATAGTTTGATTTGGGGCTTCCCTGGTGGCTCAGTTGTAAGAATCCTCCAGCGATGCAGAAGACATAGGAGACACAGGTTCGACTCCTAGGTCAGGAAGATCCCCTGCAGGAGGGCATGGCTACTCACTCCAGTGTTCTTGTCTGGAGAACGCCATGGACAGAGGAGCCTGGTGGGCTTCAGTCCATAGGGTCACAAGAGTCAGACACGACTGAAGTGACTGAGCACACACATGTAGTTTGATTTAGTGAGAGGCGCACTGCGTTAGACCCAGAGCACCTGGGGTGGACGCCCTTGGGCCCTACTATCTATTTTCTTTGATCTCAGTAGCTTCCGCTTGTTCACTTTCAAAGGGGGATGATAATGCCCACCTCTCGGTGTTGTTCTGAAGACAAAGTCATCAAAGTGATCCATTCATTCACCGATTCACTCACTCACCACTCCTCATTCAACAATCATCAAACACCTGTGGGTGCTGGCACCGAGGACACGGCTGGACGCACCCATTCGCGTTCCTCTGGAGTGTTCATGCCACGGTGGCAGAAAGACAAGAAGCAGTAATTAACTAGTGACCACAGGTAGCAAATAATTCTGTAAAACAAAAAAAAATGTGAGCAGGACACAACGACAGGGAAAGATGTACAAGCCAACCAATGTAGATGGTAAGGTCAGAAAAGGGCTGTTTAAGGGGACAATTGTGCTTCTAGGGGACGCCATGTCCAAAGACCCCATGGCAGAAGTCCGCATTGAAGGTTCCTCCTTCCCCTGAGCAGCTAAATCACTTGGCACCTTTATGGCAGTGCTTGGAACCTTTCGCTGTAATTATCACATGGTAAACCTAGTCATTGACCGCAGACCGTCCGCCTCACTCCTCCAAGATTAGAAATCCTATTAAAAGCAGCATGGGACAGTGTGGAAAAACATCACTTCCTAACCAGATAGATGTGACTCAAAATCATGTCAATCACATCCCAGCCACATGAGGGATTGCAGAAACGGTGCATCGGCATAAACTGGAGATTAATAACACCTATAGAGTGAGGCTGAGAGGGTGAGATCACTTGAATCTATGGACAAGCACACAGTAGGTACCCAACATATGCTGACTGACTCTGTGACTTTTAAGCATTGGCTGGTGTTCAAGGTCAGCCCAGCCTACACCTACCTCACAGGCTGAGAATTACACGAGGCTTGTGATGGTGACAGCGGCTGCGCTTAGTAGGTGCTCAGTAGATGCCACTGGGTGATCTGATTGGAGAGGGTGGCAGAGCCCCAGGGAGGCTATTGCAGCGGTTGCTGGGAAGTCTGGGGCAGAAGAGACTTTGTGGGAAAACACAAATGCAAGCAGGTTTTGGATTTTTATTAATCTGTCACCCACGTCTTCCCTCTTGAAACACTCCGCAATCAAAAGAGTTTGGAGTGGACTATTTTCAGCCCTCAGCCTTCACCCTGAGCTGCACTAAGAGGAAAAGCTGATTAGGGAAGCTGTGCGGCGTGCACATAAGTCAGAATCACCAATATCCATCCTCTGCAGGATTAGACCGTTAATTTTTCCCCCAGAAACATTACAATCATGTTTTCAATACCCTGGTGTCACTCTGGGTAGAATTCATTATGGCAAAGACCCTGAAATCTACGACTCCTTTTAGCCAACTTAAAACTTCTTTCGAGACCCGAATCAAAACTTCTCCTTGGCTAAGACGCCTGCTCTAACTAACCCCTGCCTCCCTGGAAAGTTCTCCTCACTTTTCTGCCGCCCAGAACTTCCAACTTGTACTTACAGCTTATGCCATGATGATTGTGTGTGTGACTAAATGTTTCCTCTTGGGTTTTCTCTGTAAGTGAAAGCACCCTGGGTTCGGAATGAGACTGCCTGTCGCTGTTTGATCTCACTGACGCTTCATTTCATCATCAGAAAAAAAATGACGTGTAAAACAGGACCTGTTTTTAAGGGTGGTTATGTTGATTACACATAAGAGTGGATGTCGGTCTCCTCAGGGAACCAGTGAGCACTCCGTAAGTTCGCCAATATACTTTTTTTTTTTTTATGGATATATGTTGGATATGACTGGTCTTCCTAAATGACATTGTTGGATTTGTGAGATCCGGGACCAAATGTTCTGTCCCTGGCTTTCTGTGTGGTATTGTGGAAGTTTCTTCATTACAATTATAATTTTGAATTTAATAGTTTTCAAATTTTAGTGCCCACTAAAGTGCACTAGAGGGATTGGTGAAAAACATGCATGTTCCTAGGCCCCCAGGCAGAGATTCTGGTTCATTAGTACTCAGATGCAGCCCAGGAATATGCATTTGTGCATGCTTCTTGGGAGATTCTGACACATGCTATCTCCAGACACAACTTGAGTACCATTTTCAAAATTTATTTATTTATTTATTGGCTTTCTAGGTAGTGCAGTGGTAAAGAATCCACCTGCCACTGTAGGAGACACAAGAGACATAGGTTTGATTCCTGGGTCAGGAAGATCCCCTGGAGAAGGAAATAGCAGCCCACTCCAGTATTTTTGCCTGGAAAATCCCATGGACAGAGGAGCCTGGCGGGCTACAGTCCATGGAGTCGCAAAGAGTTGGACATGACAGGGCACACACACACATTTACTTATTTTGGCTGCACCTCACTGTATGTGGGCTGTTAATTTCCTGACCAGGGACTGAACCCGAGCCCCCTGCATCGGAAGCTCAGACTCTTAACCACTGGACTGCCCGGGAAGTCCTGAGTACCATTTTAATGGATGATTCCTCAGCTCTATCTACCCTTCTCCATATTTGAAGGGAAAGTATGACTGGTTCAAGACTGACCCCTGGCAGGCTGGCCGCTTAGGAAAGGAGTTGGCAAAATTCCTTGGAAACCAGAGATAGCTCAGTGCCTAGTCAATCAATTCAGGTAAACCACAGGAGACTCCCAATCATGAGGGAGGCTGGCACTTCCTCAGCCACAAATGCAGAATTGACTAGTATGTCTCAGCCATTATTATACCAGTGTGTGGACCTTAACCACAGAGCTTCAGGAACCATTAGGGAAATGCAAATCAAAACCACAATGAGAGATCTCTGCATACCTGATAGGGTGGCTATTCTAAAAACGAGACAAAACAAAAGACAACAAGTGTTGGCAAGGCTGCGAAGAACTGCAGCCGTTGTACACTGTTGCTGGGAATGCAAAACGGTGCAGCCATTTGGAAAACAGCATGAAGGCTCCTCGAAAAATTAAAACTAAAACTACCTACGACCCAGGCGGCACTAGTGGTAAAGAACCCACCTGCCAACGTAGGAGACTTAGGAGACACGGGTTCGATCCCTGCGTGAGGAAGATCGCCTGGTGGAGAGCATGGCAACCCACGCTGGTATTCTTGCCTGGAGACTCCCATGGACAGAGGAGCCTGGAGGGCTGCAGTCCACAGGGTCACAAAGAGTCAGGCATGGACTGAAGCGACTTAGCACACACACATGACTCAGCAATCCCACTTCTGGCAATTTCTCTGAATGTGTTGAAGTCTGGATCACAAATAGATAATAGCATCCCCATGCTCACTGTGATATTCATCACAATGGTGAGGTATGGAAATAATTACATATCTACTGACAGATGAACAGATAAAAGAATGCTGCATATACATACAATGGAATATTATTCAGTCTCAAAAAGGGGAGCGCCTGTGACACGTGACATCCTAGATGAACTACTCCGTGGAGCTCCCTGAATTTCTTTCCCCGATGAATATTATCAGTAAGTCTGGGAAGAGCTGCCTGAACACTTGCCTTAATGTGCATAGCATGTATCTTCAAACCTGACCCTCCCTGTGTGATACGCATGATATCACACTCTGAACTCTGAAGGTGAATTTTGAATTACTATCCATTTCCTTTAGGTCTGGGACCTGGTTCTGAGTGTGTTATTCTTGAGATTTTTCCCATCCTCAAACTCAGTCCTTAACACTTAGCTGAATTTTTAATAGTTTTCTATTGTTATTGTAAGAAGTCACCACAAATTATATGGCACAAAACAGCAAAAATTTATTATTTTACACTTCCAGAAGTCAGAAATCTGGATCTTTGGAGCTAAAACCGAGGTGTTGGCAGAGCTGTGTTCTTTCTGCAGGTTCTCCAAAAGAATTTATTTCCTAGTCTTTCAAGTTTCTAGAGGTTACCTGGCTTATGGTTCCTCCACCATCTTCGAAGTGCATCCCCCTAACGTCTACTTCCATTGTCTCATCTCTTTCTCTAATTCTGATCTTTTTGACTCCTTATAAAGATCATGGTGGTTACATTGGGTTTGTCTGGATAATCTAGAAGAATCTTTCACCTCAAGACCCTTAACTCAATCACATCTGGGAAGTCCCTTTTGCCATGTGGAGTAATATAGTCACAGGATCTGAGATTTGGGAGGCCATCATTAAGTCTACCACATTAATCCAATATCTAATGGGCTATTGCTGTGCATCAGGTGACTGGGACATGGCAGACAATATGATGAACAAGGTCCTTGCCTTGAAGGGCTGTAGTGTCTAGTTGGGACGACAGAATAACACACAGGCAATGAAAGTAAGGGAGAAGGCAATGGCACCCCACTCCAGTACTCTTGTCTGGAAAATCCCATGGATGGAGGAGCCTGGTAGGCTGCAGTCCATGGGGTCGCCAAGAGGGGTGAGGAAGGTTTGAAAGAGAGGATAGATAAGAAGATCTATTGAGTACCAAAAGGACTTCCTGATGCTCACCACATGCCTAAACTGAATTGTCTCCCAGGCCTGTGTTCTGCATCCCTGGCATACTATCCACTGTCAAATATGGAAAACTGCTAGTTGACTTGAACTACCATCTATTTGCCAGTCTGCCAGTGGGACCTCAGGCAATGCTGAGTTTCCAATACCTACATGGTACCAGAGCTTCTTTTGGGGATCTGCCCTTATCCTCCTCCAGGACACTGGGTCATGTCTAGTCCTAAGCCACAGCACAGCTAAAATAAGACAATCAGTGCAGAATAGTTGCAAAATGGACACATAATCACAGGAGATCCTTGTCGTTTCATAGAAGTGTGATTACATCTCCCTCTTGCATCCCACCTCATCATGGCTCCATCTTGGCCGCCATCGGTTTTAGCTGCTTACCGCCGTACTCAAGGACTCTCATGTCCCGACACCTGGCTCCCTTCCAGCTTCATTCTCTTGCCACGTACACTTCCAAAACAGATGTCCTCACAATGCATTCATGGCTTAGCACACCCTAAAAGGCCAGGCTCTTTCATGCCTCTGTATCTCTGTCCTTGCTCTCATTCTCCTGTTGGAACTCCTGCTGACGATGGCTTAAGCCCCATCGCCAGCTCTCCCCACATCATCCACCTAAAGAACTCCTACCCACTTTTTCAAAACCCAAGTCAGACATCCCTACTGTCAAGATGCCTTCCCTAAACCTCTCAGAGATGGCTTTGCATGCTTTCGGGATATCTGTCTACCCTGAATATGCTTGTATTTCACTCCTGCCACATGGTTGGTAATTTACGTGCTTCCAATATTACTGCCCTACTTGACCATGAAATTCTTGAGAGAAAGACTTGTATCTTACTCATTTCTGCCTCTGTCTCTTGTAGGGCTGCCATGTCAGGAAGTTCAGTCCCCGGGTGGTGAACCACCATTTTATAGATCATATGAACAATGCCTCTGGAGTTGTGCAACACGGTTGTTCTGAACACAGAGTATAGATTCTTGGCAAGTATTTGTTGGATGAAGGAATGGAGGACTGGCTAGACGCCTCACTGGTAAGTGTCTAATGCTGTCCAAAACTGCATCTGTCTGACTGACGATGATAGTGACACACTCTCAGCACCAACGTCATCTCCACAATCAGTATAAAAAGTCGGTACCTGCTGGGTGCCCTTCTGAACACAGTGCGCCTCACCTGTGCCATTTGGCTCCAGTTCCCAAGCAGACATTGTTTGGAGAGGTGTGCCTGTCTCTGCTGACACCATTAGTGCAGACAAAGAAGCATCTAAAAGTCACTTTGGCTCCTGCTTCATTAGAAACTCAAAGGGAAGGGGGAGAAAACCATCAGTGTTTGCCACTCAGAGATCATGTCAAGCGAGGAAGGAATTTTCACTTTCCTGTGTTAGTGAGAGGTTATTAAAGCAGCACAAAGTAAATAAAAAGTTGGGTGTCACTGAGACACAGGGTCCCTCCTGACTCAGGGTGACATCCATGGAACACTTCACTCGGATGCCTCCAAACTGGGATAAGCCACCAGCAGCAGAGAACACTGGAAAATGACTCTCTCTCCTGACTTAGGAGGCTTCAAATAGATTTATTCATTCATTTAGTCATCCATTAAATATTCATGAGCATCTATGCAACCCACGCTGCATTAGGTGGGTAGGGAATTCAAAGACGACTAAGATCAAACCCCAGAGCTCGAGAAACTCACAAGTCGGTGTAGAAGACAGGGCGATACACTATTGTCATTACACAATTTCAAGTGTAGATGATAACAAACATTGACTGAGTGCTCAATCTGGGTGTGGACCCACTGTCGGCATTTCGAGCCCATGAGCTCAAACAACCCTGTGAGATAGGAACTATCTTTCTCTCAACTTTGCAGCTGAGGAAATGGATACGCAGAGAGGCTGAACAGCGTGTCCAACATCACACAGCTGCTGAGTAGCAGAGGAGGGATTTGCAGCCAGACTACCTGTCTCTAGAGTTAGTGCCCTTAACCTTCCTGCTGTATTGCTGGAATAATAATTTATGCATTAGCTCTGGGATTCATTCATACAAGGATTCATACTAGAATTCATATGAATTCTGGGATTCATACTAGGGAAGTGGGCTTCCTAGTATGGAATCATACTAGGAATCATAACCTAGTAGCTCAGTTGGTAAAAGAATCCGCCTGCAATGCAGGAGACCCCGGTTTGATACCTGGGTCAGGAGGATCTGCTGGAGAAGGGATAGGCTACCCATTCCAGTATTCCTGGTCTTCCCTAGTGACTCAGATGGTAAAGAATCCGCCTGCAATGCAGGAGACCCTGGTTTGATCCCTGGGTTGGGAAGATCCTCTGGAGAAGGGAATGGCTACCCACACCGGTGTTCTGGCCTGGAGAATTCCATGGACTGTATAGTCCATGGAGTCACAAAGAGTCAGACACTACTGAGTGACTTTCACTTTCAGAGGGTTGGACACAACTTCTCAAAGGCCACTCTGGAGTCAGGCATTGATGGTTAAATCAAGGTGCATGTGGGCATGGGAATGGGATGCAGGGAGCCACGAGAGTAATCAAAAGTACCAATGTAGGTGTGTGTAGAATGTGTTCACCCAGCAGCTGACAATACTGTGACCAAAGCAGGAATCATAACCAAAGCAGGAACCGTAACCAAAGCAACCTTGTCTTTCTACACTGTTATATCTAGGGCAGATATTACCAATCATACACAATACCCTTTTTAAAGCAATATTCTGGGCAAAGAAGATGCCCGTTATTAATGATCCATTAGTAACATGTAGAGATGAGCTAGGAGTCAGAACCACCATCCCAGTTGCATTTGCCTTTCCCAGTCTAGGCTGTTGAGTGCTTGAGAGAGATTGACGAAGAATGAGACTGGGAATTAGGCTGAGCGGACTGTAGCAAGTGCTAAGGACCATGTTCAGAACTGGAGGCTCTGTCCTGCAGGTGATGGGATTCAGGGAAGGTTTGCAAAAGTTGAGAGGAGAGTGGATCCATGCGTGGAGGGGTCAGATATTTCAGTCATTGCTTCTCTGTCTGTTCTCTCCACACTGAACTCTGCCCAGGAGCAAAGTCAAAGATCAGGGATTCTCAGGAACGATAGTCCAAAGAAGGGGTGTGACCTTGGAAGCGTCACTCACTTTCTATGACCTCAGTGTCTACAGCTGTAAAATGAAGGGGTTGAATAATAACATGGAGGCATAGCTCTGGCATGCATGCCCCTACTCGCTAACCAAGCCCATGGCAGACGTTCTTAATCAGCTGTGGCATTCTTTTACCCAGTGGGCCTGGAACAAACTTCAGAATCCTTCTAAACCCAGTGATGCCAACCAGAGTTCGCAGATGATTCCAATTCTACTTGCCAGTCCTGGAACAGATGATCTCAAAATTCCCTTCCACTTCTGATATTCTTGGATTCCTTGAAAGATAAAGCATGGGAGTAGAAGAAGAAAGTTCTGGGAAGATATACTGGTGCCAGGTATTTCAGGAAAGCCTTGAATGCCAGCCTGAGTGTCAACAGCGTTGGCATTACAAGCAGAGCCACTCTTCATCATGCTCAAAGGGACACGGCAGATGACAGCCCAGTGGCTTCATTTTAATCGGCCAGGGCATAAGAGGCCATGTTTCTATTACAAGGAGATCTATAAGAAATCACACCCATTAATGGTTCCCATTAAATTCAGGACATGTGGGGAAAATTGTAGTTTGATTTAGTTTAGCAACACGAAGATATTGGCAAGATAATCACATAAAAGCGACACCTTTTATGACTGGGCTATTTGATTTTATGTCAGCAGGTTTCAATTTCCCTCGTTTTTATGATGGCAGATAGGCTACCCCACCTCATGTATGCATTAGCCCGAGCAAAGGTTACGTGGACTGTTTTCACATTCAGGGTTCAGACCTGATAATATGGACAAAATAATAACACCCCTGGTTCTAGAATTCATCCCCCAACTAAAACACACACTGTATTTCTCACCCAGCCCTAAGCCTTTCTCAGACTGAAGGATGGAGGGGGCAGGGGAGAGACTAGCCAATCAGGGCAGAGAAAGGAAGGAAGAATTTGGGGTGTACAGTCAGAGGCCTGCGTTCCAGTCAAGCAGGGTGACCGTGGTTAGGGTGCTTTCCTCTCATCCATGAAGTGGAGAGTGTGAGAGCTCACCCAAGGGCTCCCATGAGGGTTAACTGGCAGACGATACGCACAGGACGGTGCGGGGTTACAGAAGAAATCCAGCCAAATCCACACTCACTCATCTCCTGTGAGACAGAGGGCAGGGCAGAAGTGTGAAAAACATCTTCTCAAATTAAATTTCTTATTAAAAAAAAAAAAGAGAGAGATAAAAGGGTCATTATTTCCCCTTTGGACTGTAGTTCTAAAGGCCCTGGCGGCTTCCTGCCGTGTTTTGGGAGATAACAACTGGGCCGGGTCATCCGACCTCTCGGGGATGCTAGAAATTAGCTCCTTGGTGACAGGGACCAAGGCAGTGAAGTTATTTAACGGGTATTGTTTTGAGGCCTGAAAGGAGGGAAGGCAGAGGGGAGACCCGCAGAGCTATTCTCTTTTAATATCCCTCCAAGTCCTTGGGTACATTTAAGCCCTAATTCACCTTTATGCCTCTTCTTTCCCTGTAAGTTTTGTGAAGAGTCTTTAAAAGAAAGATTGATCTCACCCAGGCTGGATGTAATTGGCAGCCCCCGCCCCCTCCCCTCACCATTGTCACCACCGGCTCCTTTCAGAAGCTCGGTCTCTATCGAGGGCTGAATCTCCAGCATTTATTGGACTGGCTCCTGGAGGACAAGTTGAGCTGTCCCTTTAAAATCCATTCCTCTGACTCTCAGTTTGGGTCTATTTAAATATTCCAGACAATTTCAAGACTTAATAATGATGAATACGATTAAGATTAGGGTTTAATAAGAGTGTTAAGAAAAGATTTTTCATGCCGATGGAGGTGGGTTGCTGTGAAAATTAAATCGGCACCAGGCTTCCCAGGCCACACTGACCGGGATGGTTCCTCACGTCTCCCAACAGTTTTAACTCTCTCGGTCGAGAATCCTAGGAGGAACCCCAGGCAAGAGCTCACATCCCTTGCAGATTAGATGCCCTGCCTCACCAAATCGGCCACCAGTCATCCCTTCACGCTGAGCAACAGTGAGGTCATCCTGAAACACAGCCTCACCTGGGCACTCTGCCCTTAGAGTCCTTGGTTATGATTTAAGGGGAAGCTTGAATGAAGAGGGGCTGCCCTGGTGGCTCAGACGGTAAAGAATCAGCCTGCGATGCGGGAGACCTGGGTTCGATCCCAGGATTAGGAGGATCCTCTGGAGAAAGGAATGGCTACACATTCTAGTGTTCTTGCCTGGAGAATCCCCATGGACAGAGGTAACTTGTACCTTTTGCTTTCATTTGTATACTCAGTCCCCAGGGGCACCATCAACTTTTTAAAATTGCTCTCCAGGGTCCTGAAATGGCCCTCTATCTTGGAGACCAGCTTAAAGAATAGCCCGGTCATATCTATAGAGAAATCAGTGGTCATGCTTTATGCTACATTTATACCCTCCCTCCTCTTTTGCCCATGGGGCCTAGGAAGACTGAACACATAGAAAGCATTCAATAAATACACATTGACTTGGATGGTTATTGTATCATACAAATATGTGGCTTTCCACTGAGCTTAGGAAATAACTCTCACTGTCTAAGATTATTGATAATGAGACCTTTCACGATCTAGCCCTTGCTTACTTCTCTAGCTTCATCTCCCTCACACCTTCCATCTCTCTCTCCACCTAACCTGAACTTTCCCAGGTTCCTTCCACTCACCATGATCCCTCTTTACTCCATTCCTTTGCACACTGTTCCTGCTGCCTTGCCCTCTTCTCCCTATCACACATCTAATTCTTATTCAAACTTTATGATGTCTATTGAAGAGCTTTTTTGTATAAGAAGCCCTCCCTCCCTGATAGTCACAAGACTCGACCTCCTTCCGAGTCTCACGTAGGTGTCTTGTTTTGGCCCTCCTCTCCTGGGTGTAGCAATAACAGGCACTCTGGGATCAGGGGCTTTGTCTCCTTGTTCATTCCTGTATCTTAATGCCTGGCATGGGGTATAGCACCTTTGTAGTTAATGCTTAATAAATTTTTTTTTAACTGAATGAATTTGGAATTTGAGAATAAAAGGCTGGAAGATTTTTCTTTGTAACATTCCTTCTGGGACCAGAAGAAAGTATGTACTAATAAAATATGAGTACTATGAATTTTTATGACAGTGGGTGATACTTAGAAGGGTAAGCTCGGGATCAGGAGGAGAGAAGGGCTATAGAGCTGATGGTTACCCAGTGAAGTAAAGAGTTTTGCAACTCAGTCCTGGGAGAAATGAAGGAGGCCGATGTAGAACACACCAGGATCTGGCTCACCTTCCTGAAACTCATTCCCTTCTTTGTGGGAAAGAAGCTGAGACAGGGGAGGAGAGTTGGCATGGTCCTCTCTGTACCAGCCACCACACTCTGACCAAGAATTACCAGGCCTGAGGGTGGCAGAATATGTCATATGTCATGTTGTGGTGCAAGAAGAACTTTCTTATTTAGATGACGATTGGCTTGTATTAAAATTTTCGGGAGTTGCAGCACATGGGATCTAGTTCCCTGATCAGGGATGGGACCTAGGCCCCTGGCTTTGGGAGCATGGAGGCTTAGCCACTGGGCAACCAGGGAAGCCCCTTGGTTCCTCTTTACAGATGAGGAAGCTAAAGTTCAGAGGGTAAAGTTCAGGGTTACCCTGCAGGTAGTGGTGGTGCTGGACTTGAACTTGGGTCTGGTTTCAGAGCTAAGCCCAGCTACCCCGTAGAGTCCTTAGGCTCCAGTGCGGGCAGATGGTCTTCTATTGCCTTCTCACAGGTCTCCGGGGAGAGTCTTAAAGCATCAAGAGCTTATGTATCAAATCCCCAGGTAGGAGGTGAGGTGGATCACAGTGGTTCACAGGGCATGGATGGAGCTGGTGGAAATTTGACTGGGAAATGGTGACCAAACACCCATGAAGCCCCAGCAGAGGCCAAGAGCCATTGGATTCTGGAGATCAGAAGTGTGAGGATGTCTAGTTCTGGGGTTCAGGAAAATTGGATCCTACCTATAACAGGGTCTGACACCCTGGACAGGCCATAGCTTTTTTCTAGACTTCTGTTTCCCACCTGAACTTCAGGATGTGGTCCCCCAAACCCCTTCTTGTTAGACTTTGATCCACCATGATGGTGGAAGAGCAGTTTTGGCACTGGATCCCTTCATGCCTCCTCCCATCCTGTTTTAGTGTCAGAGCTCCCACAAACATTTGTGCATAGTAAGATGTTTAGGAACATATCTGACATCTACCTGCCAGTAGCACCCACTCCTCCTCCCCACAGTGGCAGCAACTAAAAGTGTCTCTAGATGTTGCCTAGACAGCATATTAAAAAGCAGAAGCATCACTTTGTCAACAAAGGTGCCTATAGTCAAAGCTACGTTTCTCCCAGTTGTCACGAACAGGTGTGAGATTTGGACCACAAACAAGGCTGGTGCTGAAGAACTGATGCTTTCAAATTGTGGTGCTGGAGAAGACTTGAGAATCCCTTGGACTGAAGGGGATCAAACCAGTAAAGAAAACCCTAAAGAAAATCAAGCCTGAATATTCATTGGAAGAACTGATGCTAAAGCTGAAGCTCCAATACTTTAACTATATGATGTGAAGAGCTGACACATTGGAAAAGACCCTGATGCTGGGAAAGATTGAGGGAAGGAGGAGATGGGGTCAACAGAGGATGAGATGGTTGGATGGTATCACGTACTCAATGGACATGAATTTGGGCAAACTCCAGGAAATGGTGGAGATCAGAAGAGCCTGGCATGCTGTAGTCCATGGGGTCACAAAGAGTCAGACATGACTCAGCAAGTGAACAGTGATAAGACATTGCCAAGTCTCCCTTGGGTGCAGAGGATCACTTCAAATTGAGAGTCACTACTGTAGGGAGTCCACAGGTGATCTCTTCAAACTCAGAGGTGTTCTGATCCCACAGATCATTTAGCCATGTCCCTCACTGTGACAGTAAGGGTGCTGTGAAACCAGAGAGGAGACAGGGTTTGCTCAAAGACTCTGCCTTGAGCCTCCTTGCATGCTATTCCCTCTTCCTCCTGAACTTGAACTACACTCAAATGCTCAAGCCATCCTCATTTCTTCAGGCCTCCATGCCTTTGCATGAGATGTCACCTCCATTTTTCTCCTGTTTTTCCCCCTCAACTAAAGAATTCTTATATGGACTTCAAGATACAGCTGATATTGTCCTCTCATACCTCTACTAATGCAGTCATCTTGGTGCATCAGAATGGCTCACTCACTCTCTCTTTCCTCTCAACTGCAAGCTCTCAAGGTAGAAGGACCACGTCTGACTTGGCTTTTTTTTTTTTTCCTGACTTGGCTTTGATTAGGTATGGAGGCTGGCATGTAGCAGGCATTCAGTAGCTATTTATTGATTAAGTAAATTAAAGTTCATCTAGTTCAGCTGCTTTCAAGTTTTGTTTTGTTTTGTCTTGTTTTAAAAACTAGCCCAATCTTCATTCAAATGCATCTCGTATGAGAGCATAAATGAACAGAAGAGATAAAAGGACAGTGCTCTGATTAAAACTGGGAGGGTGTTTCTAGACATTATACATTCCTTCCCATCACCCCTCCCTTCACACAACCTCCTTTGCCCTCATCACCACCGTGGTGCAGCAGCCCCAAAGGAGCTCCAGGAAAGAGCTTGGTTTAAAAATCACTAATTTGGTCCAACATCAATTTGATGCTTGAATTCTTGCCAATTAAATTCATGATTCTCAAACTTAGCTCTCCATCAGAATTACCTGGATCATGGTAATCAGATGGACAGTTAAAGGTACAGATTTACAGACCCTATGGGCAAAGATACTGATTCACTAGGTCTGTGATTGACAGCACAACTTGGTCTTAGGAAACTCTACACACACATCCTACGGTTCCACCGGTGATGACCACATTCTCCTCCTGCAGCCCACTCCTTTTGAAACTGTTCACATTGTTGGAAAGCTCTTATTACCCTTAAGGCTGTCTTGAGCTGTAAATTTTTTTGCATCCTCCATGGCACCTTGGGTTCAGACATTATAGAAAATATTATCTGGTTGGATGAACTTTGTAAGCAAGCTTTAAAAGGGAAGACCAGAAGGAAGGGGAAGAGTTCATTGATGTTATTTTGGTGAATGAACGTGTCAAATATGTGAGGCCAACTTCTGACCAACAGCCTACAAGGGACAGAATCCCGCCAGCCTAGTCGGTGAACTTCGAAAAAATCTTTCCTCAGTCAAACCGTAAGATAAAATGACAGGCCTCACTGAGTAAAAAGACCTAGCAATAGATGAAAGGAAGGAAGAATAAGGAGGGAAGGAGGAAAGAAGGATGGAAGAGAAAGAAGCCATAGACCCTTACCTTCAAGACAGGGGAGGAGAAAACGATTTCTATGCATGAAGCTCCCAGAGACTAGGACAAAACAACCTACAATTTAAGATGAGACTCCTTGTTAAGAACAATATACCCCATAGGAACCCAGAGAAAGGCTTAGGATATTCAGAGTGTTGGTTAAAATACAGCATCCTAAGTCAGATGTGGGTTTTAATCTTGCCCTTGGTACACTTAAATGTGTGCAGAAGGACAGAGGGTAAAGCTTCCTGGTATCTGTTCTCTTCTTCCTTCTCCATAATATCCTAAGTGTTAACTGAATTACCTAGTTGTCACTGTGTAATAAATCACCTCAAAACTCAGAAGCTTAGAACATCAGCAATTACTAACTAGTTTTCATGGCTTCTGTTGCATCAGGGATTGGAAGCGGCTTGGCGGTGTGTTTCTGGCTCAGTCTCCTGGGTCCTTTGGCACTGTAGTCATCCGAAGGGCTATCCTTCTGCAGACCTGACGTTTCTAGTTTGGCACACTCAAGTGGCTGAAAGATTGAGGTTTACTTCCTCTATATGTGGACATCTCCCTGCAACTGTTAGTGTCTTCATGACATGGGGATGAGCTTTTTCTAAGGGATATTGTTTAAGAGACCAAAGTAGAACCTGAAATTCTGCTTATGCCCAAGTCTTGGAAACCACACACTATTACCTCTATTGTATATCTGTTGGTCACAGACATGAACTCCAACTGGATGTAGGAGAAGACTGCACAAGACCACCAATATCAGGAGTTGAAGATCATTGGAAACCATCTTGGAGTATGGCTCCCAAAACTGGACACAGTCTTCCGTAGAAGAAAGACTGCATTTCCCAGCATCCTCAGATGTTAGGTGTGGCCATGTGACTGCATGTTGGCCAATGGGAAGAGAGCTGAGGCAGTGTGCCCACCTTCTGAGATTTGTCCTCAAGGTGATGGACATGCTCTTCTCCTTCCTTTTGCTCTTTCCAGGAGTTTGTGAACAGCTGGAGCTGAAGTAGCCATCTTGGACTAAGGTGAAAGCTGGGTGTTGATGTTGTTTGGAGAATCAAATAGAAAGAGTCAGACCTCATGATCACATGAGGTGATCACAGACTCCATGATGGAGTCTCTGTGCTGCCTAGACAAGAAAAACAGAAGCAAGGTTCTTTCATGTTTAGGTCACTGTCACTTCAGGTTTTGTGTCACACACAGGCCAACCTCTGAACTGATACTGGCAAGTTGCTTGTGTGCTAAGTCACTGCAGTCATGTGCCACTCTCTGGGACACCATGGACTGTACCTGCTGGGCTCCTCTGTCCATGGGGTTCTGCAGGCAACAATACTGGAGTGGTTCACCATGATCTCCTCCAGAGGATCTTTCTGACCCATGGATCAAACCCACTTACCTCTCCTGCATTGGCAAGTAGGTTCTTTACCTCTAGTGCCACCTGGGAGTCCCAGAAAGTTCTTACACATTGCTGAACATGTCTCCCTCTTGGAGCTTCCCTGACAGTCCAGTGTAAAGTCTCTGTGCTTCCACTGCAGGGAGTGCAGTTTCGATCCCTGGTCAGGGAACTAAGACCCCATATGCTATGTCGCACCAAAAAATCAAAACAAGCAAGCAAAAAAGGTTGCTTCCCTCTGTACAAAATGAAGACAGTTACATGGAGAGTCTACGAATGGTAAATAATGCTATATGTATAAAATGCATGGCACAAAACTGAGCTCCTAGGAAACACTCGATACCTTTTTGAGTTATTATTATCTCCTTTTTACAGATAGTAAAACTGAGCCAGGTGACAAAGCCAAGGCTAGAAGAGAGATAATTCCTCAAAACCTGTTCTCCTAACTATTAGGATGCAATGAGTTGCTCTTTGGGTAAAAGAAGATAAATGAAAGTCAAGCAATAATGGTAGGTGAGTCTGATGTGGGTTTGGAATAGGAAACCAGAGTCTGTGGGCAACGAGGAGCCTTCAGATGCTCTTGGAAGAAGAAAGGCAGGATTAGAGCCATGGAAGTGAAGGCCCCGTGTCTTCTCTTATGCAGGCTCCTTCATTAAGCCCAGCCTCACAGTCCCGATGCTCAGAGCACTTTTTGTCTTTGCCATCAGGTTCTTGATTCTGTCTCCCAAATGCCCTCCTAGGGCTGGATGTGGAAGACCAGAAGCGGTGCCTTGGACGTCATGTACTTTTGACTTGGTTCTTCGCCAGCACTCATCATCAACCCTAAAATCAGTCTTTTCACCCTCGCTTGGACGATCAGGTGTAAATATACATTTTAATTATTTACATAATTAAGTCAGTGATTCGCTGCTGATCCGATATGTTTGACAATATTTCGGTGCCATCTGTTTCCTAATTGGACTTAATCTCCAAAAGATGTTATCAAAATAGCCACCAAATAATTCAAAACATAAACCAAGCTACAAACCCCCTGCACTCCCCTTCATTGCATTCATAGATACACGTTAACATGCAAAACACAATTTACCCCAACATCTGTAGTGGTTTTAGGCATCATGTCCGTGTGTGACCTCACGGCTTATGTCATATATAGAAGGTCTAAGGTGACGCAGAAAAAAGCACTTTGGCCCTGAGAGGCAAGTTCAAGATCTGACTTCCTGTGTGACCTTGGGCAGGTCAGCTTCCCTCTCTGGGATGCAGTTCTGAAGTGCACATAACCCTTGTCCCCATCTGGTGCTCAGACTTCATAGGATGCTGTCCCCATCATACGGACACCATTCATAGGGTACCTTTTATTACTAAAAGAGTTACTGGAACAGCGTCTGGAGACCTGGATGCAGGCTGACGGTTGCTCTGTGACCTTGGGTGGCCCCTTTCCCTTCTGTGAGCTTAAAGTATATTTTTTCTATAAAGTGGAAATAATTGTATCCCATATATATTATGTAACCTTGCCTCATTGGTTGGCAATGCAAAATAGTATTTTGGTCAAGAGGACAGGATGTAAAATCAGAGTTGGAATCCCCACTTCCCATTAAAACAAATCATTCGTTTCTGGCTCTATCAGGTTGTAGCAGCAGCGGCACTCAGGCTTGGTTCCAGAGCGCGTGGGCTCTGTAACTGCGGCCCAGTGGCGGGCAGGATCCTAGTTTCCCTGCCAGGGACTGAACCAGCATCCCCTCCATTGGAAGGTGGATCCTTCACCACCGGATCACCAGGGAAGTCTCCCCACTTCCCATTTATTAGCAATAAGCCCTTATGAGAAAGTTACTTAACCTCTCCCAATCTCAGTTTCCTCATCTAGAAAATAGGGTTCAGGATGGTACCCCGCTTCTGGGAATATTGGAGGTTTAAAATAAGAGAATGTCTGGAAAGTCACCAGCTTTCAGCTAACTGTTAATCAAGATTATCACGATTGCAAGGTTGTTGTAAGGATTTCATGTGAAAACCTATTTTGAAGGACTATGAAAAATTTTCTAAAGAATTTCTCTTAAGTATGTGATACTTCTACTTCAATTCAGAAACATTGTCCTATGGACTTTAAAATAATTTTAACTACATTTTTAGGTGAACAAAGAGGCACAGAAGATGCAAATGATGTAAGGAGTGATTTTAGCAGCTGATTTGTTTTTTTTTTTTTAATCTACAAACTGGGAGAGAAAGCTCTGACAGCCCAAGAAGACTTCATTTCTGTTTGCCAGAAAACCATTCTCACAGGGCTGCCTTGTTTTCAGCTTTTATTGAGAGATTTCTTTAAATTTCACATTTTTTTGAGAGTGGTCCAGTTTTCTGTGCAGCTCAACCTTCTGGAAAGATTTGATTAATTGATTCAATAAATATTTTTGAATTCCTCTTGTGTAGAAGGTACTCTCCTAGGTGTTGAGAACACAACAATGGATAAGACAGTCCAAATCTCCTCTACTTGTGCACATTTCTAATGGGAGAAACACACACACACACACACACACACACACACACACACATCATGTCTTACAGTAGATCAGGGTGTGGGAGTAGAGAGTGATGGTGGGGGTTACATTTTCAGCAGGGCATTAAGGGAAAGTCTTTAGGAGGAAGGGCTGTTTGAAGAGCTTGATTCAAGCAAGGCAGTATGCATGTGGGTGTCAGGGAGAAGGGCGCTCTAGGTTGAGGCCACAGTAAACAAAGACCCCAAGGTGCAATCTATTTGCTCATTAGAGGACCCCGAGAAGGCCAGTGCAGCTGGAGCAGAGGGAGGGCAACAGTGGGAGGAAATGATGTGTCATTTGACAGCCAGAGACTGAATTTGTGGGCTATGGTGACGACCTGGTCCTTTATTCTGTCTGTACGTGCAGCCTTAGTGATGGTGGTGGGGCGGTTCTTCACCTGAGAAGGGGCGTGGCCAGATTTACCATTTAATGTGATGATTCTGGCTCCTTTGTCAAGACCAGACTTCCTTGGCAGTTCGGTAGTTAAGACTCCATGCCGCAAATGCAGGGAGTGTAGGTTTGATCCCTGATCTATCAAGACAATCAGAGCAGAGGATGGCCCCTACTGTAATACAGTCATGTAAGTGAGATGATGTTGGCCCAGTGGTGTGTGAAGGATGGAGGTGGTTAAAATGATGAAATCCTGAATGTGCTTTAAGGGTGGACTCAACAGGATTTGCTACCAGGACTGGTGGTAGATGTGAAGGAGCTTCCCAGGTGGCTCAGTGGTAAAAATTAAAATCCCGCCTGCCAGTGGAGGAGACACAGGAGAGTCGGATTCAATTCCTGGTTCAGGAAGATGCTCTGGAGAAGGAAATAGCAACCCACTCCAGTATTCTTGCCTAGAAAATTCCATGGACCCAGCAGGCTACAGTCCAGAGGGTTGCAAAGAGTCAGACACGACTGAAGCAACTTTGCACACACACACAGGAGAAAAAGAGGGCTCAAGGGTGACTCCTCGTCTTTTGACCTGAGGAACGTGGCGGGAATGAATTGCTCATTCTTGAGATGGAGGGTTCCAGGTGAGGAGCAGGGCTTTTCTTTAAAAAAAAAAAAAAAAAAACCAAAAACCAACTTTTAAGGATAAGACCTAAGTTTCCATTTAGGACACACTAAGGGCGTCTTAAATTTGCCATGTGGGTTCATCAGCACGGGGGTGACAGTAAATCAAGTCAAGGTCCGGCTCTGGCCATTTTGTAGCATCTATGCTGTAACAGCGTTAAGAAAAAGTTTCAAGACCTTCCACCTGGGGCACTCCAGCATTTAATGGTCAGGAAAGGAGCAGCCAGCAATGGAGAGGAAAACTCTGGTAGCCAAGTAGATTAGATTCTCCAGGCCACCATCACAAAATTCCGCCAACACAGGTGGCTTGGACCAGGAGACATGTATTCTTGCATGATTCTGGAGACCAGAAGTCTGAAGTCAAGCTGTTGGCTATACCCCAAGCTCCCTTGGAAGCTGCTAGATGCCAGTTTTTTCCGGCCTCTCCCAGCTTTGGGTGGTGACAGGAAATCCTGGTGTTCCTTGGCCTGTGGCAGCATAGCTTTGATCTCGGCTTCCATTTTCACATGGCTTGCTTTCCTGTGTCTGCTCTGAGGGTCTCCACATCTTCTGTTCTTCACAAGGACACCAGCCACTGGATTGAGGGTCCGCCCTAAACCAGTATGACCTTATTTTAACTCGACCCAGTTTCCAAATAAGGCCACATTCACAAGTACTGGAGTTTAGGGCTTCAGCGTGTCTTTCCCAGACACAATTCACCCCACAGCAGAAGGTAACACAATCTCCAGTTAACGCTTCATTTTATCTTCTGGTAGCATGTCCTGACAACCACGGTGAATGTTCAGATTTTTATCCTCCCTTCATCAGACATTTTGGGGAATTCCAAACAGCAGGATTTTTTTTTAAAAAATAGTAATTATGTGGGACATTAATAAGATGTTAACCTTAAAAAAATTTTTCTTTGGTTAGACACCTTGGAGTAGTAGTATTAAATAAATATATTTTTAAATTGCAGGACTTTTCAGTGCCTTTATTAGGTGGATAGGCATTGGGAATGTCCAAGAATGAGTATAGAATACACAGCGTCCCCTGTAGTCCCCGGAACCTTCAGATTACCGAGCGTATAGTGTTCTGATGGAAGGGAAAACAAGAGTGGCTGAAATTCGGGATTCTGTGGGGGCTAAAAATCTGAGAAATCAAAGGAGATAGCCTTACAAATGACACATAAATAACCTTCAGTCCTTTATCCTTCAATGAATGCTCCTGTGCACACCGCGCCATCTATTCAAAATCAGCAAATTCCATTATGCAGATGAAATCCTTTGGAAACAAATCTGACACAAGGAGAAAGAGAGAGAGAAAAAAGTTTAATCTACCTCAGACATTTGATTTCATTTTAACCTTCTCAGGAAAATGTTTCCTCTGTAATGTGTCCAATGGATTTGAGCTGATCCTATTATGCTGGCCACTCATTCATTCTTCACCAAATAATATCTAAAATGTTGATCTGAGCCCACAGAGGGCCGAATACATTATGTATATTATTCCATTTAATCCTTCCCATACCCTAAAATGCTTTCCTTTATTTATAAGTGAGGAAAGTGAGGCTCAGAGGGTTGAAACAATTTTCTTAAGACTGCACAATTAGTAAGAGCAGCTACGGTGTTCAGTCCTAAGGCTGTCGCTTTAAAACCTGTGATTCTCCTTTGTGATTCTGAGAGTTTTTCGTTTATTCATTTGTTTTAGAAGGAGGAAGAAGAGAAGGTAACCTTACAGAGAACCTCAAAGAAGAGGAAGCAAATTATTAATGATAATGATAATAGCTAATAATGCTTGTGTTTTTACTATTTGGCAGATGTTTTCTGGTTGAAATATCTCAGCTCTCCTACTAAATGGATATTTCTATGATCATTTTATAAATAAGGAACTGAAGTGCAGAGTAATTCTAGTAAGTGTTACTGTTGGGATTAGTATCCAAGTCTGAGTCCATATACAATGGAATATCACTCAGCCGTAAAAAGGAACAAATCTGAGTCAGCAGTGGTGAGGTGGATGAAACTAGAGCCTGTTATACAGAGTGAAGTAAGTCAGAAAGAGAAAAATAAGTATTGTATATTAATGCGTCTACATGGAATCTAGAAAAATAGTACTGATGAACCTATTTTTCTTTGTCAACAAAGGTCCGTCTAGTCAAGGCTATGGTTTTTCCAGTGGTCATATATGGATGTGAGAGTTGGACTATGAAGAAAGCTGAGCACCAAAGAATTTTGAACTGTGGTGTTGGAGAAGACTCTTGAGAGTCCCTTGGACTGCAAGGAGATCCAACCAGTCCATCCTAAAGAAGATCAATCCAGTTTTCACTGGAAGGACTGATGTTGAAGCTGAAACTCCAATACTTTGGCCACCTCATGCGAAGAGCTGACTCATCTGAAAAGACCCTGCTGTTGGGAAAGATTGAGGGCAGGAGGAGAAGGGGATGACAGAGGTTGAGATGGTTGGATGGCATCACCGACTCGATGGATGTGAGTCTGAGTGAACTCCGGGAGTTGGTGAGGACAGGGAGGCGTGGTGTGCTGTGGTTCATGGGGTTTCAAAGAGTCAGACATGACTGAGCAACTGAGCTGAACTGAACTGAACTGAACCTATTTTCAGGGAAGGAATGGAGACGCAGATGTAGAGAACAGACTTGTGAACACAGAGAGGGAAGGAGAGGGTGGAACGATTTGAGAAAGTAGCACTGAGGTAGATACACTGCCACGTCTAAAATAGATAGGTAGTGGGGAGCTGCTGGGTATCCCACGGAGCCCAGCCTGGCACTGTGATGACCTGGCGGGGTGGGATGGGGGGCGAGGGGGAGGCTCACGAGGGAGGGGAGATATATGCAATTATGACCGCTTCGTGTTGTTGTGCTGCAGAAACCAATACAACATTGTAAAGCAATTTTCCTCCAATTAAATCTTCTTTAACTAAGTAAACAAAGTCCTTCTTTCGATAGTGTGGGAGGTACTGACATAACCATGGTGGTTACCTGGAGCACTGGGTCAAGAAGGATGCTGAAGCTCCATGTAGGCTCAGTGAGAGGGAGTGACGTTTAGATTTGGGGAGGTCTGCCCTGGGCATTGGGACCACAGGATTCTGTGCTTCATCCCTGTGCTGGCAGAGCTTCTCCACTGCTCGGGGGCACCTGCCAGGTTTCCTCCTATTGCCCTTTTCTCTAAAGCACAGAACAGGCAGTTTGCAGACGGAGGGCTAGGTTAGAAACATTGGGAGAGTAGTTTTGCTTTAAAGATGTGTCTAAATTGTAGACCCAGTCAAAGTGGGGCTCTCAGACAATGATAATGCTACCACTGCAACAGTGCCCTGTCATCTAAGAGCCCCCTTTTAAAAAAATTTACTTTTATTTTATATTTGGGTATAGTTGATTTGTGTTGTGCTATTAATAGTTTAGGTATACAGCTAGGCGGTTCAGTTATGGGAGAGTGCATGCTAAACTGATTCAGTCATGTGTGACCCTTTGTGACCCCATGGACTGTCGCCCGCCCGGCTCCTCTGTCCATGGGGACTCTCCAGGCAAGAATACTGGAGTGGGCAGCCATGCCCTCCTCCAGGGGACCTTTCCAACCCAGGGATGGAACCCATATCTCTTCTGTCTCCTGCGTTGGTGGGCGATTATTTACCAGTAGCGCCACCTGGGCAGCCTGAGTGAGTTATGCATATGCATATATGTAATCTACAGGAAATCTACTCAGTATTCTCGAAGGGCGCTTTCATAGGATGAGTTAATCCCTCCAACGGGCCTGCAAGGCAGGCAGGATAGTGTTAATTTTCCCACTTTACAGATGAGGAGACTGAGGCTCCAGGAGGCACCGTGACTCCCTGGCGCTCTCGGAGTTTGTAAGGAGCGGTAACAGGCTTGGACGCAGGCTCTCAGCCTTCGGATCCTGCAGTCCTGCTGCTACACTAGCATTTGTCCTCTTGGCTTACTGCAGGCAGCGTCAGAGTTGGGATAAGACCAAGCGAGAGGTGCGTGAGCCCTCAGCATAGTTTGGAGGGAAGGAACAAAGGGCAGGGTCAGGAAGGAGTGATGTTTGGAGACGGAACCATTTCAGTACTTTTCCGTCTCTTCACAGTCACCAACTCTTTCCTATAATGAATAATAATAATGTGATTCTAATAACCAACAGTTATTGGGATGCTTCCTAAGAACCAGAAAGTGTGCTGAATGGTTTAACTGGCTGATATCATTCAATCCTAAGGACAATCTAGCAAAGTAGGCTCAATTCATACCCCACCTGCCCATTTTATGGGCTTTCCCAGGTGGCACAGTGGTAAAGAATCTGCCTGCCAGCGTGGAGACTCAAAGAAAGGTGAGTTTGACTCCTGGGTCAGGAAGATCCCCTGGAGTAGGAAAGGGTCACAAAGAGTTGGACGTGACTCAGTGACTAAGCAGACGCACTCCCCATTTTACAGATGACAAAACTGAGTCTCAGCGAGGTTTACTATGTGCTCCAGCTGGGAAGTTTCTGAGCTGGGGTTGGAAAGCAGGGGATTCCGGAGGCTGCTCCCTTATCCAGCAGTCTCCTCTGCCTCTGTTAGCTCCACTGTCAGACTGGCTGGGAACCACGGACACCCTCTTGGTATCTATTTTAGGATTATAAAGCTGTTGTTTGCTTATAAACATCAGATCTGCAGCTGATATAATGCTGTGCAGAGATTCACGGCACGTCATGGAGCTGACTGCACCAGGCCAGGCCAGGACTCAGACAGGCAGGCCGTCACGCGCCTACGATAAATCCTGCCCTTTCAGCTGATGTAGGAGCGTCTCAAAGTCTCCCCTTCCAGAATCCTGACTTCAAATATGTTTCCCCCTCCCACCTCCCCATCCCCCCAGCAGGCTATTTTTTCTCAAATACCCATATAAATCCTCAAATTTGTTGTTACCGTGCCTGGATCTTTTTTCTTCCTCTTCCTGTATATTGTTTTAAATAGGAAGAAAACCGCTTTTTTAACCCAATTTAATACCCCATTTAGAGCTGTCTTGCCAATCAGGAAATGAAATACAGTCACGTCAGGCCAGGCTTTAAATTCAACTCTGTCTTCATATTTTGCCATTTGAGCCCTGAAATTTACACAGCCTCGTTCTCACTCTAATTGATTCTTCTAACCTGACCGTGACTTTTACCATCCTGTGGTTAGAACACTCAACTGGCCTTATGTCTCTGCTGTCAGGGCATATATCACCTTTAAAGGGACCCACGCTGTCAGGAAGTTTATGTCTCAAATTTAAGATTTTTTAAATGAAACAAGAACTGCCAGGCAGTTTAAAGAGCTTAATACGAAGAATAAAACATTCAAACATGAGGGGTGCTTTTTTTTTCCCCTAAAAACTTTATAAATAAAGACATTGACATTTCCCTGAATCATGGACACCACACCAGATGTAGCAAATTTCCTTCAACATGTGAAATGACTGAAATGGGACTTTCATCCTATAAGTAAAATTCATAACTTGGGCTTCCCTGCTGACTCAGTGGTAAAAGAACTTACCTGCCAATGCAAGAGATGCACGTTCGATCCCTGAGTGGGGAAGATCCCCTGGAGAAGAAAACTGCAACCCACTCCAGTGTTCTTTCCTGGGAAATCTCACGGCAGAGACTAGCGGGCTACAGCCCGTGGGTCCCCAAAGTCAGACATGACTGAGCAACTAAACAACAGCACAAAACTTGTGACTACAGACTCTGACTCTAACTTGTACGATAATATCAGTAGACTTGGGGGTGCCAAGGGTGGTCCTTGCTTTATCTGTTAAAGTAAGGAGAGATTGGCTAAGGTGACGGGGGGTCTAAGAGAATGTGCTTAGTGTATATAATCTGCTTCAGAAATCACACCGCTTAGAACTTAGGGAACACTCTGTGCATTACTATATGTCATCACAAAAGCAAATATGACCCATAATTCCAAAGAGACGTGAGTGTCTTGTTGGATGCACATAAGGCTGAGAGATAAGTCCTAGACTCCAGATTCAGTTGTGTCGCTGAGGACCACCGTTCCTACGTGATGGACTCTTTTAACATTGAACTAAACCTTCACAAAAGTTTATGTGCAGTATTATTATCCTCATCTGACAGAGAAGCAAACCGCATCATTCAGTAAAGTTGCTTTAAAAAGCCCCGTGAGGACAGACAGCGAGTTCGTGGGAGAACTGGGAGGTCAGTCAGGTCTGCCTGATGCCAAGTCTCTCCTCTCATTTCTTCTGTGTTCTTGGACTAGGCACTTCCCACCTGGGTCTCAGTTTCCCTCCAGGGGAATGGAGAAATTGACCTAAGTCACCTTAAGACTTCTCACAAAATTAAAATGGATGTAGAAGACCTGTCCTTGAGATCCAAAAACCCCTTTATGATATTGTCACCTTGAACGAGTTGTTCAATCTATTCAAGCCCCAGTTTCTACACCTATGACATGGAGGATAAAATCCTTACATAGAGATCTAATAATGGAAATAAGAGCTTCCTTTCCAGACATACCTGTGTGTTCTGTCACAAACTAGTGACATTATCTTGCTGCTGCTGCTGCTGCTAAGTCACTTCAGTCGTGTCCGACTCTGTGCGACCCCATAGACAGCAGCCCACCAGGCTCCCCCGTCCCTGGGATTCTCCAGGCAAGAACACTGGAGTGGGTTGCCATTTCCTTCTCCAATGCATGAAAGTGGAAAGTGAAAGTGAAGTCGCTCAGTCGTGTCCGACTCTTTGCGACTCCATGGACTGCAGCCCACCAGGCTCCTCCATCCATGGGATTTTCCAGGCAAGAGTACTGGAGTGGGGTGCCATTGCCTTCTCTGGACATTATGTTGGGTAAGTGGTTAAACCTCTCTAAGGTTGGTACCCTCTGTGAAAGGGTATCAAGTGGGGCAGCCCCAGGCAGTTGGTTTGAGAATTACCTGGGGTGAGAAAGCTTAGAAGGCGCTGAGCCGGGGGCCGGGCATGCAGAAGAGGGCTCTCTGCTCGCATTGGCGAGTAAGAGAGCAATGGGTCCACAGCACAGGGAACACCCCGAACTGCAACGCCTCCTTTGGATTCTTTTCATCCTTTGATTCTTTTGATCACTTCCTTCATGAAATTAAATAATCCGTTTAACCCCCCAGGGCTCATTGATCTCCTGACCCTCCTGTCAGCACCAAGATTAAACCTACCTGAATTCAATCTTTCTACAGGAAGGAACCAGGACAGGGCATCCAAATGGAGCAGAAAACAGGCATGATTGAAACCTCAGATTCAGAGATGCTTCTTCACTCTTTCACTCTTAGCCTCATCTAGTCCTGTGCGCTGTACCCAGTGCTTCTGGGTGCAAGACCCTATTTCTCCACAGGGAGCCCTAAGGGTAGCAGGACTGACATCGAGGATGCTATTTGAGAAGCCAGATGGCTGAGGCCGAGGAGTGATGGATGACTTGCTCAAAAGCTGCAGAAAATCAGTGCTAGAGCCAGCATGATAGCCAAGCATTCAATATAACAATGTAATATTAATATGATATAATCATGCATATGTATGCACATGTATGCATTTGAGCCACTCCAGTATTCTTGCCTGGAGAAATCTACGGACAAAGGAACCTGGTAGGCTACAGTCCACGGGGTTGCAAAGAGTCAGACAGGACTGAATGGCTAACACTTTCACTATGCCCACGTACATGTATAGATATAAAATAATCTAAGCATGCAACTATATATATATATATATATATATATATATATATATACACATACTCTATGTACTGGTCATAGCAAATACCCTCTTCCAACAACACAAAAGAAGACTCCACACACGGACATCACCAGATGGCCAAAACCAAAATCAGATTGATTATATTCTTTGCAGCCAAAGATGGAGAAGCTCTATACAGTCTGCAAAAACAAGACTGGGAGCTGACTGTGGCTCAGATCATCAACTCCTTATTGCCAAATTCAGACTTAAATGAATAAAGTGGGGAAAACCACTAGACCATTCAGGTATGACCTAAATCAAATCCCTTATGATTATACAGTGGAAGTGGGAAATAGATTTAAAAGACTAGATCTGATAGGCAGGGTGCCTGATGAACTATGGAAGGAGGTTCATGACGTTGTACAGGAGACAGGGATCAAGACCATCCCCCCAAAAAATAAATTCGAACAAGTAAAATGGCTGTTTGAGGAGGCCTTACAAATAGCTGTGAAAAGAAGAGAAGTGAAAAGCAAAGGAGAAAAGGAAAGATATACCCATTTGAATGCAGAGTTCCAAAAAATAGAAAGGAAAGATAAGAAAGCTTTCTTCAGCGACCAATGCAAAGAAATAGAGGAAAACAATAGAATCGGAAAGATTAGAGATCTCTTCAAGAAAATTAGAGATATCAAGGGAACATTTCATGCAAACATGGGCTCAATAAAGGACAGAAATGGACAGAAAAGGGACCTAACAGAAGCAGAAAATATTAAGAAGAGGTGGCAAGAACACACAGAAGAACTGTACAAAAAAGAGCTTCATGACCCAGATAATCACAATGGTGTGATCACTCATCTAGAGCCAGACATCCTGGAATGTGAAGTCAAGTGGACCTTAGGAAGCATCACTATGAACAAAGCTAGTGGGGGTGATGGAATTCTAGTTGAGCTATTTCAAATCCTAAAAGATGATGCTGTGGAAGTGCTGCACTCAATATGTCAGCAAATTTGGAAAACTCAGCCGTGGTCACAGGACTGGAAAAGGTCAGTTTTCATCCCAATCCCAAAGAAAGGCAATGCCAAAGAATGCTCAAACTACTGCACAATTGCACTCATCTCACTCTAGTAAAGTTCAAAATATTCAAAATTCTCCAAGCCAGGGTTCAACAGTACATGAACTGTGAACTTCCAGATGTTCAAGATGGATTTAGAAAAGACTGAGGAACCAGACATCAAATTGCCAACATCCTTTGGATCATCAAAAAAGCGAGAGAGTTCCAAAAAAACATCTACTTCTGCTTCACTGACTATGCCAAAGCCTTTGACTGTGTGGATCACAACAAACTGTGGAAAATTCTTCAAGAGATGGGAATACCAGACCACCTGATCTGCCGCCTGAGAAATCTGTATGCAGGTCAAGAAGCAACAGTTAGAATTGGACATGGAACAACAGACTGGTTCCAAATTGGGAAGGGAGTATATCAAAGCTGTATATTGTCACCCTGCTTATTTAACTTATATGCAGAGTACATCATGAGAAACGTTGGGCTGGATAAACCACAAGCTGGAGTCAAGATTGCTGGGAAAAATATCAATAACTTTAGATACGCAGATGACACCACCCTTCTGGCAGAAAGCGAAGAAGAACTAAAGAGCCTCTTGATGACAGTGAAAGAGGAGAGTGAAAAAGTTGGTTTAAAACTAACTTTAAACCAAGAAAACTAGGATACAGAAAACTAGGATCATGGCATCTGGTTCCATCACTTCATGGCAAATAGATGGGGAAACAGTGGCTGACTTTATTTTTGGGGGCTCCAAAATCACTCCAGATGGCGACTGAAGCCATGAAATTAAAGGATGCTTACTGCTTGGAAGGAAAGTTATGACCAACCTATACAGCATGTTAGAAAGCAGAGACATTACTTTGCTGACAAAGGTCCATCTAGTCAATGATATTGTTTTTCCAGTAGTCATGTATGGATGCGAGAGTTGGCATAAGAAAGCTGAGCACCGAAGAATTTATGCTTTTGAACTGTGGTGTTGGAGAAGACTCTTGAGAGTCCCTTGGACTGCAAGGAGATCCAACCAGTCCATCCTAAAGGAAATCAATCCTGAATATTCATTGGAAGGACTGACGCTGAAGCTGAAGCTTCAATACTTCGGCCATCTGATATGAAGAACTGACTCACTGGAAAAGACCCTGATGCAGGGAAAGATTGAAGGCAGGAAGATAAGGGGGCACCAGAGGAGGAGATTGTTGGATGGCCTCACAGACTTGATGGACATGAGTTTGAGCAAGCTCCGGGATATGGTAAAGGACAGGGAATCCTGGCGTGCTGCACTCCTTGGGGTCGCAAAGAGTCGAACTCGACTGAGTGACTAAACTGAACTGAACTGATACATGTCAGATCAGATCAGATCAGTCACTTGGTCATGTTTTTAGAAAAAAACCAGCTTGAACATGTACTGATATATTATGTGTGTGTGTGTGTTTGTGTGTGTGTGTTTGTGTGTGTGTGTGTTTATGTAAGATTTCACTTTTTCCATGATTGCTTGCCATTCAGTGACTGCTCCTCTCACTTTTAAAAGAGGATTGTTCTCCATTGGGGTTTACAAACATGTAAGAAACGTTTAGAAATTTTGGAATAGGCAGTCAGGAAAAGTGCGTGGACTCTACAGCACAGAACGTAGACTCTAAAGTATATACAGAACCCACGCTTTCCATCTGCACTGTTTCCCTTTCCTGTGCAGAATAATTGCCCTCCAAACTGGCCTTGCCCTAGAAGCTGTGAATGTTACCCCATGTGGTCAAAGGGTCTTTGCAGGTGTGATTAAGTTGCAGATCTTGAGATGGAGACTATCCTAGGTTACCCGTGTGGGCTTCATGCAGTCACAGGGTCCTTAGAAGAGGGAGATAGGAGGATTGGAGTCTGAGAGATAAGATGCTTCATTGCTGACTTTGAAAATGGAAGAAGGGGCCAGGAGCCAAGGGATGCCGGTGGCCTCTAAAAGCTGGAAAAGGGAAGAAAATGGATTCCATCTAGATTCCTCCAAGAGGAATGTAGTCTGGTTGATATCAGATAAGAGCCGTATCAGACTCTGATCTCCATTGGTAACTAATACACCACCACCATCCCCAAGTAGCTTGGGTGACTTCAGCTACCTCCAGACTCGTCTCTCCTTCTACTTGTCCCAACCTCTACCCACCAGACCTGTTCTCTGTGCAGCCACCAGAGGGATCATCTCAAACCTTAACCAGCTAATGTCCCTCGTGTGCTTAAAACTGTCACACTTGAAACACTTAGAAGAAAATCTAGACCCCTTATCGTGGCCTCATTTTCCAAACTGAGACCAGAAGGTTATTCGATTTGCCCAACCAGACCTTGGAGGTTAGGGGGAAAGCTGAGTCCAGAACCTCAACATCTTGCCCAGATTCTCCTGCTCTGACATATATAAGCACATCCTGTGCTCCCAGGTGGTAAAGAATCTGCCTACTAATGCTGGAGACATAAGAGACACAGGTTCGATCCTTAGGTAGGGAAGATCCCCTGGAGAAAGGCATGGCAACCCACTCCAGTATTCTTGCCTGGATAATCCCATGAACAGAGGAGCCTGGCGGGCTATGGTCCATAGGCTCACAGAGAGTTGGACATGACTGAAGTGACTTAGCACTCTGATCTGGAACTATCTCCTTAAGAGAAAGGGAATAAAGAGCTTTCCCAAAGATGTATCATTGTGCCTGAAGTTTTGAGAAGAAGGGCTGGAAGAAGTTGAGAAACATATTTTGGAGTGTTCTCCCTTCTGCTCTCAGAACTTTCTATACTTAGAAGTCCACAAAGTGCTGGAAAAATCAGTGATTCAATGGACTTCTCTAGAGAAAAAACTAAGAATCATTTTAATCAACAACTTGCTCCCTTAATTCATAAGTAATAACTAAATAATAACAATGAAATATATACTTATTTCTATACAGTTATAAACTCCAGTGTCTGCACGACCAGACTGGAAACATATGGGTGAGAATACAGGCCAAGTGTTGCTAGAGCTTCTGATTTTTCAAGATAAAATAAAAGTCTGGAGTTTTGTGAGAAAAAAATCCCAGTTTTTAAATACAGGCAATGGGTTGTAACCATTTGACAATTGTTTCAATGGTGGAAAGATCAAACAGAACATTTCTGGGGACTGGATGCCACCATGGCCATCTGTCTGAGATGCTGGCCCCTCACACTGAGATCCACATAATGTTTGACACACTGCAGCCCTATGGTCAGGTGGGACCTCAACCACTTAAATGTCTTTCCACCTTTTGAAGTTTGACAGGGAAAAGGCCACTTGCTTCAGTTCTCTGAACTTGAGCTTCTTTACCTTTCATCAGAATTAAATGTCAGTGCCTCTCTCATTGGATTTCTATGAAGATTAACTAAGACTTGTTGTTCAGTGGCTCAGTCATGCCTGGCTCTTCGTGAACCCCTGGACTGGAGCATGCCAGGCTTCCCTGTCCTTCACCATCTCCCAGAGCTTGCCCGAACTCATGTCCATTGTGTCGCTGATGCCATCTAACTATCTCATTCTCTGTTGTCCTCTTTTCCTCCTGCCTTCAATCTTTCCCAGCATCAGGATCTTTTCCAATGATTCGGCTCTTTACACCAGATGGCAAAAGTATTGGAGCTTCAGCTTCAGCATCCGTCCTTCCAATGAATATTCAGGGTTGATTTCCTTTAGGATGGACTGGTTGGATCTCCTTGCAGTCCAAGGGACTCTCAAGAGTCTTCTCCAACACCACAGTTCCAAAGCATCAATTCTTCAGCGCTCAGCTTTTTTATAGTCCAACATAACTAGTGGAAAAACCATAGCTTTGACTAGATGTATCTTTGTCGGCAAACTAATGTCTCTGCTTTTTAATACGCTGTCTAGGTTTGTCATAGCTTTTCTTCCAAGGAGCAAATGTCTTTTAATTTCACGGCTACAGTCAACATCTGCAGAGATTTTGGAGCCCAAGAAAATAAAGTCTCTCACGGTTTGCATTGTTTCCCCATCTATTTGCCCTGAAGTGATGGGACCGGTGTTATGATCTTCGTTTTCTGAATGTTGATTTTAAGCCAGCTTTTTCACTCTCCTCTCACTTTCATCAAGAGGTTCTTTAGTTCCTCTTCACTTTCTGCCATAAGGGCGGTGTCATTTGTATATCTGAGGTTATTAACATTTCTCCCAGCAATCTTGATTCCAGCTTGTGTTTCCTCCAGCCCAGCGTTTCTCATGATGTACTCTGCATAGAAGTTAAATAAGCAGGGTGACAGTATGCAGCCTTGACGAACTCCTTTTCCAGTTTTGAACCCGTCAGTTGTTCCATGTCTGGTCCTAGCTGTTGCTTCCTGACCTGCATGCAGGTTTCACAGGAGGCAGCTGAGATGGTCTGGTACTCCCACCTCTTTAAATAAGATTAATGGGTAATAAAATACTACACCAAGAAATTCCTAAATATTAACCATTACTTTTTTTGAAAACTCCTCAATTCGCAGTCTTCTTGTGGGAGCCCAGTGCATCTCTGATAGTGCTTGGCTCACCTTGTCTCGCAGCGCAAGTGCTTGCTCTCCTTTCTAAGCGGTGCTCCCTTTGTAGGCGGTGTTTCTGGTGCAGGGGTGAGGTGGTAAGAGCGAAAGGAGGATTCTAGACAGGTCAGGGGTCATATCTGAACTACGCTATTGGTTAGTTGTGCTAACAGGAGCAATTGTTTCCCTGACCTCTGCTTTCTCATCTGATAAATGGGTGCAGCAACACCGACAGCATCAGTTTGATGGAAACATGCAACCAGATCCCATTTGGACCGGGCCTGGAACACATCTGGTGGTTAATACTGATGAATGGCCAGTTTTCTAAAACTTCTTACAGGAGAACGAAGTATCCATTGAAACCAGCGACCTCCCCCTACCCCCATCCCGCTTCCCTTTGGGATCCTAGACCTTTTATTATATGCCCTTTTGCATTTCATGCAAGCTTACTGCAAAAGGAAAGCTGGATGAAAATATCTCCCCACCTCTTGTGGGTGATTGGTTTACACCCAAATCACAGAATCTGATTACAAGTTTGTAAATGTCTTTGCTTGCAGAGAGAGACCCGTATTATTAATGGTCATAAAATTAAATTGCCCAGTGCATTTCTATCCTGAAAGAAAAACTGATCCACGTTCCCCCGTCAGCCTGCTTAACATGGATGCACAAACAAAAATGGGGGCAGGGCAGAACGCCCACCATGTTATTTATTCAGTTCCAAAACATTTTCCACACACCATATGGCAGGACTTTTTTTTTCTTTCTCGAGCCTTTTTCACAGATGTAATTATAATTCTTTTTACCTTCCCCAGAGAGATCATCCTGAGTATTGTAAAGACTGCGTGAGAGTTGAGACCTCACAGGGAACTTCAGTCCTGTGGCAATCGGTCTCCTCCTTCTTTGCCAAGTTCAGCCGCTGGCCTCTGGACAGGGCCTCTATGGAGCATGCAGCCTGGCAGTCTTCCCTGGGGACAATTCATAGTGGGTGAAGGTTGAACATTATCTTGATCATTTCTTCATCTGCATCACCATCTTGCTAGTAGGGATGCGTTTCAGCTGGACCAATGATGTACACGATTAGCCTGAAACATGCCCCAGCCCACTCTTTCCCTGGCTTCTTGACCATCTGTACGGCATTTTCTGATCCCATGCACGCACAGACGTTCGCAACATTTCTACACCACGTTCTTAGCACAGGGACCTTAGCATCTACCTCTCATTTATGTCACATGGAACCAATCAAGGGACTGAACATAAGGGAGGCATCTGCTAAACACTTGTTAATTTTGACTTTCCTGGTGCATGATTATGTATAGGGGTTGATTCAGATCAGCCCAGAAAGCATATGCAGCTATGGGCAAGCTTTCCTGAAATGGTGAAGACCCGCCCCTCATTGACTGAACACTCACCTGTGTTGGGGTTTGTGCTGGGTGCTTTGTGTACACAATCCCGTGCATGTCTGTAATAACATGTGGGGTAAATAGTCTTACCACATTTTTACAGAGATAGAAGCTGAGATTCTGAGGACTCAAGTGCTCAAGGTCACAGGCATCTTCTCTGCTCTGATGTTAAAACAGCCACACTGACCTTGTATCTGACTCTCTGCACGCACAGCATCTCACACTGACTCCAGCTCAACTATAGGAAGGTCATTCTCAGTGAGTCATTTGGCAATGAGGAATTAGGGCTCCAGAAGTGTAAGAAATTTATACTTAAGTGTCACACACCCTCTGAGTTGTATAACATGAAAACCTAATCTCCATTTATATCCTTATTTCTATGGGATGATGCATTCCAAACTCCAAACATCTGAGTTCCAGAGGAACTTTTGGCAACATAACCTGTTTATGTGGTGAAGACTGTCTGTATCTCCCATATTGATAGGGTGCGTCTGGCAACCACAAAAATCGTCTTGTGATTTACCAGATGGCTTTCTGTTCTCCAGCTGGACTGGGAATCCCGGAGGACACATCCCTTCTTGCAGGATTCCACCACCTCTGCCCTGTGGCTTTTCCCCCAAACACAGTGACCCCCGAGACTGAGGCCACGTTGCTCCAGTAGAATAAGAAGGAGGTGACCCAGGTCAAAAGGTCCCACACTTGATGTAAATAGACATTCTTGGCCATCAGCACAATCACAGCCCCGTGCATCCTCCAAAGTTGCAGATTTACAAACCATTTGTGCTAGAAGGTGGAGAAAGCTCCACATGGGTCGTCTGGGGAGAGCCCTGCTCTGTGGTTTATGGCAGCGTTTCTCCGTTGTTTTTGACCACAGCTTCCGGAATGCTGAGCAGGTTTTTACTCTGACCTGGTGCCTATATGTAAGTGTATATGCATATGATCGAAATATATATTAAACATAAAACATGTATGTGTGGTTTGAATAACTGAAATAAAAATTTCTCAAGGCAATACTTATTATTATGGGAGACTCACATCGATTTTTCTATTCTAATCCATTTGTTGCCACTAAAAAAAGGTACTGGTCACAACTCTCAAATTTTAAAGTCTGTAGTTTGAAAAGCATTGTTTTCCTCCAGGTTCTAGTAATAGTTCTGGGGTATTGGACCTAACTTCTCTTAGCCCCAGTTTCCTCATCTATACAATGGATATAATGCCTCTGGGCATGTGTGCTAAGTTGCTTCAGTCGTGTCCAACTGTTTGTGACCCTATAGGCCATAGCCCGCCAGGCTCCTCTGTCCACAGGATTGTCCAGGCAAGAATACTGGAGTGGGTAGCCATGCCCTTCTCCAGGGGATCTTCCCAACCCAGGGATCGAACCCACGTCTCTTATGTCCCCTGCATCGGCAGGTAGGTTCTTTACCTCTAGTACCTCCTGGGAAGCCCTCACAATGCCTCTACTTTTCTCATATGATTGTTGGGAGAATTAAATATGATGATGCTTATCTGTGAATCCACAGGAGGTGATACCTTTTATAATAAAAATGCTCAGTTATGATCTAATCCATATCCTTCACTTTAAAGATGGGAAACTCAGAGTCCCTAAGGAAAAGAAGAAGGGCAGAGGTCACTGCAGCCATGGGCAGAGTCTGGGACCAGGATCCACACTTCTGACACCTGCTATTACCCCAGGCCATGTGCAAAGTGCCCTGCTTTAGAAACTGCATCAACCTCTCCAGATGAACAGGGCATCTTCAAATGGATGACTCCTTCTGTGCCTTTTCTAGCCTCTCAAGAACCCATTCGCAACGTGTCTCCTGCTGAGAGTGTTCAAAATGGCAGTGCCCCAGGGAGAACACGTGTTTTCCACCCACTGAGTGTAATAACCAGTAAATGACTCCATAGGCCATGGGAATGGGGCCCCCGGAATGTTGAAATGGGAGAAAAAGAAATCCCAACTGGCCTCACAAGTGCTTTCTTAGTCCCTCAGAGAGATTGGCCTGGGAGGATATGACAGTAGAGAGTGGTTAAGTTCTGAGCCTGGTCTGTAAGAGCTGCAGTGAAACCCAGGGTTTTTCAGGGAAGCTGGTAGCCATGAGCAAAGCATGTTTACACAAAGAGTAAAGCCTCTTTGTGCAGGTGAAGGATGGGGGCCTGGGCCAGCCTCCCAGCCCCATCTTTGCCTGTGATTACCCAGCACTTCCTCACCTCCTTGCCTTCGCTGGGGCTTTTCTTCCCTCCTAGAACAGTATCGCTCCTTCTGCCATGAACTCAAATCCTTCTTATCCCAATGCCTTTCTGTAATGCCTACCTAGCTGGAAGATGCTTCATGGTAACGGACATCTTTGGCGGGGGTGAGGGGGGGTTCCTCATTCCTTACCTGTGATTAAATATAGTAAGTGTATTAAAGTGTTCTGTCCAACTAATATGGAACCTACTTTAGGGGCAGAATCTCTGAGTTATCTTTTGTCTTTCTCTGCACCTAGCAAAGAGTTTTACCAGTGCATAAAATGTGTGCACTGGGTGAATGAACGAGTGAAAAAAATAAATGAGAGTGTGGGTAGTTGAGCGCTCTAGTATCATCAGGATAAATTACTGAGGATGTTTTTACATGTGCCTGTGTGTGCACATGTGTGTGAGTGTAAACTGGAGATTCTAACTCTTGGGTGTTCATGAACATTCCCTGGGGAGTTTATATAAAGCACTGAGGCCTCACCACCAGAAATTTTGCTTAAACTGGTCTGGGCTAGATTGTGGGGCAGGCATACAGTGAACATTCTCTCGTAGTGATTCTGATCTGCAGCCATGGTTCAGGGCTACCGCTGTTAGCTTTTTGATTAATAGGAAGACAGTGCGTGAAAGTGCCGAATAAAGTAGCTGGCCCAGGGCAGTGCTCTATAAATGCATATAAACGCTTCCTCTCTGCCATCCTCTTGAGGGTTGGGACTTTATATCATGCCTCTTTCTGTTGTGCAGGGAGCTGAGCCCAAGGGACAAGTTAAAGAGAGGGCAGCGATGCTTCAGTGGAGAAGATGACCGAGCGTCCAGTGAGCCAGTCTGGAGAATGAATGCTCTGCGCCCACGGAACTCGGGTAGGATCATTGGAGACTAGGGTGTTCACGGAAAACTGTGAATAAGGTTAGATTTGAGTTGGGCTTCAGTGCGTGGGCAGAATTTAGCAAACTGGTGAAGAGCAAGCTTGAAGGACATTCTGGAAAAGGAACAAAGCATCATCAAAGACAGGAAAACAAAGAAGGACTCTTATGTGCCAAGCATGGTGCTAAGGACCTTACATATATTATGCATGACCTTCCCTAAGGCTCATAGAACCTGTTATTGCCATCACTTTACAAGTCACAGAACAAGGTTTAGAGAGGGCAGCAATTAGCTCACGGTCACGTAGTTAGGGGGCAGTGCCTCTGAGACTAAAATGGGGGATTTTCTGAGGTGTTGCAGGCTGAAAAGAGGTGGAGATGGGCGCCATGCGCAGACAGTCTGCCGGAGTAGGTGTACGTGAAGAGGGGAGAAGAGGCAGCTAGTTAGAAAGGCACGTTTGGGCCATAATATAGACACCAGCAGACCTCCAGATTTTGAACTTTACCGTGCAGGCCACAGGGAGCTGTAAATTTCTGAGTGACACCACAAATACGGCTACAAGTACACACAGTTGAGTTATCAGGGTTGGCAGGAGGCTTGGGATAAGCCACTGAATCCATGACTGGTTTAATGGGGAAAACTGAATTTGCCTTTCCTAAATTATGTCTGTTGGGGATCAAGCCCTACAATTCAACCCTTTCTAGAAAAAGAGATTTGACCTTCAAGCATCAGCCTGAGAAGGTTTTGTAATCTCACTTCAATGTGTTTCTCTAGAGGGCATTCAACAAGAAAGGTTTTTACTGAACACCTACTCCATGCCAGAGCCCGTGCTGTGAGCTGCAGAGAAAGAATTGAACAAGGCTTCCTCCCTTCTCCTCTTCTTACCATGCGTGATGCCCTTGGAGACCAGTCCGAATTGACTCATCAGAAGTTTTCCATTATTTCCCAGCCATCTTTTTGCTGAGCTGAAAATGCACAGAATTACCTTAACATTCCCAACTGAGTCTTATTTTCCAAGCCGCTTTCATCCGTTGTCTTGCTTTCCTTTGAACTACATCCAATTTGTCACTTTTTTCTTTCCTTTCTGAAAACATGATGCTCAAAATTGAACACAGTCGTCCAATTAAGTCTTAACCACAGCCAACAGGAGCATAGTAATTGTCTAGCTTGTTTTACATGTTCAAATCTTATTAATAGGTAGATAGGGAGGGGGACACGAGTGTACTTGGGTCACTTGGATTTTTTTTTTTTTTTTTGGAAGCATCACATGCAGAGATGGACAACAGAAACTGGTAAGCCATCAGTTGCTTTAGAAATACTCTTATTTAATTTTGGGGTGTGTGTGTTTTATTTGGGAGGGTTTTGCAGTCACTCATTTTATTACTTGACATTTTTATACCCCTGGTAACAATTTTTTTTATAAGTTAAGCTTTTACTTAGGTACTGTGTAAAGCTGTTCTTGAGATGAAAGCTGTTATCTGATTCAGAGCTTAATGTTTAAAAGTTCTCAAGCTGGTGAATCTAAAGACATTCCCTGCATAATTGTGTACTTAGAATTCACTGGCAGTGTAAAAGAGAGAGAGAGCTTCATGTTCTGTCTGGAATTACAAAAAAAGACAATTTATTTTTAAGTGAACTGGGGGAGAAGGGGGAAAAAGACTGCGATGGAGGATGTTTAGCTGAGTTACTGAAATACCATCTGGAGGCTTGGCTGGAAAAGAAGAGAAACCCTAGAAGGAACAAGAAATGGGATGAGGAAGCTGAGAAAGGACCAGCATGCTCTGGGGAAGGCAATCTCCACCAGCGATGTGGACTTGCACAGAGTGGAGGGGGGCGAGCTGATGCACCCCTTGGGTGAAAAAGAACAATTATTAAATGTTTTGAAAAGTGTGGTATAATATACATAACACAACGTGTACCATTTTTAAGTGCATAGTTCAGTGGTATTAAATACATTCATTGTTATGTAACCAACACGTCACCCATCTCCAGAACTTTTTTCATCTTCCCCAACTGAAACTGAAGCATCGTTAAAGAAGACTTCCTCATTCTCCCTCCCTTTAGTCCCTGGCAACCATCATTCTAAAGAAGGCAGTTGTTTTTTAATGAGCAGAAGGAGGAGAAGGGTCTTTCTGTCAGGGCACAACCGGTTACTCCAGTTTTATGAAACATCTTCAAACCATTCCAATGCCACCGTGTCCCCCAGCCTAGTTCAGTCCTGTCTTTTATGTGGCTGTAATTCTGGAGTTGGAGAAGGAAATGGCAACCCACCCCAGTATCCTGGCCTGGAGAATCTCCATGGGCAGAGGAGCCTGGTGGGCTGCAGTCCGTGGGATCACACAAGAGTTGGACACGGCTGAGCAGCAGCAGCAGCAGCAGTTCCGGAGTCCTGTCCTGTCTGTCAAGGGTGCCCTCCCTGGCGCTCTGGGCTAGATGACAACAGCTAATGCTTCTTTGTATTTTCCATCTGCCAGATACCGTGATCATGATCCATACTTTACATATTTTATCTTTAGCATCTTCACAGTAATCTCGATAAGGAAGTACTGCTAAGCCTGTCTTTCAGATGAGGAAATCAAGCATATGACAGTTTAAGTCATTTCCTCAAGGTCAAGGGGAGGAATCAGACTTCCAACACAAGTCAATATTTTTACCAATCCCCAACACTTTTTCTTCCCAAAGCTGGACTTCATCCACATCTTCTTCTGCAGAAAGACACACGTGGCATTGGGTAATGGAAATTCATTTCCTTAACCTGAGTTCCACAGGAATGTAATAGGTGTTCCTTGAAACCGAAAAAGAAAATTTCAGGAAGAAACAGCACTGTTCCTGAATGGTCTAATAAGTTGGGAAACACTGAGTTAAGCACAGCTAATCAGAATCCTCCTTGCAGATCTTCTCAGCAGCTAGTTTATTCATCCAGTCCTCAAATTTATTTTTCCTCTTTTAAAGACAATCTTGTGAATACAGTACTTCACCGGAAAACTTTGGCAAATGCCAGTGGTGACATTCAAAATATTTGACGGCAGTTACAGCCTGGACATTGGCCAATCAGACTGGACAGCGGCCAAGAGAACAGATGCCAACGACTGAAGTGGGCAGGGGAGGCTGATGGGTGCTGATGGGAAGTGCCACCTGCAGGGCATCAGGACTCACCTTAACCAGTCACGGCTCTCGGAAGCTGGGCAGTTCAGGGAGTGGGGTGCCACCAAACCGCCCAACTGTCCCAAGGAAGAAAGGCCACTTCCCTTTCTGAAAACTCTGTTGGAGCCATCCAGGATTCTCCAACTGGAAATAAACTTTGGCTTGTTTGATGTAACCCCCTGCTCGCCTAACAGTAAGTGGCACTTGGGGCGTCTCAAGCTCTTCCGTGGTGGCTGTCTGCTAGCCCCCGTTTTATTATGAGAGGGTGCTGTGTAGACATTGGAAGGAGCGCTGGACGGAAGCAGAGGGTCTGGGCTCTGCCTGGGAGGCGTGGTGACTGGAGGCCAGGTCACGCTCCTTGATATCCCTAGTTTCCTCTCTTGGTAGCGGAGCAGGTGGTCTCGGTTATCAAGTTTTCTTCCTGCTCTGACATCTTACAACTCTATAATCTGAGTGGCTCTTCAATTTTCTGATTCCCATTTTTAGTAAGTAACTCTACTTCCCCCTCCTCTCAAGTAAACACAATATGTGTTTTCCCCTTACCTTCAGATGATGTTGCCACAAAGATAAAGGCCTCTGACTTTTGAATTCCTGTCTGATTCTCTTCCACGCTTGATGCACCACCAGGAGTGGAGTGGGGAAATGTACTTTTAATATTTATTAAAGGGCTCCAAATCTCTGTAATCTTCCATCTTTGATCCTGTTGAATATTCTAAACTCCTTTTTATTTAAACATGTTTAACTGGTTTAATCATGGGCTGACGTGCTTCCCCAGCTCTCTCTGCATCTTCTGCAGTGAGTCAGGAGGAGGGGGATGAGGTTTGTGGGAGACGTTCAATGCTTGTGTCAGTCCCATTTCTACTTTGTCCAAACGGAAGCAATCTAACCTGCAAAGCCCTCCACTGAGATCAATACTCAGGAAACTATCCCCCTCCCCAAATCTAAGTTCTTTATTGGAATATATTCATCACACACATTAGTTACCATGTTATTTATAAGGGCACAATATTGGAGACTGTGTAGAACACAAAGAACATGTTTTAGTAAATAATATTAACATGCTAATTGTATACAGTTATTGAAATTTTAGTCCTGAATACATCATAGATTTTCAGGGAAATTCTATGACTGTATGTACATGCACTTTACAATTGCCTACACAAAGAATTGAAAGAGAATGTGGACAAATAATCACGGTTGATTGATTAGGGTGATGGGATTGTGGATGACATTGCTTTTTTTTCCTGTCATTTTGGTTATTTTAGTTGCATTTTATTTAAATGTTGCTAATATAACATTTAAGATATTGGAAATCATATATTATATAGAGTGGATTAACTGTTGACTTCTGTTGTTGCTGTTGTTCAGCCACTCAGTTGTGTCTGACTCCTTGCAACCCCATGGATTGCAGCACACCAGGCTTCCCTTTCCTGCACCATCTCCTGAGCTTCCTCAAACTCATGTCCATTGAGTCAGTGATGCCATCCAACCATCTTGTCCTCTGTCGTCCCCTTCTCCTCCTGCCTTCAATCTTTCTCAGCATCAGGGTCTTTTCTAATGAGGTGGTCAAAGTATTGGAGCTTCAAGATCAGTCCTTCCAATACTCATTGGAAGGTTGATTTCCTGTAGGATTGACTGGTTTGATCTCCTTGCAGTCCAAGGGACTCCGAGAGTCTTCTCCAACACCACAGTTCAAAAGAGTCAACTTTTGAATTGTTGACTTTAGAGTTGGACAAATCTATATTCAGGTACATATTTTTTGTTACCTCTTTGTGTAGGATTTTGTGTAAAATCTCTTATCGTTATAGAGCCTGATATGTGGAAACTGACTTTTTTTTTCTTTTCCAAAACCAAATCAAATCAACATAAATGAAGCTACTATATTACTATAAAAATAGCCAGTATTATCATAAGCCACAGAGTTTGATCTTTGCTCATTCCTGACCATCTCCACTTTAAAGCTCTCCTGTTCTGGAATCAGTAGGAAACACAAGAGCATCATAGTTCTGGGTTTGAGTCCTAGCTCCTCCACATCCTAGTACTGTGACCTTGGGCAGGGGAACTCTCTAGCTCCAGTGTTCTCATCTGTTGGGATTCAGTCTGATTAGTAAGCAACATTCCTCTTTTTTTTGGGTTTTTTTTTGCCTGAGTTCAGAACCAACAGAGAAAGAGACATCTAGTCAGAAAGATTAGATCAGAATATTATCTTTATTCCTGCAAAACTCTTTGGAGAATGTGACAAGGATGCAGAGCATCCTTCCCTGCCTAGAGCTTCCCCTCTCAGCTGCATGTAGCACCCCACAACCACAGGAACCTCGGACTCAGGGGAGATCAGTTTCCAAGTTCATAGAAAGGGAGAGCAGAAAGCAACTTCCCAGAAGGTTGCAGATCCCAAGAGAAACAAGACTTGCAGATCCATGTCCATCTTCCTAATACACCCTTGAAATTTCAATGGTGTTGTGCCTGTAGTTTTTCTATACAGTCATTGGCATATAGTTAGTGTGCGATAAACACGGACTGCTACTGTCTGTCCAACACCTTCCCCAGGTAAACTGCCCTGGATGTCTTTGTGGATGAATTGCCAGACCAGTGTGTGGCCACATAAAGAGGCAATTTGGCCCAGGTCAACAGCAAGGCTGCTGAAACCACACAGCGTGGACACGAATCCTGCCTCCACTCCTTCCCAGCTGCATTACCTTGCGTAAATTAACCTCTGTGTATCTTACTTTCTCTATCTGTAAAATGGGGAGAAGAGCATGATTACTCATAAAGTCCTTGTGAGGATTAAACAAGCTAACACTTGTAAAGCACTTAGAATAGTTTCTGGCACATAGTAAGAATTTTTGCTAAATATAAATTAGTAATGCAGACCTAGACGTTTACTATGGGGGCCTCCGCACTTCACAAGATCAGTGGATTTAGCGCAAAATGATGACATGCTGGACCATCTTTATTAATGGGCATATTAGAGGGATTTTTTTATCCCTCTGAAATCTTTCACCCCCATACGCTTTGTTCAAAATAAAAAATAACTCTGTGGCTGGCAAAGGGAATGCTTCTGAGTTAAATTGCTTTTCTTAGCATGTGCAGAGTTTTAGATTTTGGGTCCACAGCCTTCTTTCTCCCTCCCACCATCCTAAATTTTTTGGTTAAATTCCCAGGAAGATGAGGATTATTTATAATTTGGCCCTAACTGCAGCCCAGCAGGAGAACATGTTAATGAGTTCATTAATTAATTAGCTTGCATTTGCATAGTACTGTAGCATTTGCAAAGCCCTTTCAGATTCATTATTTCATTTTATGATCACAATACCCTAGTGAGGAACAAGGGAGGGGTTAGCCAGATTTTCAGACAAGGAGACTGAGGCTCTATGAGTTAACACTGGTTGGCCCCAGAAACTTGTTCAGTGGCAGAGGAGGTCAAATGCAGCTCTCCATTCATGAGGGGCAGGGACTGTAGAGTCTTATAGATGCTCATTTAGATCCTAGCTCCAGTCTAGAGTACCTGTGCGGTCCTAATCAAGTTATTCAGTCAGTATGACTTTTAGTTTCTTCACCTGTAAGACAAAGTTAAGGCTATGGTTTTTCCAGTGGTCATGTATGGATGTGAGAGTTGGACTGTGAAGAAAGCTGAGCACTGAAGAATTGATGCTTTTGAACTGTGGTGTTGGAGAAGACTCTTGAGAGTCCCCTGGACTGCAAGGAGATCCAACCAGTCCATTCTAAAGGAGATCAGTCCTGGGTGTTCATTGGAAGAACTGATGCTGAAGCTGAAACTCCAATACTTTGGCCACCTGATGCAAAGAGTTGACTCATTGGAAAAGACTCTGATGCTGGGAAGGATTGGAGGCAGGAGAAGGGAATGACAGAGGATGAGATGGCTGGATGGCATTAACTACTTGATGGACATGAGTTTGAGTGAACTTCTGGAGTTGATAATGGACAGGGAGGCCTGGTGTGCTGCGATTCATGGGGTCGCCAAGAGTCGGACACAACTGAGCAACTGAACTGAATTGAACTGAACTGAAGACAAAGTTAAAACTAAGTATCCTCATTAGGACTAATATGAACACTAACAAAGATAATACACAGAGACCACGCCTTGTAAGTGCTTGGTCAGTGCTAAGCCCATTATTATAGAGTGACAGTAACTTTCTACTAAATGTAACTATGGAAGCATCACACACACAAAGTGTGTTGGGAAAAGAAAGCTGGAGTAAATTGGATCCACTTTATATGGTGAAGAATTGGGAAAGTCTTCTCTGAGGTACAGTTAAACCTTGACCGGTGAATATAAATTTTTTTATTTTTTCCAGAAAGAGAAAGCTGAAAGAAAATTCCAGGGGGCAGAACTGATGGCCCGAATCACAATGGGGTGACCTTACTTGCTGTCTTTAGGGAAAGGATAGTGACACCAAGGTTAGGTGCTGGCAGAGGATAACTCATGGTCAAAGTGGTGATGGGTGGGTAGAAACGGATATATGATAGGATATCTAGCAGCTGCAGAGATTGTTACTTCGTGGGCATAGTGATAGCCTAGTGAGCCTAAGGATGAAGGTAATGACCGTGCTAGGTGTAGAGATGATATACCATACCTAGTGGTCGAGGCGACGGTAGGAGTGTGGGTATGGTGAGCACACAGGGTATACTTACTAGTTGTAGGGGAGCAAAGTTTTACCCCTAAATGTGTCTCTTTGGCATGAAGATTAATTTAGGTTGATTATTTTTAGGCAACATAATACTCTCTTTTTACTTCCCCTTAGCTTCCAAACAATTTACATAAGGAGTCTTTTCCCTTGGAATAGAGTTATTCCCAGACATATTGGGCTGGCCAAACAGTTCATTTGTAATATCTTACAGAAAAACCAGAATGAACTGTTTGGCCAAGCCAATATATGCCAAGACTATGGGTTTGGTGAGTATTCAGTATTCTTGCCTGGAAAATCTCATGGACAAAGGAGCCTGGCAGACTATAGTCCATGCTGCTGCTACTGCTGCTAAGTCACTTCAGTAGTGTCCGACTCTGTGAGACCCCATAGACCGCAGCCCACAAGGCTCCCCCGTCCCTGGGATTCTCCAGGCAAGAAGCTATAGTCCATAAGATCACAAAAAGAGCTGGACGTGACTGAAGCAACTGAGCAGAAACGCACCCACTCACAGGCTTGGTGTGGGGTGTTGGGGCCTAGTGTTCAGAGTCCACTCTGTCCCATTGTCCATTTCTGGCTCAGCAAACATTGGTTGACCACTTGGTTTTCCATCTCCAAGTGAACTGTCTTCCTCCGTTTGGATATCCCAAACAGCTACTCCCAACATTCTGTTTTGTCTTTAGGATGGTATTTAAGGTGAAGGCTTCTACCATTTTGGTGAATTGCTCACTTTTCCATGTACACATGCTAGTAAACCTTGGTTTGATTTTCTCCTTTTAATCTACCTCTTGTCAATGTAATTCTTAGACCAGCCAGAAGATTCTAGAAGGATTGAGGAAAATTTCTTCTTCCCCAACATGGTTGAGTTGGTGTGGGGAGTGTGAGCACAGATGTGGATAGACTCTAGGGATGAGATGAGCCAGCATGACAAGAATTAAATTATGAAGGTCTTAGAATCCATGAGAGTAGATTTTTACTTTTATGGGAAATCATATGAATGATGCTTATCTGTTTTTTTCAGAAGAGGAAATAATGTTATCTGATATGTGTTGCAGAAAGATTACACTGATGGCATGGGCATGGAAGACTGAAGATGAATCTTTGCTAACACAGGAGCAATATTCCTGGCTTAGCCTGGAATACCTGTTAAAGAAGAACATGTTTTCTTTTTTTCACTTAAAAAATTTACTGTCTATTTCCTAACGGTTTGTTAGATTTTTAAGCCTGGAGGGTAAGGTTTGCAAGTGCAGACTTGAAAACACAAAGAATTTTCCCATCACCAAAAGGCGTAGATTCATAAATTCATAGAAATTTAGGCCAGCCTGGGACCTTAGAGAACTCTAACCCTAGATGGAACAATTGGGGTAACACTAGGCTTCACACATTTTCCCCAGACTTCTGACTCTGCATGCATGTGAACTGGAAGTTCTGACATGTCTTGGAGTCATCTGGAGATAAATCAAAGTTGTGGATTACTGCTATATACATGATGGGCATCAGAGCCCATTCATCCCCATGTCTCCTACACTATAAAATATTGTAGTATCTGTCCAAACAATTGTGAGGAATTGTTGTTGTTGTTTAGTTGCTAAGTCATGTCCAACTCTTTGCAGCCCCAAGGACTGTAGCAGGCCAGGCTCCTCTGATCTCCACTTTCTCCCAGAATTTGCTCAAATGCATGTCCATTGAATTGGTGACGCTACATAACCATTTCATCCTCTGTCATCCCTTTCTCCTTCTGCCTTCGGTCTTTCCCAGAATCAGGGTCTTTTCCAATGAGTTACTCTTCGCATCAGGTGGTGAAAGTATTGGCGCTTCAGCTTCAGCAATAGTCCTTCCAATGAATATTCAAGATTGATTTCCTTTAACATTGACTAGTTTGATCTCTTTGCAGTCCAAAGGACTCTCAAGAGTCTGGCACCACATTTTGAAAGGATCACTTCTTCAGCACTCAGCCTTTCTTATGGTTCAATTCTCACATCTGTACATAACTCCTGGAAAAACCATAGCTTTGACTATACAGACCTTTGTTGGCAAGTGATGTTTCTGCTTTCCAATACATTATCAAGGTTTGTCATGGCTTTCTTTAAAGAAGAAAGAGTCTTTTAGTTTTATTGCTGCAGTCAACATCCACAGTGATTTCAGAGCCCAAGAAAATAAAATTTGTCACCGCTTCCAACTTTTCCCCATCTATTTGTCACAAAGTGATGGGAAGGGATGCCATAATCTTAGTTTCTTGAATGTTGAGTTTCAAGCCAGCTTTTTCACTCTCCTCTTTCACGCTCATCAAGAAGCTCTTTACTTCCTCTTCACTTTCTGCTGTTAGAGTGTTATCATCTGCGTATCTGAGGTGGTTGATACTTCTCCCAGCAATCTTGATTCCAGCTTGTATCTGTCCAAATAAGTATGGGTAATGCCTTATTCTAAAACCTCAACTTTGTCTCACCACCAACATACATGCATGTGTGCACTTATGCACACATACACACACACGCACTTTTATACTTTGAACAGTCAAAAATTCACATTGGAATGTTAGAGACTCTGCAGGAAAGATAGCAAAAACAGCAACAAAACTAGAACAATGTTTCCCAAACGTAACTGCCACAGTCAGTTCAGTTCAGTTCAGTTGCTCAGTCGTGTCCAACTCTTTGTGACCCTGTGAATCACAGCACGCCAGGCCTCCCTGTCCATCACCAACTCTTGGAGTTCACTCAAACTCATGTCCATCGAGTCAGTGATGCCATCCAGCCATCTCATCCTCTGTCTTCCACTTCTCCTCCTGCCCCCAGTCCCTCCCAACATCAGAGTCTTTTCCAATGAGTCAACTCTTCCTATGAGGTGGCCAAAGTACTGCAGTGTCAGCTTTAGCTACATTCCTTCCAAAGAAATCCCAGGGCTTATCTCCTTTAGAATGGACTGGTTGGATCTCCTTGCAGTCCAAGGGACTCTCAAGAGTCGTCTCCAACACCACAGTTCAAAAGCATCAATTCTTCGGCACTCAGCTTTCTTCACAGTCCAACTCTCACATCCATACATGACCACAGGAAAAGCCATAGCCTTGACTAGACGGACTTTTGTTGGCAAAACATCTCTGCTTTTTAATATGCTATCTATGTTGGTCATAACTTTCCTTCCAAGGAATAAGTGTCTTTTAATTTCATGGCTGCAATCACCATCTGCAATGATTTTGGAGCCCCAAAAAATAAAGTCTGACACTGTTTCCACTGTTTCCCCATCTATTTCCCATGAAGTGATGGGACCAGATCCCATGATCTCTGTTTTCTGAATGTTGAGCTTTAAGCCAACATTTTCACTCTCCACTTTCACTTTCATCAAGAGGCTCTTTAGTTCCTCTTCACTTTCTGCCATAAGGATGGTGTCATCTGCATATCTGTGGTTATTGATATTTCTCCTGGCAATCTTGATTCCAGCTTGTGATTCTTCCAGCCCAGCATTTCTCATGATGTACTCTGCATAGAAGTTAAATAAGCAGGGTGACAATATACAGCCTTGACATACACCTTCTCCTATTTGGAACCAGTTTGTTGTTCCATGTCCAGTTCTAACTGTTGCTTCCTGACCTGCATATAGGTTTCTCAAGAGGCAGGGCAGGTGGTCTGGTAGTCCCATCTCTTTCAGAATTTTCCACAGTTTGCTGTGATCCACACAGTCAAAGGCTTTGACGTAGTCAATACAGCAGAAATAGATGGTTTTCTGGAACTCTCTTGCTTTTTCAATGATCCAGCAGATGTTGGCAATTTGATCTCTGGTTCCTCTGTCTTTTCTAAAACCAGCTTGAACATCAGGAAGTTCACAGTTCACATATTGCTGAAGTCTGGCTTGGAGAATTTTGAGCATTACTTTACTAGCGTGTGAGATGTGTGCAATTGTGCAGTAGTTTGAGCATTCTTTGGCATTGCTTTTCTTTGGGATTGAAATGAAAACTGACCTTTTCCAGTCCTGTGACCACTGCTGAGTTTTCCAAATTTGCTGGCATATTGAATGCAGCACTTTCACAGCATCATCTTTTAGGATTTGAAAGAGCTCAACTGGAACTTCATCACCTCCACTAGCTTTGTTCATAGTGATGTTTTCTAAGGTCCACTTGACTTCACATTCCAGGATGTCTGGCTCTAGGTCAGTGATCACACCATCGTGATGATCTGGGTCATGAAGATCTTTTTTGTACAGTTCTCCTGTGTATTCTTGCCACCCCTTCTTAATATCTTCTGCTTCTGTTAGATCCATACCATTTATGTCCTTTATCGAGCCCATCTTTGCATGAAATGTTCCCTTGGTATCTCTGATTTTCTTGAAGAGATCTCTAGTCTTTCCCATTCTTTTGTTTTCCTGTATTGCTTTGCACTGATCACTGAGGAAGGCTTTCTTATCTCTTCTTGCTATTCTTTGGAACTCTGCATTCAGATGCTTATATCTTTCCTTTTCTCCTTTGCTTTTTGCTTCTCTTCTTTTCACAGCTATTTGTAAGGCCTCCACAGACAGCCATTTTGATTTTTTGCATTTCTTTTGCATGGTCTTGATCCCTGTCTTCTGTACAATGTCACGAACCTCCGTCTATAGTTCATCAGGCACTCTGTCTATCAGATCTAGGCCCTTAAATCTATTTCTCACTTCCACTGTATAATCATAAGGGATTTGATTTAGGTCATACCTGAATGGTCTAGTGGTTTTCTCTACTTTCTTCAATTTATGTCTGAATTTGGCAATAAGGAGTTCATGATCTGAGCCACAGTCAGCTACTGGTCTTGTTTTTGCTGACTGTATAGAGCTTCTCTGTCTTTGGCTGCAAAGAATATAATCAATCTGATTTTGGTATTGGCCATCTGGTGATGTCCACGTATAGAGTCTTCTCTTTTGTTGTTGGAAGAGAGTGTTTGCTATGACCAGTGTGTTCTCTTGGCAAAACTCTATTAGTCTTTGCCCTGCTTCATTCCGTATTCCAAGGCCAAATTTGTCTGTTACTCCAGGTGTTTCTTGACTTCCTACCTTTGCATTCCAGTCCCCTATAATGAAAAGGACATCTTTTTTGGGTGTTAGTTCTAAAAGGTCTTGTCAGTCTTCATAGAATCGTTTAACTTCAGCTTCTTCAGCATTACTGGTTGGGGAATAGACTTGGATTATTGTGATATTGAATGGTTTGCCTTGGAAATGAACAGAGATCATTCTGTCGTTTTTGAGATTGCATTCAAGTACTGCATTTCAGACTCTTGTTGACCATGATGGCTACTCAATTTCTTCTGAGGGATTCCTGCCCACAGTAGTAGATATAATTCCTGCCCACAGTAGTAGTTATCTGAGATAGATTCACCCATTCCAGTCTATTTTAGTTAGCTTATTCCTAGAATGTTGATGTTCACTCTTGCCATCTTCCAATTTGCCTTGATTCATGGATCTGACATTCCAGGTTCTTATGCAATATTGCTCTTTACAGCATCAGACCTCGCTTCTATCACCAGTCACATCCACAACTGTGTATTGTTTTTGCTTTGACTCCATCCCTTCATTCTTTCTGGAGTTATTTCTCCGCTGATCTCCAGTAGCATATTGGGCACCTACTGACCTGGGGAGTTTCTCTTTCAGTATCCTATCATTTTGCCTTTTCATACTGTTCACGGGGTTCTCAAAGCAAGAATACTGAAGTGGTTTGCCATTCCCTTCTCCAGTGGACCATATTCTGTCAGCCCTCTCCACCATGACCCACCCGTCTTGGGTTGCCCCACGGGCATGGCTTAGTTTCATTGAGTTAGACAAGGCTATGGTCGTGTGATCAGATTGGCTAGTTGTCTGTGATTATGGTTTCAGTGTGTCTGCCCTCTGATGCCCTCTCGCAACACCTACTGTCTTACTTGGGTTTCTCTTACCTTGGATGAGGGGTATCTCCTCACGGCCGCCCCTCCTGACCTTGAATGTGGAGTAGCTCTTCTCGGTCCTTCTGCGCCCACGCAGCCGCTGCTCCTTGAACGTGGGGTTGCTCCTCCCTTCTGCCGCCCTGACCTCCGTCGTGAGGTAGCTCCTCTAGGTCTCCTCCCCTGACCTCGGGTGAATTACCTTTTTATATCCCACTTTGGGACACTTTGATTAATCCACCTTTCTAATAATCAGGTGAGATCAGTGAGTTTCCTGGAGCTACGCTCTCTGCTACCACTCTGATGAGTGGTAGTCACTGCTACCACTCTGATGAGAATCCAAGTTCAATGTCTGGATATTCTCATTAAAAAAAAAAAAAAAAAAAAAATTCCAAGTTCTGAGCCTCCTGGCCTGAGTCTCCATTATAAAGATGTATTCGGGAGAGTGGCAGGAGACATGAGAGCATGGCTATCTATCAGTTATGAGTGAGTCACTGGAGAGTTCTTCTTCTCTCTAAGTAGCCAATCTGCACTGGGACTCTCTTGTTACAAAATGTCTTGAAGAGTGAGATTTTCATTTCTGTCTCATATTCTTCCTGTATTGGTAGTTTCTGTTTTGTCTAAACAAATTATTCTTTCAGAGGATGAACTGCTTGTCTGAATTTTTTTTTTTTTTTAGTATTATCTTGTTTAATTGTGTTGTAGTAAAGTTCATGGGAGGAATTAAAAATATAGCTTATTCTTATGAAAGCAAAACATAAAGAGGAAGTCACTGTCTTCTCTAAGCTTGAGAACATATACAATGGACACAACTTAGACGTCAATATTTTGGCAGAGACGGACTAGATGCTAACCAGTCCCAGTTCTTGGACCTAAAGGAAGTCTACATTTCCCAGCCTCCCCTGAAGTTATTTGGGACCAATTTGGTTTTGATCCATAGGGTGTGGATTAAAATGATGGTACTCAACTCTCAGTCTTGGTTCTGAAATCTCATGCATTTTTTTTCCTCCTCTCTTTTCATTTGCTTGGTGACCACAGAGGTCTTGGGTTTAAAATGGGGGCACCCCCGGGTAGAAATTCTTGAGGCATTACTGGAGAAAAGACATCAAAAAAGATACTCAATCAGTACAGACTTAAGAAAGGACAGACATTTGCAGGGTTGAATCATTGGGATGTCAAGGTTTATCACTCCAGCCTCATACAGGTGAGATGGAATTCTCAGCTGAATTCTAAACTTAGGCTTCCTGTCTTCAACTTTAGCTCACTCATCACTTTTTTTTTTTTTTTTGCAAAACTGGCATGGAATTAGCAGGATGGCAAAGCTAGTCTGGTGCATCCAAAATGGTTCAATTCAAATTACCTGCGTCCTGAAGTCTGGAGGAATAGAACTGTCACAACTCTAGAGTCAAGCTGGTGTTAGTTCTTCTAAGACCTTCTTTGTTATTGTTGTTTTTTGTTTTAACTTGACATTTCTTTTCAGAGTAATGTTAGGTTCAGAACAAAATTAAAAGGAAGGTGCAAAGGTTTCTTGTATACCTCCTGCTCACATGCATAGCTTCCCCCATGATTGATCTCCCCCATCTGAGTGGTATATATTTTTTTTTAATAATTGATTGGCTGTAGCCCAGCAGACTCCTCTCTCCATGGAATTCTCCAGGCACGAATACTGGAATGGGTAGCTATTTCCTTCTCTAGGGAATGGATCTTCCCAAACCTGGGATTGAACCCAGGTTTCCTGCACTGCAGGTGGATTCTTAACCATCTAAGCCACCAGGGAAGCCTGTAGTGACATATAATTAACTCCTACAGTCTACATTGGGGCTTACTCTTGGTGCTATACATTTTATAGGTTTGGATATATGTAAATGACATGTATCCACCATTATAGTTTTATACAGAGAAGTTTTAAGAGCTTCTTTAGTTCTCATTTAACCTTATTCTTGGGATAGAGTCTTTCAAGAATCCCAAGAAAAAATTCCTCCTTGGCAAGCCCTGAACTCTAATTTTAATTACTTCATCCTTACAAGATTACTCCATTCGACTTCTTGGCCTCTAAGTCACTACTTTGCGACTAGCTTCTATGCCACTCAGATACCCCACTGGAGTCATCAAATACCTCTAGAAGTAAAACAGCTCAAATGGTTGGCTTGCCTCTCTAGATTTGCCTTCTCTCTAGAATCCTAGATTTTCAGGCCTTAGTAGTTCTCAGATGTCTTCAAAAATGATTAATGATTTTATAATTGACCAAATTGATATAATTTTCTGGTTGCTCTCCATAGGATCACTGGTCTGAAACAAACTAGACCGCCATAACCAGAAGTAGAATTCCCTTCCTTAGCAGTTTTTGGGAGTATTTCAGGTTTCTTTCATTCAGTCATTTTCTATTGCAGAGTCTCTTGCTGCATTTAAATGTAAACATGTATCTTCACTCCAGATTGGGCAGTGATGGCTCCAGAATAGAATTTATGAGGAATGGTATAATTATAGGAAGAGATCATAGTTATAAAAAATAGTTCAGGTCTGTGGAAGCACAATGAACTTGGGACGAGGAGAGGCAGAATCATAAGCTCAGTATTGGAGTCGTGTTAGATCCCACATCTGGCAGGTGTTCTATTCTCCACCTAGAAACCACCCTCCACTTAGTCAAGGGGAGCCCGAGCTGCCTTTAATTTGGTAATGGAGATGGGAGACATTTGTAAAGAAATATGGCGTGCTGGAATTGAAAAGGATGAAGGATGGAGTAATGGGAAAGGAAATTTTGCCTCAATTTCTACTTTTCAGACACAGACAGAGATTGAAGATCATCAAACAAGCCAGTTAAGTATAAATAAATAAATGGTAGCACCACTTGCAAAACAGTAGCCAATTCACCGTCTACAGGGTCTACAAGAACATCGGCTTCAGCAACTTTTCCCACAATTACATCCAGGGCTAGCCCAGTGCCCAACAGAGCATCAGCTTCAGTGACTTTTCCCACAATTACATCCAGGGCTAGCCCAGTGCCCAACACACCGGAGCTGCTCAGTAAGTTTCCTGCTTTGTTTTGTTTTTCAAGAAACAATGGTTGCAACTAAAAACCCTCTGGTGTGGCTTCCTTTTTTAGAGCTGAAACTAACAACTTTGTATGTCGCCAGTTTAACTCTCTTATTTCATAAATGAGAAAGCTGTGGTTTATATTTGTTGGGTTTTTGCTGAAACCACATTATAATCAGCAGACAACAGAACCTAAAAACACAGCCTTATGGTTTAGACTTTGTTATGAAGTTACAAATGTAAAAGTAGGTGTACAACACTGTAGGTACATAAATATGCAGAAATACAAGTATACATCCACGCAAATCATTTTGCCTAAGAAGCCGGATGAAGGACACTTGGGAGTTATTGAAGGAAATTCTGAGTGAATCATCCAGAAAGCAGAGGAAGCTGCCCTCCCCAATGTGCCCTCTGGTGTCCTGGAAAGAATCTACCTGGGAAGACGCTTCCACATATTTTCTTCTGCAGTGAGTTTGAGCAAGTTGGTTAAAGTGATTTAATACAGGCAAACCTTGTCTTTTCTTATTGGATGCTTGCCTTCCACGGTTTTGACAAAATTGTCTCTAATTCTACCTTCCAGGGGAGAATCATCTGTTGTCAATGTTTGGCCATTGTCATTTAAGCTCATGGAAATGTGGCCTTAAATGACAAGATTGTATTTAAGTCAAATGTCCAGTCTGATTTTGGAAATCAGACTCTTATTGCTGTCTGGGATAATTATCAAAATGTGGATCCCAACAAAATAATTCTATTTCACCCAGCGTCTATAAGTTCAGATCAGGAAGTGGGTGATGACTGAATTTTTCTTTTTTCTTTATTAGATTCTCTACGGAGAAAAAAATAAAACCCCTCATTTTAAATTTGTATACAATGATACTTTGCTGACATATTATCTGCGGAAATCAATGCAGCAGCACGCCAGCTAATTCGGAGTGGAGTTGTTTTGCAACAATTTAGAACATAGCCTGGGAATGAGCTATTCAACCAGCCTACATTAAAATTAATTTGATAAAGTATACATTAGCACTCTTGACAGTTCTCTGAGTATGCATTTTAATAGATCAGGGTACAGGGGGCTTGGCCAGTAAAATAAAAACCTCTTCTCCGAATTGGAGAAAGAAATTTGCCATCTCACCCTCCCACACTGCGGGACTAAATCCTTCAGCTATCAGCACAGTACATCAAATTTAAGAGTCTTTAAATATTAAATATCAGTGTGCACCATGGAATGTAATAAACCCACTTTTCAAATAATGTTTCATTCCCCGACATCAAAATGTGTGAGGAGTTTTCTTTTAAATATACTGTAGAAGTTAATTAAGTTCACTCAAGTTTATGGCATGGATTCACTAAGACTACATTGGGATATTTACGACCCACCCAGAATGCAACTCAGTGAAACTTTTGATATGTTGATAAGTGATAAGGATGTCATTTGAGGTTTATTTTTTAATAATAATTTAATTGTCATTGTAAAATGCCTCATAGTTAGGACAGATTAAATTGCCACCAAAACCATTACTAAAATTCATAACCTCTATAAATGTAAAGTGTTTGCTGCTGTATCATAAATAACAGCACTTGTTCCAGGAAAATGAGGTGCCTGAAATAAATTAAGGAAACCAAAACATATAAATGCATTAGATTGCAACAGTTTCTGGCTGGCAATGGGAAGGCAGCCGAGTGGGGAGGTGGATTCTTTTACTGAGCAAGGGTTACTTATGATCTCAATAAATCTTGGGTCCTGGAGGATTTCTTGGGTGTTATTTACCTTATTGGCACATTTGGAGGGTACTGCCTCTCTTGAGTGAGGATGAGCGAGAGAATCTGTAAACTGGAAGAAACTCTTATCACTAGCAAGGTGACCTTGTCCAAGTTGCACTGTCTTCTTGAGTTTCAAGCTTCTTGGCTGCAAAATGGGACCGTGTTTTCCCACTGTTCTGAGGGCAGAGAGCCAAACTGAGTCCCTTTTTGTTCTAATGTACCCACCAGACGTGTCTGAATAGTCCCTTTTCTTGGGAGGCCTTTTTTAAATTTCTCAAGCAGGCCTGGACCTTCTCTTTTTGCCATTCGTCTAATGCCATTTGTCATGGGGTTCTCATCATCATCATTATTTTATTTAAAAAAATCATGGTATTTTAAAACAGTTTCACACTCAAAGAAGAATTTTAAGAATAGCATTGGAGTTTCAGCTTCAGCTGAAACTTGGGCCACCTGATGTGAAGCACTGACCTTGGAAAAGACCCTGATGCTAGGAAAGATAGAAGGCAGGAGGAGAAGGGGATGACAGAGGATGAGATGGTTGGACACCATCACCTCAATGGACATGAGTTTGAGTAAACTCCGGGAGTTGGTAATGGACAGGAAAGCCTGGGGTGCTGCAGTCCATGGGGTCGCAAAGAGTCAAACGCCACTGAGTGACTGAACTGAACTGACCTGAACTGATGGAGAACTCTTGTATGCCATTTGTCCAGACATTCCATTTAATAATTCCCAGTATCCTCCTTTTTAATAGAAAGGGTCAATCAAGGATCATGTGTTGCATCTAGCTATCATGTCACTCTAGTCTTTTTCAGTCTGAATCCATTTCTTGGTGTGTCTTGGCTTTTATAACCTTAAAATCTTATGGAGTATAGGCCAGGCATTTGGGACAATGTCCCTCAATTTGAGTTTTTCATGTGTTTGCTATTAAATGCTCAGAGACTGGTTTTGCTTATCAGAGTAGGAGTCAGTCAAGGTCAGAGTCTGGGCTGTTCATGTTTGTAACCATGTACCCCCTACATGAAGAGACATATAGAAGTTGCATAACAGATCTCAAAGGAATAAGTATATCAATAAATCCCTTGGTGTATTTAGAAATATGTTTTCATATGTTTAGGAGATATGTACAGGCTCTGTGAAAGAAATTCTCTTAAATTTTCTGATTTAACCTTTTGGTACCTAGAGATTCTGAGTCAGGGGCAAGGTTGCTTTGGTGTTGGAATCGGTGGCTTTTAGGAATAACTGGGATAGAATATTGAAGAGAAGGACTGGCTGATTTACCCACAGAACTAGCATCTACCTTAAACATACTAAACTGATTATCAACGCAGCTGCTGTGGAACTCACACAGAGAAGTAAACATGGAGACCATGTGTAATTCATCATCTGTGTTCATTAGAAATTTAAAAAAATTACAAGAAAAGCAGAAAGTGCTTCTGATCACTGAAGCCATGGGTCATTAGATAGATTTGGTACTCACCCTGGCTCAGAGACATTGTCTGGACTGATTTCTGCTCTTGAAAGAACCCCAGGACTTTATTCAGTGGGAAGAAGAACCAACATTGGGTTGAGAGCCAAAAGATTTGGATTTCAGTTTTGACTCGGCTTCTTTCTTTCTCTGTGATCTTGAAGAGATCACTTTCTGTCTCTGGATCTCTGTTTCCTCACATGCAAAATGAAGGGGGTTGTGATGATCCATCAGTTCCCTTCCATCTCACGTGGACTGTGACTGATCTCTGTGTGGCCTGAAGACTTGGAGAGATGAGGAAACTGTCAGGTCACTTCTGAGGAATTTGATTGTGGAGTCATTCAAATTGGGAGGTGGCGATGACACAGCATGTTCACTGTCTCCTAGCTGAGTTCTTGTTGTTCTTTCAAAGTCAGAGCCCAACTAGAGAATGATTATAAACTTGTGAGACACTCAGGATAAAAGGAGACTGAGAAAGAATGAGAAAGTTTAACTTCCTGGCCCTTGCAGCCAATTACAGCACATACCCTCCAAGTCAGGCGTCCCCACTGCGTTTAACAACCCAGCATGAAATAGCCTTGAAGAGACTTCACAATTCCTCTCTCAGACATGAAATAAAACAAAAGATTCCTTATTAGTGCACTGAAAACCTAGGGACAGTAACCAGGAAAAAAATAATCAAGTTATAAAAGTTCTTTCCTTTTTAATAGGATTTTGTGTTAGTATTGTAAATTAATGTAAATGTCACTTTAAAAGAGAAATCAGAATAAAATCCTAATAAAGTTGGATAGCACCGCAGGGGTGGTGAGTAAATTGAGAGAATATCTGATTAGATTTCAAATGTTGCTTTTTAATTTGTGGGCCTTCTCTTCTCCCAGTGTATTAGATGTGCTGGTTCAGAGTGAGTTTCTTGGGCTTGAAGGAACTGCATCTTACTTCTAATTCCATATTAACCAGTAGATCACAGAGATTTCTGTTTAGCATTTGTTTGCATTCTGTTTTTGCAAGTGTTTCAAATTATTAGTGAATTCCTTTGAGAAGGTCAAATGGAAGGTTCAACCAACAAATGACCTGCAAAGAATTTGGAGCCAAGGAGGCTAAGCAAATTGAGAACAATGACAAACAAACAAAAGCAGACCCGTTTCCTGGTATGTGTCTATCAGGGCTAGTCCAGCTTCTGGGCGGTAGAGATTGAGCCTCACTCACATATCTCATCAAGTAGATCTGTATCTCCATATTGTGGCCTTGCAGTAAATGTTGATGGAGTTAAAGGTTCTGCCAGCACTGGGCTTTACTGGGAACTTTTTAATAGCAGAGAGATTCACATAGACAATTTACATTTGAGTCTTTGCTAATCCCACCCTCATCAACATCTCATGAGGATCTCGCAACAACCAGGAGCCCTGGGAAAGAGACCTCTCCATAATCACTGGAAACTATAATTGGCCGCAGAGCCAGGAAATTAGAAGTTTAGTTCTGACTTAGCCACGCACTAGCTGGGTGACCATGAGCAAGTCACTCCTTTGCTGTGATACCCATTTTCCTTCTCTGGAGGAGTGGGTCAGACTAGATCCATCGTGTCCCACCCAACGCTGGTCCCACGAGATACTTCTTGATTAAAGGGCTCTGTGGTTAACCATGTTTGGATAAAGATGTGAACCATACGCATTTCGAAGAGATGCACAGCACACTTGAGTACATTAAAGATTGTGAAAAGGCCAGAAGCAAAGAAATCTGTTGGGCAGCTATTGCTACCAAAACGTATATGATCTAAGGATTCTGTTTCTGAGAAAAACCCATTGACATCCTTTAGATGTTTTGTAGAGCATCTCAAAGAGCTCTTCCAACTCTGATATTTTTTGTTTATGGGTAACTATTTCTCTTTTACAGATAAGAAAATCTGAGACTCAGAGAGAACAAATAACCAGACACATTTGAACAGAGAGTTAAACCCCTGTTTTAGAACCTTGATACGAATTCCTTTCTTTGACAAATTTTATCCTACAGACACTGGAGAACCACATGACCTATCTACTTCTTGTGGCCACATTTACAACTAAATCTATAATTCAGTGTCTAATAGGTCCAAGGCTGCCTCTAAGAGTCTTCACTGTGGAAACCATCTCAGATATAGGGTAGGATTAGAGCAAGAAAGACAGTAAGGCTTAGGGTAGGAGATAGCCCTCATGTGTCCAGAGCAGGGCTTTCCGTCTCCTCCAGGCTGAGTTAGGTAGAGTTTTTGTACATGTATCTCTATTAAGGCTCTTCTGTGTGCTCTTTTAAAATTATATATTCTTAATGTATGCATTTTCTAGGTATCTCTTTAGAATTCAGGGTTCGTAGGCTAATGTTCTGGCACAGAGATGATACTCAGCATCATTTTGAGACTGGATGAGTGAATCAATGAATGAATGAATGAACAAATACATCAAATGCTAATTGGAACTCTAAACATTTTAAAGCCATGTCATCACTGTCCTTGCTGCGTGGGAGAGGACTGAAGCTACTTTGCCTGAGCATCTGAGCCCAAGCCGACTCCTTGTATCTCAACTGTCTGCTGCAGAGCCCACAATCTTCTGCTATTTTTCAGCTTTGTTTTTCCCTTTTCCTTGGGCTATATTTTACCTTGGAGATCTTTTCCATTAACACAACACATCGATCCTAAAGACAGACAAGGTCTTTCTTGGCTGTGTCTTCTTTTCTAAGGAAGGATTTGTTTGTGTTTTTATGAAACTGAAGACATCCAAAAAATATTTCCAGCGGGATGACACTGTGTCAGCAAATAATACCAGGTACCAAGGATATGGCGATTAGTAAAGTAAATAGAGGACAGAGAAGGTGCTGGAATTCAGACTCAGTTTTGGAGGTCAGGGAAAGAAGGATTTATAGAGGAAATAAGAGACACACTGAGATCTGAAGAATAAATAGGAGTTAACCAGGAAAAAAGGTAAGTGGAAGTATTACAGACAGAAGGAACTGCAGGCAAAAAAACTGGATGTGAGAAAAAAAAAACAGGTTACTATTGGGCAACTCAAAGGTGTTATGTATGACTGGAGTGAGAGAATGAAGGAGGTGGTGAGAAGGCTGTTGCTCTTGTTTAGTTGCTAAGTCATGTCCAACTCTTTTGTGACCCCATGGACTGTAGCTCACCAGGCTCCTCTGTCTACAGGATATCCCAGGTAAGAATACTGGAGTGGGTTGTTATTTCCTTCTCCAGGGGATCTCCTGACCCAGGGATTGAACCCATGTCTCCTACATTTGCAGGTGGATTTTTTTTTTTTTTTAACCACTGGACCAGAAGAGGCTGGCTGGAGCTATAAACCCTTAGCAGATAACAGAGTGAATTGCATACCATGTCTGGGTGTATTTGTGGGTATTGGTGGGAAGGGCCCTGGAGAGTTTCAAGGTATATGATGAGAACAGATTGACACTTTAGAACAGGTTGACCAGATTTACATTCTGGCTGCAGAGGGGATGCTAGATTAAGGCAAAGACAAATTTCAAGGAGCCTAATTAGGAGCTTGCTATAATTATTGAAGAAACAATTGCATCATGGGCTAGGGCAATGACAGTGGAAATAAAAAACTGTTTGGCTTTGAGTTTTTTAAGGAAGTTGAATCAATTTGATGATTAATTAAATGTGAGAGATGAGCCGAAGAGATGAATTAAATATGAGTCCCAGCTTTGTAGCCTGACAACTGGGTAAGAATTGATAGACACCACTCATTGATAATGGAAAGACCAGAGGAGGAGTAGGTTTTAATGTCGGGGATTTCATGAGCTGGGATCTAAGTCATGTCTTCTCTTCCTTTTCAGAACCATTTGTTAGGAGCTGTTGCTACTTCCTTGTCTAAAGGATTTACCAGTCAGTGCACTGCTGCTGTTGTTTGGGTTGCTAAGTTGCGGCCACATCTTTGTGACCCCATGGACTGTAGCACGCCCGGCTTCCTTGTCCTCCACTATCTTCTGGAGTTTGCGCAAGTTCATGTCCATTGAGTCAGTGATGCTACCTAACCATCTCATCCAGTGTACAAAGTGCAATATGTCAAAAGTAATTTCGATTCCATAGGAGGAAAAGAGCCTATTTATACAACTACCTGTCTACTTACAAATGGATTAGGGGACTAGCCCAATGCAAGCAAAGCATTAGCCGTATTTTGAAACAATTAACGGCTCATCAAGTTTTGTAAGTGCGATCACTCACACCAAAATGATAGAATTTTTGGCAGTAGAATCACCAAAATAATAAGAATAATAAAATTACTTTAGAAAGTACTTGTGAGCTATCTGGATTTTATGTGTTTTTGATGAGTTGGAAAAATAGTGGAACATCTGCTTCAGTATTTTACCTCACAATTACAGTATTGGTTTCAGGGAGGAACTCTTTAGCTCAAGTGTGACCTGTTGTTCATTGGTGCTCATTTGGAAAGTCATGTCCAGCACTTTGTGACCCCATGGACTTCAGCACTCCAGGCTTCCCTGTCTATCACTATCTCCTGGAGTTTGCTCAGACTCATGTCCACTAAGTTGGTGATACCATCCAACCATCTCATCCTCTGTCACCCCCTTCTCCTCCTGCCCAAGTGGACCTGGGCTGTTTGAAATTCATCTAGATGCATGTGACCAGAAGGCTGAAGAAACTTAGGCTAGGGGATATAAGGCACTATTGGAGAAATCTGGAGTATTTTCTCCTGAGAAGCAGGATATGCAGAGAGGTAGGAGTGAGCGTTCAAAAATATGCAATTGGCTCTTACAGACAGGGCATGGTTGAGGTTTCTAGATGGTGAAATGGAAAGACAGGAGCTGCAGAGCTGGATACAGATGGACGCTTGGCTCAGATATGAAGTTTGACTTTGGCAAGTCTTTCAACTATCTTGAGGCCAGATTCTTCATCTATAAAATGGAGATAATAATTACCTTCATTGCAAAGCTGAATTGGGTAATAAAGAGAACACGGTCACTCGTCAACTCCTGTAATTCTATGCTGCTGCCTCCTAATCTAGTTCATGTCATTTATCTTCTTTCTGACATCCTTGTAAACATCCTTATGACATCTCATATCTATGACTCTACCCTACCCTAACCGAACTCTTGGCCTCTTGTCTTGTTCTCTCTAGCCACCAACTTGTGCTGTTCACAGAATGATTGTTCTAAATCACAGAATCCTCCTGAACACATGATCGTGTTTTCCACTGGATAAAACTTCCCCCCAAAGCTCCCTTTAGCTATAAAGTCCAGACTCCTTAGTATATGTTCCAAGTCCCTGAATTATCAGGCACCTCAAATCATCACTCAAATCACCAACTTAGATTTCCACCATATGAAATTATTGATGGTTTCCTCAAACTTGACTGTATTTTTCAGACCACTATGCTTTTTCTCAAATTATCCCTTTATTTGATATTTCCTTCAGTTCAGTTCAGTCGCTCAGTTGTGTCCGACTTTTTGCGACCCCACGAATCACAGCATGCCAGACCTCCCGGTCCATCACCAACTCCCGGAGTTCACTCAGACTCACGTCCATCGAGTCAGTGATGCCATCCAGCCATCTCATCCTCTATCATCCCCTTCTCCTCCTGCCCCCAATCCTTCCCAGCATCAGAGTCTTTTCCAATGAGTCAACTCTTCACATGAGGTGGCCAAAGTACTGGAGTTTCAGCTTTAGCATCATTCCTTCCAAAGAAATCCCAGGGCTGATCTCCTTCAGAATGGACTGGTTGGATCTCCTGGCAGTCCAAGGGACTCTCAAGAGTCTTCTCCAACACCACAGTTCAAAAGCATCAATTCTTTGGTGTTCAGCCTTCTTCACAGTCCAACTCTCACATCCATACATGACCAAAGGAAAAACCATAGCCTTGACTAGACGAACCTTTGTTGGCAAAGTAATGTCTCTGCTTTTCAATATGCTATCTAGGTTGGTCATACTTTCCTTCCAAGGAGTAAGTGTCTTTTAATTTCATGGCTGCAGTCACCATCTGCAGTGATTTTGGAGCCCCCCAAAATAAATTCTGACACTGTTTCCACTGTTTCCCCATCTATTTCCCATGAAGTGATGGGACCAGATGCCATGATCAGCTTTAAGCCAACTTTTCCACTATCCTCTTTCACTTTCATCAAGAGGCTCATCACTTTCTGTCATAAGAGTGGTGTCATCTGCATATCTGAGGTTATTGATATTTCTCTCGGAAATCTTGATTCCAGCTTGTGTTTCTTCCAGTCCAGCGTTTCTCGTGATGTACTCTGCATATAAGTTAAATAAGCAGGGTGACAATATACCCCTTCCCTTTTCCACCATCACACCAACATCAAATATCTACTGTGATAGAGAATATATGATGTTTCACTACACCAATTTCATTTTACTTCTGGGAGAAAGCCCTCCTGAAATGCAGGAAAGGCAGATTCAATCCCTGAATTAGGAAGATCCCCTGGAGGAGGAAATGGCATCCCACTCCAGTATTCTTCCCTGGGAAATCCCATGGACAGAGGAGCCTGGTGGGCTACAGTCCAGGGGGTTGTGAAAGATTTGGACATAACTTAGTGACTAAAAAAAACAACAAACATGTTTGCTATATGCAGATTAGGTTGCCAAAACCTTTTGTGCAAACCTTCACTATATTTCTCTTTTCCCTTCTCCCTGGATCAAATGCAGGTGACCCAGAGATGGACACTCAGGCATTAGAAGATGGTGGAGTTCTTCAGTGGAAGAGCTTGGATGGTTGTATGTTAATATGGAGCCCAGATTCTGGTCAACCATCAGTGAACTATGAGGAATAAGCAGTAAACCTTTGCTATAGTAAAGCAAAGATGTTTGAGGGTGATGTTTGAGGCAGCTGTTAAACTACCTTCAATAACTATACCTCCTTAGCTTTCAAGATCTCTTCCAAGAATCTTTGTTTGGGTGATAATCTCAAATCTAACGTTTTCCCTTCTGTGGCATCACCCAGCCGATCTATAATTTGCCAATTGGTGGTAACAATACCCTTTAGTTTATGGTGTTGATAGAGGATTAAATAAGATAATCCATGCAAAATCTCTGGACCAAAGTGAATACAGTGTAAATGCCAGCTTTCATTATAATCTCCAATGTCATTCCAACCCTGACACTCCATAACTGATGATTTTTAAAACTCAGAGTCAACAATCCTGAGAAACAGTCTTAAATGTTTTCCCCACATTTCTGATGAAACAGTTTTAGGATATGGGCCATGAGAAATCCATGGAATGTTAGTGAATACAAACATCACTGGGAATGCCTTTCACAAAAACGGTTCGTCGAAAAGACAACTTTGGATGAATGACCATCAGGGTGTGATTTCAGAGCAGAGATGCTGAGGCAGCAGTTAGGAGGAGGAATCGAGCACTGAAGATGACAAATATCAAGAGACCAGTGTTATTGTTATCCTTAGTTGGCTTGAAACTCTGTCACTGAAATAACACACACCACTAACCATCTGTTCCCTAAAAGCCATGACTCATGCACTTCATGCTCTTCAAATCTAGTGCTTAAAAAGTCATCAAGTATGCAAAGTTGTTCCAAGAAATCCCTACCTAGTAATTGTATTCAGCGCAGCTATTTGTTATGTATTCTCTCAGCACTTATTGGGATGTTTTGCTGGCTGTGCAACCAAAGTTGTTATTAACTCAGTTTCTATGGTGTCATGGAAAAGACATGGCTTTGGATATAGACAGAGCTGCATGGAATCCTGGATTCACCCTTTATTATGTGTCTGAAGATGAGCCATTTACTTTACCTCTCTGAGTCTCAGTGTCACTACCCACGAAATGGGGTTAATGTCAAGTATTTTGTCACTAGACGACCAAGGTCTGTCTAGTCGAAGTTACAGTTTTCCCAGTAGTCATTTATGGACGTGAGAGTTGGACTATAAAGAAAACTAAGCACTGAAGAATTGATGCTTTTGAACTGTAGTGTTGGAGAAGACTCTTGAGAGTCCCTTGGACTGCAAGGAGATCCAACAAGTGCATCCTAAAGAGATCAGTCCTGAATATTCATTGGAAGGACTGATGTTGAAGCTGAAGCTCCAATACTTTGGCCACCTGATGCACAGAACTGACTCATTGGAAAAGACCCCAGTGATGGGAAAGATTGGAGGCAGGGGGAGAAGGGGACAACAGAGGATGAGGCGGTGGGATGGCATCACTGACTTGATGGACACGAGTTTGAGCAGGCTCTGGGAGTTGGTGATGGACTGGGAAGCCTGGCGTGCTGCAGTCCATGGTGTGTCTCGAAGTGTCGAGTGAGCAACTGAACTGTACTGTGGCATTTCTGTAATAATTGGAGATAGTTAATGCAAAGTGACATTGGCACATGGTAGGTACTCAATAAATGGTGACATTATGATATCAATACCTATAGACATCCACAGCGCTACGCTTAGTCGCTCAGTGGTGTCCAACTCTTTGTGACCCCATGGACTGCAGCCTGCCAGGTTCCTCTGCCCATGGGGATTCTCCAGGCAAGAATACTGGAGTGGGTTGCCATACCCTCCTCCAGGGGATCTTCTCAACCCAAGGATCGAACCTAGGTCTCCCACACTGCTGGCAATTTTTACCGTCTGAACTCCAGGGAAGCCCATAGATATCCACAGATATATCTTTTCTCCTCTTCCATTTAGATTATATGGAGTGGAATGCTGAGATAGCTAAATATTATAAGGCTTATACTATAAACAATCATGCATAGTTTGGCCCAAGACATCTTCAAAATATTTCAGAACAATATTCTGTGTACTGATTACTTCAATATGAAGCAACATATACTCTATATACTATATTGTATACAATATTTACACTCCTTTACATATCTCTATTTATTGGGCTTAACTAAGATCAGCAGAGATCCACAAAGTGGATTAAGTCAAATCCATTTACTTGTTAAATCTACTTATTATTTAAATCCACTTATTATTAAATTAAATTACTTATTCTGTTTTATTGAAAAGAAATCTGTAGATGGTTTTCATGGCTGTTGTAATGCCTCCAAAGTGTGATCAAGGATACAGGCTTCTATCCTTCTACTTCACCCTTCTAGGATACTGATTTCATCCTCAGGCAAGTCCACAGTTATATATGCTGTCCAGGTCTTTGTCCACTACATTCCTAATACAAGTTGTAAAAACTACAAAGGTAGAAGGGCTGAAAGGCTGTAAGATGAATCCGCTCTCCTTAAGGGGCCTTTCTGGAAGTTCCACGTAGAACACACTTGCATCTAGAACTTGGTCGTACAGCTGCAACTAGCTGCAAGGGAGTCTGAGAAATGTAGGCTTTTACTTCTGGGTTTTGGCATGCCAAACTAAAAAGCTGGGTTTCTATTAACTGAAAAGAAAAAAAAGAAAAGACACGTTAAGAGAAGATGCTGAATAGGACTGGAGGACGCTGAAAGTATAGTCCAGAAGTTGTTAAATGGTTTTAACCCAGGGACCAACTCCAGTTGGAACAGAGAGTTGAGGGGGCTGCTACAGCCATAAATAAGGACCCTATGGAAGAGTGCCATGGCTGGTGGTCCCCTGGGTGCGTGGTGACAGTAGTCACACCATGAGCTTTCTCTCCTTGGCTTAATCCAGAGGCATGAGAGGATTTCAGCCTGAGTACTTCTGGAAGAGTGGGTATTTTTCAAACAGTTATGATAGAAAATATTTGTGCTTTTCACTACATATTGAAAAATGTTTCCCAAACCATTTTCTTGCTCAATACACTCCCTCTCAAAGATGGAAGAGGCAGACAATTATAATCTGCATTTGGTAGTTGAGAAAATAAATTCAATTGGAGAAGCAGAATGCATAAGGTCATGGAGCTATCAAGTAGCAGAGCTAGGGTTTAAACTGCAGCCTCCTGGCTTTAAGTATGGGGATATTTATATTGCACTTGACAAGCACTTAGAAGCAGTTGGCTTTGGGGTAAGGCAAATGGAGGCTTGAATCTGTGCTCTACCCTTGTGGGGTCTTTCTGTTTTCAAATGCAGTAGTATTCACTTCTGGGGGCTGTACAGTTCTATGTGTGTTAACACACGCATAGATTCTTGTAAACACTACCACAAACAGGATACACTACATTTCAAACATAGAAAATAATCCCCTTGTGGGGGCCTTTGGAAGGCTTTGCTGTGAAACTAGTGAGATGCTTCTGCCTGTGTTACTATTGACAGTCAGAGTTCAAAATGACAGTGAGGTGCCAGCTCATTATGAGCATATGATAAGGGATATGCATCAGGAAGATTTGGGCTGCTGGTGACAGAGGGTATAAATAAGGATGGCTCGAGGCCAAAGGGCACATCTTATCCCACCTTACAATGAGAAGTCCACAGGTAGAGTAGGTTTCAGGTGTTCCTGGCCCACTTCTTTATGGTCCTCCTGGCTCCATAGACTGGCTACAGATGGTCCAGGTGTCACTTTCAGACATCACATATTCAGAGGCATGAAAGCACCAGCTTCTTCTCTTTCCTTCCGAGGATTAAGATATCCTTGTCTAAAAACCCCAGGGTAGAGCATCCTTCCATGTCTCAATGACCAATACTGAGTCACAAGTCTTTGGTTAATTAATCATGGGCAAGAAGAATAGAGGTCGCCTGATTGCCTCATGCCACTCAGGATGCAATGACATGAGCTGAGATGCTGCCTACTTCTTTTGAAGTGCATAATTGTATCGTGGGTTCTGATAAGACATGGGAAGTGGTATTATGAATAACGAGTAGGCAGCAAACAGGAATTATACAGGTAGGTTCCTGCTGACAGCTCACTTCTCCTTGCCTTAGACCAGCAGTCCCCAGTGGTTTTGGCACTGGGGACCAGCTTTGTGGAAGACAATTTTTCCATGGACCTGGTGGGGGTGATGATGTTGGGATAATTCAAGGGCATTACATTTATTGTGTACTTTATTTCTATTGTTATTGCATCAGCCCCACCTCAGATCATCAGGTATTAGAACACAGAAGTTGGGGACCCCTGCCTTAGACCACTGTGCCCCAGTCTTAATCAGCACAAGAGTCAACTAGCAGCCAATTGGAGCCTTTCACTCTCACTAGAGTTTGTGTGTGTGTGTGTGTGTGTGTGTGTGTGTGTGTGTGTGTCTGTGTGTGTGTGTGAAAGGGAGCAAGGAGAGAGAGATGAGAAAACAACTGCTAGGAATATTTGGAATGTACATTACCCTATGCTTGTTCCTTGGAAGGGAAGCTACGACAAACCTAGACAGTGTGTTAAAAAGTAGAGACATCACTTTGCCAACAAATGTCCACATAGTCAAAGTTATGGTTTTTCCAGTAATCACATACGGATATGAAAGCTGGGCCATAAAGAAGGCTGAGTGCCAAAGAATCTATGCTTTCAAATTGTGGTGCTAAAGAAGATTCTTGAGAGTTGCTTGGAATACAAGGAGATCACTCCAGTCAATCCTAAAGGAAATCAACCCTGATTATTCATTGGAAGGACTGATGCTAAGGTTGAAGCTCTGATACTTTGACCAGTTGATGCAAAGACTCAACTCATTGGAAAAGACCCTGCTTCTGGGAAAGATTGAAGGCAAAAGGAGAAGACGGCAGCAGAAGATGAGATGGTTAGATAGCATCACCAACTCAATGGACATGAATTTGAGCAAACCCTGGGAGATAGTGGAGGACAGAGGAGCCTGATGTTCTGCAGTTCAAGGAGTTGCAAAGAGTTGGACACAACTTAGAGACTCAACAACAACAATAACAACACATTACCATACTGTGACACAAGTGTCTTTTTTTTTCTTATTGTAAACAAAATAGACATCCCACCAGGAAGCTATTAGCCAGGAATCTCTATATCTTTCCATTATGTAGTTCCAGCAGACAATCATTCCAAATCCAGACAAGGTCAAAAAGAAGTAATTAGTCGATTTGGATAAAGAGAATATATATAATTTATTCAAGAATTTTCATTATGTTAAGTTGCAGAATAAAGTTGCTGTACAATTAGTGCATAAATGATTAATCAGAGAGTTTGAATGTTATTTTCCTTTTATTCTTTTATTAGGACTCGCCAGTGGTTGGTTGGTAGGGGGCAAATGTTTCCAACAAGTTTTAAAACAATGTTTTATGGATTTTCATTTAGTGCAGACAAAGGATGGACACAAAGCAATAAGATGTCTAGAAAGAGGTCAACTAGCAAATCAGCATCAACTTCAGGACTGGGATAGTTATCTTGATTTATGATCCATTTAATCTTGATCACTCTCAAAGAGTGTTCATCAATAAATGGGCTCCTTGAGAGCAGAGGCTGCGTCCTATTCACCTTTATGTCCCCAAGCACAGCTGACCACACTAAGTGCTCAGTGGACACTGTCAGAATTGCACTTAGAAATGTTACGTATTTGTCCTTTATATTTGAAATCCTGTGTCTATCTTAACTTTAGTGTATCTTTGCACAGATGAAAACACATTTTATTTCCCACACCTGTTCTTTTCCTTGGGTCTGCCTCAGCAATGGGAAAATCAATAAATAGGAAAATATTTTTATATGGCAGGATGGAAAATAGGTTTTGGCAAGACCAACATAGGGTAGAATGAAAGAAGGGATTGAGTGATCTTGTCCAAGGCAACCAAGAAAACAGTGTGCTAATACCAGAATTGTGGCCAGTTGAAGAATGCTGTTCTATTGTCAGTGTTATGTGGTACAGTTTAGGGTATGAAATTTTCAAGGAGAGTTCTCAATTAAAAGACACATGGAAAGAGACACGTGTACCCCAATGTTCATCGAAGCACTGTTTATAATAGCCAGGACATGGAAGCAACCTAGATGTCCATCAGCAGGTGAATGGACAAGAAAGCAGTGGTACATATACACAATGGAGTATTACTCAGCCATTAAAAAGAAAACATTTGAATCAGTTCTAATGAGGTGGATGAGACTGGAGCCTATTATACAGAGTGAAGTAAGCCAGAAGGAAAAACACCAATACAGTATAATAATGCATATATATGGAATTTAGAAAGATGGTAACAATAACCCTGTGTACGAGACAGCAAAAGAGACACTGATGTATAGAACAGTCTTATGGACTCTATGGGAGAGGGAGAGGGTGGGAAGATTTGGGAGAATGGCATTGAAACATGTATAATATCATGTATGAAACGAGTTGCCAGTCTAGGTTCAATGCACGATACTGGATGCTTGGGGCTAGTGCACTGGGACGACCCAGAGGGATGGTATGGGGAGGGAGGAGGGAGGAGGGTTCAGGATGGGAAACACATGTATACCTGTGGCGGATTCATTTTGATATTTGGCAAAACTAATACAATTATGTAAAGTTTAAAAATAAAATAAAATTAAAAAAAAAAGATGCATCCTGTCTATTTCCTGATGGCTCAAGCGGTAAAGAATCCACCTGCAATGCAGAAGACCCAGGTTTGAACCCTGGGTTGGGAAGATCTCCTGAAGGAGGAAATGGAAACCCATTCCAATATTCTTGCCTGGAAAATATCATGGACAGAGGAGCCTGGCAGGCTACAGTTCATAGAGTCACAAAGATTTGGACATGACTGAGCACTGTGTATAAATGCCTATTGATGCCTGAAATTTCCCCATTAATATTTGGTCCCTTTGCACTAAGCTTTTAATTTGACATTATATTTACATAACATTTTAAATTTGCATATTACTTTATACTTTATGTCCCATTCATTTGATCCTCATAGAAGCAGGAAGAAATGGGTAGTGAAAGGCAAATTAATTCATCTTGAAGATTAGGAGACTAAAGTTCAGAAAGTTTAAACTACTTGGGAAACCAAAGGACCTTGAAATCTATGAGTCTGTTGGCTTCAAATTAACCATCTCCTTGTTCACTTCCCCCCATATTGTGTGAACCTTCCCTATTTCCACTAGTTGAAATTAATTCTTCCATGACCTGTGTTATAGTACATCTTATAGATCGTATTATCATTTGACTAGTCCTGCTTTTTTCTTATAGACTCTCAATACTTCTAGGCAAGTTAAAGTTGGTCTGGTCCAAACAAACATCTGATGCTTGAATTCCATTTATGATTATCCATTACAAGGGGTGGCCTGGGCTCCTTGAATACTTCCATTAACAGTGATCTCACTACCGATGCCAATAACCTGTTCCCTTAAAAATCCCTCTTACAAGATTCTCCATTTTAAATAGATTTCTGCTTCCCTGGGAGAATATGATCTCTTTAGAGACAAAGCTTGTGTCCTTATCATCCCTGTATCTCATCCACTTCTTCCTGTTGTAGCAGAAGCTCAATAAAAGTTTGTTGAATGAGTAAATCAGTAGATAAACAGCTGGATGAGTTTCTAATAAAAGCTTCAAACAGTTGTGTCTAGTATCTTTCAGAAGCTATTGACGACACCTAAGGTGTTTTTAGTTGCTAGTTTATTTTCCTCTGGTTGGGGTTTTGGAATTTCTAATGCAAATATTTTTCAAATACAAAGCATAAACCATCGGTCTGGCCTTTCATAAACTGGATGCCTATCAAAACTTAACGCAAGGACATGTGAGATATGAAAGTGTAATAATGTATGGAGCAGCCAGCAGCAGGGAGATTGAACTGATAACTGGCTGCAGGGAGATAACAGCTAATTCAGAGGGAAGACAAGGATGCTGTCTGGTGATGGAAAGCAGTGAACAGCAGAATGCTTGGATGCAGGTGGCAGGGCATGGCAGGAAGGCAGAGGGGGGACGTCCTGGAGCTTACTCTCCTGCGGGCTGGCACAGCTTGCATGTGTGTGCCTCCGGTTCTATCACCAGCTGCCTGACCCCGGGAGAGCCATTTACCTCCTCTACTATCCAGTTTCCTATATGGGAAACTAGAGATCAAATGAGTTAGAGAATAAAAAGCACCCAGGACAACCGCACGCATGGCACCTAAGTTATCTTTATGATGGGATTGATGGTCCGGCAGCCTGGGTTCGAGCCCCGAGTCTGTCTCGAACCAGCTGTGTGAGTCGATCTCCATGAGTGGTGGTACCAGATCCTCCATAATGTGGGGGTGATCACGTGCTGTGTGGGGTGGTGACGGTGATTAATGAGGTAAACACAGTATCCTGTTCATTAGCGAGTGGTTAACTGCTCTGAGATTCAGATAAAGTTACTTATTTTTCATTTTGTGGATACCCAAGCCTTTCCCAAGATACCTGGATATTTCTGGTGTGCTTACATCCATAGCACCACCTGGGACTCAGAGCTCCTGCATTGTTGAGAACTGACTCTTGAGCATCATGTCTATCCTGATGCCAGGCTCAGCTTTGTCTTTGACTTTTAGAATAATCACAAGTACTCCTCATTCCAGGTACTTGTGAATTAGGTAGCCACTGCTGATGTCTCATGGAGAAGGCAATGGCACCCCACTCCAGTACTCTTGCCTGGGAAATCCCATGGATGGAGGAGCCTGGTAGACTGCAGTCCATGGGGTCACTAAGAGTCGGACACGACTGAGCAACTTCACTTTCACTTTTCACTTTCCACTTTCATGCATTGGAGAAGGAAATAGCAACCCATTCCAGTGTTGCCTGGAGAATCCCAGGGACCCAGGGGAGCCTAGTGGGCTGCTGTCTATGGGGTTTCACAGAGTCAGACATGACTGAAGCGACTTAGCAGCAGCAGCAGCAGCTGATGTCTCGAGGGTGTGCATGTGTGCATATGTGTTCTGGGGATGAGGAAAAGCCACGTCCTCAACTTCCAGTCTTCCACCATGTACATGGTCTTCCACACACCTGTATTGTTCAGGAAATCTCAAATATTGGGTTGGCCAAAAAGTTCATTTGGATTTTTCCATAAGCACAATCACAAAAATCCGAACAAATGTTTTGGCCCGCCCAATAATTCTCCTTTTTCATAAAGAGCAATTGATCTTTTCCTCAACTGCTACTTTGGTACCAGCCGATAATCACGTGTGTGGCCCCATGTTCCATCCCACACATTTTTTAAGGAACTTTTCCCAAAAAAACCCTTTATTTGTCCCCCAAGATAACAAGTAAGTCAATAAAATTTGACTAGGTTTTCTGTAACTCTTACTTCATACAAATTCACCTTCAGTTAAACAGTCCTCACTCCTGGTCTCTTCCTTTTGCCCGGTGAGCTTCTATCACATCTGAATTCTGCTCCCTGAAGAATGGAGCTCCATCAGCCTAAACACTGAAGACACAACAGCGTTCAGCGGTTTCCCTGAGGAAGCCAGGATTAAACTCACCCAAACTTGCACTAAACCCTGACTCAGGCCCGTCTGATGCTGATAACAAGGGAACTTACTCTGAACTAAGGATCTAAAAATGTTCAAGGAACAAAGGAACCAATCAGGCAATTAATACATGAAGAGCAGTTATCGAGCACAGAAGAAAATCGGAAGGAAGAAAACTGGTCTGAACATTTCTATCCAGACTTTTGACACCACCCCTCCTATCACGCTCCATTGACTCCCCAAAGGCCGCGCTGCCCATCCATGTGGGGAAGAAAACAGTTGGTCAGATTCCTCTTTTCTAAGAAGGAAACAATATTTCTTCCAGATCGGTTTTACAAAATTTCTGAAAGGTGATGAGCAGGTTTACAGAGAATAAATAGAGGTTTTAGAATGAGAGAGACCCATGCATCCGTTCGTAAGTTGCCACCATGGCCTTTAGAGAACAATTCTCAAAAAAGGTGAACTTTCATGCATTCAGCTAAATGTGAATCGACTCTGAGAGGAGACACTGCACTAGGCTCCACGAGTCCTGAAAACCGAGACAGTCCTGCCATAGCGGTGGTTGTTGCTGTTCAGTTGCTAAGTTGTGTCCGAATCTTTCCATGACCCTATGGACTGTAGCCCACCAGGATCCTCTGTCCATGGCATTTCCCAGGCAAGAATACTGGAATCGGTTGCCTTTTTGTCCTCCAGGGATCTTCCTGATCCAGGGATCAAACCTGTGTCTCCTGCATTGCAGGTAGATTCTTCACTGCTGAGCCACCAGAGAAGCCTGCCATAGTGGTACTTACACCATAAGCAAATAATCATATGGTTATTTTAGTGCATATCTTGGAGGAGAGCTGCAGGCTGCCATCAGAGTACAATAGGGGGCTTTGATCTTGCTTGAGGGGCCAGGGAAGGTATGCTCAAGGAAGGAATGTCTATGTTGACATCTGTGGTTAACTGAATGTGCCAACATCATCAGGCTCAAGTCCCCAGGTATTGAACCACATTTATTTAAGTGATTCTGCAAAGGCATTTTGTAGGTGTGGTGAACATCTACCAACAGTTGACTCTAAGTAAAGGAGCTTCCCCTCAATAATGTGGGTGGGCCATACCCATCGGTTGAAGGCCTCAGGGACAAAAACTTTCCAAAGAAGAAGAGACTCTGTTTCAAGACCACAACACCAACTCCTACCTGTGTTTCTAGTCTGTCAGCCTGCCCTATGGATTTTGGAATTGTCAGTTTTACAATGCATGAGACAATTTCATAAAATAAAGATATTCATATATATATATGTTACATACCTGCATATATACATCCATTCACAAACATACACACAGTGACAGACAGAACACAGACACACCTGCATGCACACGATCTCCCCTTGGTTTTGCTCTGTTTTTCGAGACTGCAGGTGTTATGTCTAAGGACGTGCAGGATTTAGGCAGGTGCAGTGTGACGAGAAGTTGAGGGGCAGGTTCCACGCGGAAGGAACGCCCTCAGGAACGTCCTGCCCACCACTTCACACGCAGTGTCCTTCACGCCTCCCCTGGCCCGGCTCTGCTTTTCAGATTCATCGGCAGATTTCTCCTCCTTACCTTCCTTGCAGCCAGCTTGGCGAGGCACTAAGCCCTGCAGATCTTGCCTGTCTTATCCACAGCAGGCTCTCAGCAGGGCGTTCCGTGGCCTTGAGGTCTAGTGGACTGAATTTGAGCCCAGATCCCTGCTTCTTCCCTGGGAATCCTTGGACACGTACCTGTCTCTCTGAGATTGAGTTGCTTTTGCTGTTCTATAAATAAGAAATGGAGAAGGACAAGGCAACCCACTCCAGTGTTCTCGCTTGGAAAATCCGATGGACAGAGGGGCCTGACAGGCTTGGCGTGCTACAGTCCATGGGGTCGCAAAGAGTCAGACACAATGGAGCGACTAACACTTTCACTTAAAACAAGAAAGATAATAGTAAGAGTTAATATTCATTGAGCTCCTAATATATTCCATGCACTATTCTAAGCATGTTAGTATTGATTCAGTTAATCCCGTCCACAATCTTAGGACCTAAGAACCATTGATACTCACACTCCATGGATTCGGGGCTGAACGGGTGAGGAGGTGCCCAAGGCCGGCAGCCAGCAGGTCTCAGGGGCAGGCTCTGAGCTCAGTGGGGTCCAGCTCTGTTCTCTTTGCCTGCATCACCACCACCAATAACCCCTGTGTCTCCCACCTTACAAGGCAGTTGTAAGCAACAACCATCAAGGGACTTTTTAAAACCCAGAAAGCTTCATGGATGGAGATTAATAGTTTACTATTTTTTTTCTTTGTTCTGCAGAAGGCTCTCAGGTGTTTCCCCATTTGTTTTAAGATTTGCCTTAGTTTTACTGGTTATTCGTTTTCAGGCTCTGCGTGATGGACTTTCGATTACGTTATTGGTCCTTCAAGGAAGCGTTTTACCTTTGCTTTGGGGCTGGGGGCACTCCATGCCTTGCCCCAAGTCACACAGCTGCTATTTGGACTGCAGTTTGATGGGGAAAGCCAAGCTGATCACTGTTACTTCCTACTCTTCTGACCCCCTGCCAGGCTCTCTGCCATTTATGCTTGATGGGCATGGTGGTACCAGTCCCAGTCCTGGGTTTCTTCCTTTCTGGACTTTCTACTTTGAGGGAAGAAATACTTACATCAGCCTTTTTTTTCTTTTTTTAAACAAATTTGCATTAATCATTTTGAACACACGTTCTCCAATTATAATTTTGTTTCATGGATGTGAGCTGCCTTCTTTCTTCAGCAGCCTCTGCGGTTTGCTCCGATGTGGAGACACAGGGTGTCATCTGTGTCTCCCTCCTGCCCTCCTGCCCAGCCTGGGGTCCCTTCTTTCTTCGTTGTGGCTTTGTTTTCTTTCTCTTCCCATTCACATCCCTGCTAGCCTGTTCTTCATCTTGCAGCTGAAGCTCCTGCTGCAACGGGCTCGGAAGCTATTTTGATGTTCCGCGTGTTGTGGAAATAAACTCTCCCTCACACCCTCATGCACAGCTTGTATCCTCCTAATGCAGTACGTGGTGTGTGTTTGTATGCGGTTCTGGTACAAAAAAGGACTGTGGACTCCAGAAGAGACCAGGCAGATGTTCCAGAAGCAGAGGTGTTTTCGTAGAGAGTTCATCTTGCAATTCACTTCGGTCTTGTTTTAATTCAGTTACCAGCTGACGTCCTACTGTGTGTGCAGACTACATTGATGTTTCTAAAGCATACATATTGTGTAGCTCTCTTCATGTAAGAATTAATAAGGATACTTGGGAATAAGTGAAGAGATCAGGGGACGGGGAAAATAGAGATAAATGGGACGGATTTTGCAATGCATCCTGGAAACAAACAAACAAACAAACAAAAAGGGAGCAGAGACACAGAATGTGCAGGTCAAGCCCACAAGCTTTAGAGAGTGTGGGGCAGTTCTGAGAAAGTGTAGGGATATATGGAAGGGGACTAGCAGAGGGGTAAATCTATGAGGCTTATAAAATCCCACATGCTGTAGAAGAGGACTGAAAAATGAAACCAGGACACTTTGATGTGACTATTTTGATGTTATCAGTTTGCAAACAATATGATGTGGTCTAAAACAGAAGCCTTTAAACCTTCAGGTTTTATTTATACTGCACATCACTATGACAAGAAGTCACCATGAGTCCACTCCTGATCCTGTTCTTATGCCTCAATTCATGCATAAGATTTACCCCTCTTTTCATGGCGTCTTTAGTTCTCCCCACATCCCCATGTCATGGTTTATCCCTAAGCTTGTAACTGCCAAACCTCGATTGGTCGTGCCAAAAAGACCTGCTTAAAGAGTAACACCTGTGTGAACAGATATTCTTTTATAGCCATGCTGAGATGAAAAGGTAAATACAAAGTTCCCAAAGCTTTTATCTGCCTGAAGCAACGGAGATACTCTGTTGTATTTCTTGGCATATGCGACTCTCGCAAGGAAGGCGTCAATAAGGAAGCTGTGACGCTTTCTGACTTAGGGTCTACCTTACTGGATATAAATATAGCTATCCTTGCTTTCTCTTGGTTACCATTTGCAAGAAATGTCCTTTTCTATCCTTTTACTTTCAATCTATGTGTGTTCTTAAATCCAAAGTAAGTCTCTTATAAACAGCATTTAGTCGAGTCTTAAAAAAAAAAAAAAAATCCATTCAGTCACTTTGTATCTTTTGATTTGTATCTTTTGATTTGATTTGTTTAATACTTTAAACAGATAGAGAACTAACTGTTGCCATTTTGTTAATAGTTCTCTATTTTCCCTGTAGTTCTTTTGTCCTTTCTTCCTCTCTTGTGTCTTTATTTGTGTTTTATTGACTTTTTTGTATTGATATACTTTAATTCTTTTCTCTTTTTCTTTTGTGTACCTTCTACAGGTTTTTTCTTTCTTCTTTTTTTTTTTTTGTGGTTACCATGGGGCTTACGTAAAACATCTTGCAGTTATAATAGCCTATTTTAAGTTGATAATAATTTTGCAAGAGCCAAAAAAGACACTATATAATAAGAAAATGGTCAATTCACTCAGAAAATATAACAATTAAAAGTATCAGTTCAGTTCTGTTCAGTCATTCAGTTGTGTCTGACTCTTTGTGACCCCATGAATTGCAGCACACCAGGCCTCCCTGTCCATCACCAACTCCCGGAGTTCACCCAGACTCACGTCCATCGAGTCAGTGATGCCATCCAGCCATCTCATCCTCTCATCTCCTTCTCCTCCTGCCCCCAATACCTCCCAGCATCAGAGCCTTTTCCAATGAGTCAACTCTTCACATAAGGTGGCCAAAGTACTGGAGTTTCAGCTTCAGCATCATTCCTTCCAAAGAAATCCCAGGGCTGATCTCCTTCAGAATGGACTGGTTGGATCTCCTTGCAGTCCAAGGGACTCTCAAGAGTCTTCTCCAACACCACAGTTCAAAAGCATCAATTCTTCGGCGCTCAGCCTTCTTCACAATCCAACTCTCACATCCATACATGACCACAGGAAAAACCATAGCCTTGACTAGATGGACCTTTGTTGGCAAAGTAATGTCTCCTTTACATGTACCCAATATCAGAGTCCTAAATATACAAGCAAATAGTGACAAAACCGAAAGGAGAAATGGACAGCAACACATTAATAGTAGAAGACTTTAATGTTGCGCTTTCAATAATGGATAAAACATCCAGACAGAAAATTAATAAGGGAACAGTGGGCTTGAACAACACTATAGACTAAGTAGACCTGATATATATAGAACACCGCACTCAATGGCAACAGATTATACATTCCTTTTTAAGTGTATAAAGAGCGTTCTCGAGGACAGATAACATATTAAGCAACAAAATGGGTCTTAACAAATTTAAGAAGGTGGAAATCATATCAAGTGACATTTTTGTCTAGAATGGGATGAAATTAGAAACCAGCATCAGAAGAAAAATTGGAAAATTTATAAATCTGTGGAAATTAAATTCAAAAATATGTGGAAATTAAACAAAACATTTCTGAAGAACCAGTGCATCAAAAAAGAAATCAAAAAGAAAATTTGAAAATATCTTGAGACAAACAAAAATGAAAATATAAAACACCAAAAGCTAGAGGATAAAGCAAAAACAGTGCTAAGATAGACGTTTATGGCAATAAAGGCCTATGTTGAAAAAGAAGAAAATTTTCAAATAAACAACCTAACTTTACAGCTTGAGGCATTAGAAAAAGAAAAAAAAATACTAAGCCAAAGTTAGTATAGGAAGGAAATAATAAAACTAGAGCAGAGATAAATGAAATAAAGAATAGACAAATCAATGCTGGCTAAAAATTAAGAGGGAAATCTTACCATGTGTGACAACATGGATGAACCTTGAGGACATTATGTTACAAAAGAAGCCAGTCACAAAAGGACAAATACTTCATGATTCTGCTCTCATGACATATCTAATAGCTTCATAGACTCAGAGAATGGAGGCTGCCAGGGGTGGGGTGGGGAGAAATGAGTTTCTGTTCAACAGAGGCAAAGTTTTGAGTTATGCAAGTTAAATAAGTTCTAGAGATCGGCTGTAAAGAGCCTCTGGATGAGGGTGAAAGAGGAGGGTGAAACAGCTGGTTTGAAACTCAACATTCAAAAAACTAAGATCATAGCATCTGATCTCATCACTTTATGGCAAAAAAAGGGGGAAAAAGTGGAGCCAGTGACAGATTTTGTTTTTCTGGGCTCCAAAATCACTGTGGGCGGTGACTGCAGCCATGAAATTAAAAGATATTTGCTCCTTGGAAGGAAAGCAAACTAAGACAATACATTGAAAAGCAAAGATATCACTTTGCCTGAAAAGGTCTGTATAGTCAAAACTATGGTTTTCCCAGGAGTCATGTACAGATGTGAAGGTTCAACCCTAAAGAAGGCTGAGTGCTAAAGAATTCGACGCTTTCAAATTGTGGTGCTGGAGAAGACTCTTGAGAGTCCCATGGACTGCAAGGAGATCAAACCAGTCAATCCGAAAGGAAATCAACCCTGAGTATTCACTGGAAGGACTGATCCTGAAGTTGAAGCTCCAATACTTTGGCCACCTGATGTGAAGAGCCAATTCGCTGGAAAAGACTCTGAGGCTGGGAAGCACTAAAGGGTAAAAACAGGGTGGCAGAGGATAAGATGATCAGATAACATCATGAACTCAATGAGCGTGGATTTGAGCAAGCTCTGGGAGATAGCTGGAGAAGAAGCCAGTACTCTTGCCTGGCAAATCCCATGGATGGAGGAGCCTGACGGGCTGCAATCCATGGGGTTGCAGAGAGTCAGACATGACTGAGCGACTTCACTTTCATTTTTCACTTTCATGCAATGGAGAGGAAATGGCAACCCACTCCAGTGTTCTTGCCTGGAGAATCCCAGGGACGGGAGAGCCTGGTGGGCTGCTGTCTATGGGGTCACACAGAGTCAGACACGTCTGAAGCGAAGCAATTTAGCAGCAGCAACTGGGAGATAGCTGAGGGCATCAACTAATGCTGCAGTCCATGGGGTAGCAAAGAGTCAGACACAACTTAGCCACTGAACAGCAACAGAGACCCTCAGTACAATGCTATTCCTATAGTTAACACTTATAATTTTGTTGAGAGCAGATTTCATATTAAAAATTCTTATCACAATAAAATCAAAGTAAATAACTTACAAAAATGGGAGATTCACATTGCAGTTAATTTGTTTCCTTTGTGGGAGAAAGATGGCATGCTACAACGCAAAATTCAAAAGAAACTCAAGATATGTGGTTACAAGCCTTGGTTCTGCTTCTTGACATTTTTGAATCATTAAAAATAATTTTGTCTTTCTGAGTTTTGGTTTCTTCAGTCTGTCAAATGGGAATAAAATGATCTGTCTGAACTGTGTCACATTATTATTTGTGTAGCTTACTTTCTAAATTCCAAAGCTTTTCTAAAGATCCACCATCAATTTTGGCCCAGAAATAACTTTCTCACTTTCCTCACGAGAATTCCACAACTCAGTGAGGTTTAGTGACATGTTCAAGGTCACACAGCTAGCAAACAATGGAACTGAAACTAGAATCCAGGTCTTCTGGTCTCTGACTTTATTTTTGGGGGCTTCAAAATCAATGCAGATGGTGATTGCAGCCATGGAATTAAAAGACGCTTATTCCTTGAAAGGAAAGTTATGACCAACCTAGTCAGCATATTAAAAAGCAGAGACATTACTTTGCCAACAAAGGTCCGTCTAGTCAAGGCTATGGTTTTTCCAGTGGTCATGTATGGATGTGAGAGTTGGACTATAAAAAGAAGGCTGAGCACTGCAGAATTGATGCTTTTGAACTGTGGTGTTGGAGAAGACTCTTGAGAGTCCCTTGGACTGCAAAGAGATCCAACCAGTCCATCCTAAAGGAGATCAGTCCTGGGTGTTCATTGGAAGGACTGATGTTGAAGCTGAAACTCCAATACTTTGGCCACCTGATGCGAAGAGCTGACTTATTGGAAAAGACTCTGATGCTGGGAAACATTGAAGGCAGGAGGAGAAGGGGTTGACGGAGGATGAGATGGTTGGATGGCATCACTGACTCAATGGACATGGGTTTGGGTGGACTCCGGGAGTTGGTGATGGACAGGGAGGTCTGGTGTGTTGTGGTTCATGGGCTGCAAAGAGTCGGACATGATGGAGCGACTGAACTGAACTGAACTTCTGGTTTCTTCTGTAGTGCTTTCTTGGTATGCAGCTTCCATGTTACACAATTTGAGGATGGATATTCCTCTCTTCAGAAGTGTTTTCTTATTACTCTACCACTGTTTATATCAGCATTAATCTTGATCAGCTTTCTGGAGACATGTGTTTTCCTACTGGGTTAAGGAATTTGAGAGATGATGAAAGTTGGGTGCTGGTTTAGTGAGGTCCCCTAGAAAGGTGTGTGTTTGTGTGTATGTGTGTAAAAATATTTTCTCCTTTAAGGGGAAGGTACAAGAGAAATTAGAAGGTTTGAGCCCTCTGCTTCAGTTTTCCTCAAGGGGATTACTCACTGAGGATGTACAGACAGATTGAGAAATATTCCACGTGTCAGTGGGCACTTTTATTTGAAAATTATTTTCTGAGCAGTCCTTACATATGATACATGAGCCAAAAATTAGCCTACACACAGAGAACCCACATGCATTAAGAGTACAAATTATATCCTCAATGGGAACAAAGAAGCTTTCCTCTCAGAGACCCATGAAATGATCACCTTGGCCAGAACCCCACGGTTTCATCTTTTAGACTTGCTTGATCTGGGGAGCTCTCAGAAGTAAGATCTTCTGGGCTAGGATCCAAAGTTTTGCTGGTATTAAAAGGGTACATCGCTACATAAAGATAACAATCTTATTATGGAAACAGTTGATTTATCCCATCACCTCATCCTGGAAAATCACACAGAATTCACAACTCCATTTATAAATATCTCAACAATATTCTAAACAATTTTACCATGAGCGACTCCTGCTGTGAGGGTCCTTTTTCATTCTTAAGTGCAGACATCCAGCTCCTGGGGTCATCCATAGTGTCTGAGGCTAGGAGATAGGCAGAGGATGGATGAGAAAATTTAGCAATTTTCACAGAGAACTTGGGGGAGCTCCTGGGGCATCAAAAATCTCTTATAGAAAAGTTGACAGATGACTTCAGAATAAATGAATCCCTAAAACATTCAGAGTGTGAAATATTAATGGAACCAGTCCTTGGCCCCAGAAGCATTTGGGATTTTTTTCATTGATGCCAAAACATTTGAAAAATAGTTAAGCAAGGTTTAATGACCTGGAAAAGCGGAACTGTTCACCTAGTCCTGTGTTATTTGTGAAGTGCTTGAAAGAATCTCCTGACAGAACAGCGTTATCTGCAGGGTCTCCATTAAGGATGGCCCCCTGGCGGTTCTTGAAAAGGGGGTGGGAACAAGAAGCTGAATAAGAGTCTCAGCAGAGAAACGAAAACATTTTGCAAGTGCTCCAGTTGAGTTGCATTAGTCACTCCCCTGGAAGAGGCTTCAGTGTTACCAGCAGAACAAAGAAAGAAAAACTAAAATACAGAGTACAGTCTGCGTTATAATGACTACGGCACTGAGAGAATTACCCATCTGTTTTGATAAAGAAACAATAGGGTGTAGTTTGGAGTTGCAGAGACAATTATTTATGTGAGGAAATGCTGAATCTTGGAGCTTCCCAGATGGCTCAGTGCTAAAGAATCCACCTGCAAAGCAGGAGACCCAGGTTCGCTCTCTGGGTTGGGAAGATCCCTTGGAGGAGGGCAAGGCAACACACTCCAGTATTCTTGCCTAGAGAATCCCATAGACAGAGAAGCCTTGCAGGCTTCATGGGGTCACAAAGAGTAGGACACGACTGAAGCAACTGAGCAGGCAAGCATACTGAATCTTGCCCCACCCCCAAATTATCATTGGAATGATTTAGAAAGCACAGGCAGAAAAAGAGAGGTAAGTTCTGAGAACCTCTTGTGTCTCCAGCACTGTGCTAAATGTTTTCACAGTTTTTTCATCTTAGTATTAATTGTCATTAAATATGACTGTACCAGTTTTACAGAACTAGAAAACTGAAGACTAAGATGTTGAATCATTTGCATACGGAAACACAGCTGATAAATAACAGTACCTTGATTTGAATTCAGATCTATTTGATTTCAAAGCCCATGCTTTAAAAAATAAATAGCATGATGGAATCTCCTTTCCTAAAAATCTACCCATTCTTCTAAGTTCGGGTCTTCCTATGGAGAACCTAGGTTAGGTCTAATTTCAGGATTATAGACCAGTATCCTTAATACCTTCTATTGACACCAGAATATATTCAGCAAGACTTGAAAATCTGTAATAGAGGTTTATTTATCTATCTGCTTATTTATTTGTGGCAATACGAGACCCGAGTTTGATCCCTGGGTTGGGAAGATCCCCTGGAGAAGGAAATGGCAATCCACTCCAGGACTATTGCCTGGAAAATCCCATGGACAGAGGAGCCTGGTAGGCTACAGTCCATGAGGTCACAAACAGTCGGACACAACTGAGCGACTTCACTACTTCACTACTAGAGCTGCAGATCTCTGCTTTTTTCCTCAACTGTTGTCTCTCTTCCTCAAGATAAAGGAGAAAAAACCTCTGGGCTAGGATGCATGCTTTTTTAAAAATTCTAACACTGGCTCAATCATTTCTAATTTTATGAGTATGGGTAGCTCACGTAACATTTCTTAGAATTTTATAATCTGTAAAATAAAATAACATTTCCTATGACTTACCTATATAGTTGTATGAAGACCAAATAAGATTGAGCAAGGTGATCAATCAAAATATGAAGCTACTGTTGTGACAACTGTGAAGGTCCTTATATTGTTTCTTAAATAGGGAAATTTTGGTATATGCCTAAAGAAATGTTACACTGAAAATGAAAGATGACCATTTTTAAAATTTTAATGACCTTCTCGGAAACCTTTATATCTCTTTAGATTGGGTGTTATCTGGAAATTAATGGGGAGCACTTCACAGAATCTATAAACATGTTGGTACTGCATTCAGAATTTTGTGAATATTTGGTTTATAAGGGGAGGGTCCATTACATTCTTCTTATTTCCAAAATGAGTACATGACAATAAAAATGTTTGAAAAGCACCAAGGGCTGAATTGTATACTCCTATAGCCGTGGGTATTGAGCTATGGCTTGAAGGGACAGGTGCACTTTATCAGTCAAGATCTGGTCAGGAAAGCAGAAAACACACTATGTCTTTCAACAAAGGCTGTCTAACACAGGAGATCAGTTCTTCCAGTTTTAGAGCTGTACGAGAAAACAAGGAAACACTAAGACTATTTCAGAGACAATAAATGTTGAGAGAAGCTACCAAGTTTAGGGACGGAGAACTGAAGGAATACGCTTGGGTAACAGGCAGTAGAGCTGCTGGTCAGCCTCTGAAAATAGAAGTGCCGTACAAGCTCTGAAAAGGCCTGGTAAGACCAGCCCAAGAAGAGGAGAAAGAAGCCTGATGCTGGAGCAGATCCCACTGCAATGACTTTGACGACAGAACAAACAGAAAAGTGGTCCCTTTCCTCACTGTTTCTCCCAGTCTCCCTCCACACATGCGTGCTAAGTCGCTTCAGTCCTGTCTGACTCTTGCTCCCAGTCTCCCTCCACACATGCGTGCTAAGTCGCTTCAGTCCTGTCTGACTCTTGCTCCCAGTCTCCCTCCACACATGCGTGCTAAGTCGCGTCAGTCCTGTCTGACTCTTGGCGACTTATGGACAGCAAGCCCACCAGGCTCCTCTGTCCATGGGATTCTCCAGGCAAGAATCCTGTAGTGGGTTGCCATTTCCTCCTCCAGGGGATCTTCCCAACTCAGGGATCAAACCCGTATCTCTATGTGCCCTGCATTGGCAGGCCGGTTCTTTACCACTGGAGCCACCTGTGAAGCCCTTTGTCAGATCTTAGCAAAAAGCCAGAGAGTTGGCAAAGGAGTCAGGAAATGTAGTTTGTAGATTCCCTAGCTCTGACATCACAGAAGACAGTATATAAACTTAGGCTTTGGTAAACGATTTCCATACTATGCCTTTTATTATTGTCTATAAAGAGAACATAGCAAGAATTTCTTTGTCATCTGTTTGGCAGGACCTAATCAATATACCTGAAACTGTGTATCAGTGATCCTGCTATTTCACACACATCCAGACTTAATAGCATTAAAATCCTGTGCATATTTCAAACTTTCCCTGATGCTTTTTAAGGATCCATGTCAGGACAAAGATTACTAGTTAGATGATCTGATGGGACCTAGGAATGGGGAGGCATTGTTGCCATTCTGGGTGGCTTAACCAAAATGTTGAGACTGATACCAGTTCAGTTCAGTTCAGTTGCTCAGTTGAGTCCAACTCTTTGAGACCCCATGGACTGCAGCATGCCAGGCTTCCCTGTCCATCACCAACTCCCGGAGCCTGCTCCAACTCATATCCATCAAGTTGGTGATGCCATCCAACCATCACATCTTTTGTCATCCCCTTCTCCTATCTTCATTTTTTCCCAGCTTCAGGGTCTTTTCCAATGAGTCAGCTCTTGGCATCAGGAGGCAAAAGTATTGGAGCTTCAGCTTCAGCATAGGTCCTTCCAATGAATATTCAGGACTTATTTCCTTTAGGATTGACTGGTTGGATCTCCATGCAGTTCAAGGGACTCTCAAGAGTCTTCTCCAACACCACAGTTCAAAAACATAAATTCTTTGGTGCTCAGCTTTCTTTATAGTTCAACTCTCACATCCATACATGACTACTGGAAAAACCATAGTTTTGACTAGACAGACCTTTGTTGGCAAAGTAATGTCTCTGCTTTTTAATATGCTATCTAGGTTGGTCATAACTTTTCTTCCAAGAGCAAGCATCTTTTAATTTCATGGCTGCAGTCACCATCTTCGGTGATTTTGGAGCCCCCAAAAATAAAGTCTGACACTTTCCACTGTTTCCCCATCTATTTCCCATGAAGTGATGGGACCAGATGCTATGATGTTAGTTTTCTGAATGTTGAGTTTTAAGCAAGTTTTTTCACTCTTCTTTTTCTCTTTCATCAAGAGGCTCTTCAGTTCTTCTTCACTTTCTGCTTAAGAGTGGTGTCATCTGCATATCTGAGGTTGTTGATATTTCTCCCACCAATCTTGATTCCAGCTTGTGCTTCTTCCAGCCCAGCGTTTCTCATGATGTACTCTGCATAGAAGTTAAATAAGCAGGGTGACAATATACAGCCTTGACGTACTCCTTTCCCAACTTGGAACCAGTCTGTTGTTCCATGTCCAGTTCTAACTGTTGCTTCTTGACCTGCATACAGATTTCTCAGGAGGCAGGTCAGGTGGTCTGGTATTCCATCTCTTTAAGAATTTTCAAAAGTTTGTTGTGATCCACACAGTTAAAGGCTTTGATGTAGTCAATAAAGCAGAAATAGATGTTTTTCTGGAACTCTCTTGCTTTTTTGATGATCCAGCGGATGTTGACAGTTTGATGTCTGGTTCCTTTGCCTTTTCTAAAACCAGCTTGAACATCTGGAAGTTCACAATTCACATACTGTTGAAGCCTGGCTTGGAGAATTTGAGCATTACTTTGCTAGTGTGTGAGATGAGTGCAATTGTGAAGCAGTTTGAGCATTGTTTGGCATTGCCTTTCTTTGGGGTTGGAATGAAAACTGACCTTTTCCAGTCCTATGGCCACTGCTGAGTTTTCCAAATTTGCTGGCATATTGAGTGCAGCACTTTCACAGCATCATCTTTTAGGATTTGAAATAGCTCAACTGGAATTCCATCACCTACACTAGCTTTGCTTGTAGTGATGCTTCCTAAGGCCCACTTCCCTTCACATTCCAGGATGTCTGGTTCTAGGTGAGTGATCACCCCTTCGTGGTTATCTGGGTCATGAACATCTTTTTTGAATAGTTCTTCTGTGTATTCTTGCCATCTCTTCTTAATCTCTTCTGCTTCTGTTAGGTCCATACTATTTCTGTCCTTTATTGAGCCCATCTTTGCATGAAAAGTTCCCTTGGTATCTCTAATTTTCTTGAAGAGATCTCTAGTCTTTCCCATTCTATTGTTTTCCTGTATTTCTTTGCATTGATCACTGAGGAAGTCTTTCTTATCTCTCTTTGCTATTCTTTGAAACTCTGCATTCAGATGGGGATATATTTCCTTTTTTTAAAATGAGACTGATATATAAGCAGCAATTCAAGTATCCATGAGGCCAAGATAAAGGCAGGGGAGTAAAATTTTCTGAGTAAGAAAGAGAAAAGGAGAAAAGCATCTGGAGATTCAAGATGAGGCGGAAGAAGAAGCTATCTTTCTTGCAATCCTCATACCAAAGACTTCCAGGAAAGCAGGTATGCTAGTGACAGATACGGCCAGAGATCCAAATACCTGGTCTGGAAAAGTAACTCACCAGATTCAAGGTTCCTGACAGGGCTTATATATTTCGTATTCTTTTAGATAGACTTAACCTTCCTTATGAGCCCTGATAGTTCCTTGTTAGATAAATCTCATCTTCTGTTATGGCCAGAAGAGTGAACCAAGAAGGTCGGGGTGGGCTCCTTTAGGGCACAACGTGGCAGAGGAATTCAGGTATCTAGGAGAGCCATAGCACCAGGCAGAGCCCTCTGTGGTTCTGACAATGAACCGCACACACGAGACCATGTGCTCACAGCCCTGACACTGCCTTGCTTACTTCCTAGGTTCTACCTTAAATCTCCCTACTCTGGTAAGCTTGCTATTATCCTCACCTGGATGCTTAGCCTTTATATTGAACTTTATTAATAATAAAAACAAAAATTACATGGTGCTTACCCCTCTTAAAAGGCCTTTAATGTCTATTAATATATTTAATCATCCCATTAAGCCAGTGAAATTGGAACTGATGATTTCAATTTCCTTTACAGGTAAAGAAATTGAGGCTTCAAGGGTAAGTGACACCTGAAGGGATGTTTTTAAATGGCTCATCAGGGACTTGAACCCAGGCCTTCTAATCCAAAGCCTGTGATGTTTCTACCTCATGTGTTACTTTAGGGATTAAAATACTCAGACCCTGTGATTTCTCCAATTGTTCTTATGAGTCATTGTGATAGATATACACACATTGGAAAAATAATCCATGGTTCAAATGTATTTGTGAAATGTGGAATACTATATCCTTATCTATGTAACTCATACTACATAGTGGGATAGCAAAGACTCCTAAAAGCCTTACAGGAGAAAAGAAACTCTAGTTTTTATGTGAATTAGAATTTTCTCATTTCTTGACCACAGACCATTCACTGATGTGAACCATCCATGCATATCAAATGCTATGTGTGTGTCTGCTCAGTTGCTTCAGTCGTGTCTGACTCTTTGCACCCCTATGGACTGTAGCCCACAAAGCTCCTCTCGCCATAAGATTCTCCAGGGAAGAATACTGGAGTGGGTTGCCATGCCCTCCTCCAGGGGATCTTCCTGACCCAGGGATCAAACCCACGTCTGAAATGTCTCTTGCATTGGCAAGAGGATTCTTCAGCACTAGCGCCCCCTGGGAAGCCATCAAATGTTATTCCAGGGGTTAATAAAACACTGGGGAGGCATGTTCTTAGCCCATATTCTGACCCTTGACCTTTCAGAATTAAAATTTATCCTCTCCATAGACTGTCACTCCCACTGGCCAGTGGGAGTATTTAGGCAAGGCTGATGGCTAGTTAGAGAAATTTTCCAATGTTGGCTAGAGACACCATGGCTATCTTTTTACCAGACTCAGTGACTGGGGAAAATGATTTTAATATTCACCAGAATTTCTTTGTAGAAAGATACCCAGGGCTGATGATTCAAGGTGATTCCATCTATCTTATGATCCATATTTTGTTTTTAAATTACTAGCTTCTAAATGTTCTGCTGCTGCTAAGTCGCTTCAGTCGTGTCCGACTCTGTGCAACCCCAGAGATGGCAGCCCACCAGGCTCCCCCATCCCTGGGATTCTCCAGGCGAAAACACTGGAGTGGGTTGCCATTTCCTCCTCCAAAAATGTTCTAGGGTCATTCATTATTTGTCAGCCTTCACTGCATTCAGTGGCGTCGTCCTATAAAAATGGCCATCTTGGAATCAAGTAATTTGTGGTGTGGTGCTTATTAGTAGCATCTCAGATTGAAAAATGTTAATAAGAAATTAATTAGGCAACACAGCTGGAAATGAAACAGAAGAACAGGGAGCAGTGGGCAGTTACAAGGAAACATGGGACACATTTCACCCTGTTAGAGTGGCGAAAACTCTGATCTGCACAGTTTAAGAAAATCTCTCTATGTTCTAAGTCATTTGGACTTGAATATTTTATCTCACAAAGAAATGCAGAGGCCATACACTGAACAATCATTCTGTCCTGGGCATTATGTAAGAGGGAACAGAGGAGGCAGGGTAATTCCTAGCTTTAAGTATCTAGTAACAAGGAGGTGGAGATGCGCAGCAGTGTCCATACACTCCAGAAAACAAACAACTGAGATATGAACCGTAGAAGGCTTCCCAGGTGGCACGGTGGTAAAGAATCTGCCTGCCAATGCAGGAGACACAAGAGATGCAGGTTCAACCCCTTGGTCAGAAGATCCCTTGGAGGAGGAAATGGTAACCCACTCTAGTATTCTTGCCGAGAAAATCCCATGGACAGAGGAGCCTGGTGAGTTACAGACTGAAAGAAAGTGGAAAAGTGAAAGTTGCTCATTCGTGTCTGACTCTTTGCAACCCCATGGACTATACAGTCCATGGAATTCTCCAGGCCAGAATCCTGGGGTGGGTAGCCTTTTCCTCCTCCGGGAGATCTTCCCAACCCAGGGATGGAACCTAGGTCTCCCACACTGCAGGTGGATTCTTTACCAGCTGAGCCATAAGGGAAGCCCAGGTTACAGTCTATGGGGTTGCAAAGATTCAGACACAACTGAGCACGCACACATATGAACCATAAAAGAGGCACAGCAAGTTCTGAAGCAGTGGTAGCCTGGGACGCTTCACAGAAATTACATTTAAATTGCATTTTGCATGGGAATAGGAAATCTCTCCCTGCTTCCTGCCCCAGGATCTTTTTCTTTTTTTTTTTTTAATATAAATTTATTTATTTTATTTTTAAACTTTACAATATTGTATTAGTTTTGCCAAATATCGAAATGAATCCACCACAGGTACACCTGTGCTCCCCATCCTGAACCCTCCTCCCTCTTCCCTCCCCATACCTTCCCTCTGGGTCGTCCCAGTGCACCAGCCCCAAGCATCCAGCATCGTGCATCGAACCTGGACTGGCGACTCGTTTCATACATGATATTATACATGTTTCAATGCTATTCTCCCAAATCTCCCCCCCCTTCTCCCTCTCCCACAGAGTCCATAAGACTGATCTATATATCGGTGTCTCTTTTGCTGTCTCGTACACCAGGTTATTGTTACCATCTTTCTAAATTCCATATATATGCGTTAGTATACTGTATTGGTGTTTTTCTTTCTGGCTTACTTCACTCTGTATAATAGGCTCCAGTTTCATCCACCTCATTAGAACTGATTAAAATGTGTTCTTTTTAATGGCTGAGTAATACTCCATTGTGTATATGTACCACAGCTTTCTTATCCATTCATCTGCTGATTGGCATCTAGGTTGCTTCCATGTCCTGGCTATTATAAACAGTGCTGCTATGAACATTGGGGTACATGTGTCTCTTTCCCTTCTGGTTTCCTCAGTGTGTATGCCCAGCAGTGGGATTGCTGGATCATAAGGCAGTTCTACAGTGTTGTCTTAGGTTCTGCTTTACAACGAAGTGAATCAGCTATGTGCATGAATATGTCTCCTCCTTCTTGGGCCTCCCCACCCCAGGGTCCTTTTGAGCAGTGCTTCCTGCCCACCACTTTCTAGCCTCCCTGGTCCTCTTTCTTGCTCCATCTTCCGGACTTTTGCATATACTGTTTCTTCTTCTTGAAACCCTTGCCTTTTCGACCCCTCTAACTTTACTTGCCTTTCAAGTCTCAGTTTAAATATTACTCCTCAGTGAGACCTAACCTGATAACCTCCACTCAGTATAGGCTCGTTCTCCCACATTGTTCTTCTCATGACATTTTGATAAGTTCATTTACAGCAAATTTCATACTTTTCCCTTCTTTGTTTTTTACATGTTTCTTTGTCTCCCTTCCACATTGTTCTGTACTTGTATGAGATCTGTGTGTTATGAGTTAGTTGCTCAGTCATGTCAGACTCTATGTGACCCCAGGCTCCTCTGTCCATGGAATTCTCTAAGCAAGAATACCCGAGTGGGTAGCCATTCCCTCCTTCAGGAGACTGTCCCAGTCCAGGGTTTGAACCCCGGTCTCCAGGACTGCAGGCAGATTCTTTACCATCCGAGCCAGCCGGGCGTCTATTTTGTTTAGCACTGTATAGGCGCATCTCATTGTTTGGTTCTGTCTTGTTAACTTTTGTGGGAGTGTAGTTGATACAATGGTGTGATAGTTTCAGGTGTACAGCACAGTGACTCAGTTATACATAAGCATATATTCATTTTTTCAGATTCTTTACTCATATAGATTATTACGTAATATTGAGTATAATTTCCTTTGCTATACAATAGGTCCTTGTTATCTATTTTATATAAAGTAGTATGTGTATGTTAACCCAAGCTCCTAATTTATCCCTTTCCACCACATTTCCCCTTTGGTAACCATGGGTTTTTGAAATCGGTGGATCTGTTTCCATTTTGTAAATAAGTGCATTTGTATCCATTTTTTTAAAATATTTTAAGATATAATAGATGAAAACTTTCCTAACATGGGAAAGGAAATAGTCAACCAAGTTCAGGAAGCACAGAGAGTCCCAGGCAGGATAAACCCAAGGAGAAATACACCAAGACATATCATAATCAAACTGGCAAAAGTTAAATGACAAAATATTAAAAGCAACAAGAGAAAAACAACAAATAACATACAAGGGAACTCCCATAAGGTTATCAGCTGATTTCTCAGCAGAGACGCTACAAGCCAGAAGGGGATGGGGAACGGCATGGAGTGATGGAAGAGAAGACCCTACACTCGAGAATACTCCACCCAGCAAGACTCTTGTTCAGATTTGACAGAGAAATCAAAAGCTTTACAGACTAGCAAAAGTTAAGAGAATCTAGCACCATCAAACCAGCTTTACCTACTGGGGGTGATTTTTCTCAGGCTTAACTTTCCATGCCTCCCAGTACCATCAGAATGATAGGACATCAAGGGCCAGGATTAGGGTGTGGCTTGGGGAAAGGGCTCAAGGATGGATTCGAGTCAGCTTTGAGTTAATATCTTAGCAGATTTCAACCTTCATGCATCAGGTCCAGCATAGCTCATCAAAACTAGGAGGCCACATAAGATCTGGGAGCAAATTCTTCTAAGAGAAGGATAATTGTACTGATGTATACTGAGCTATGGGCTTCCCAGGTGGCTCAGCGAAGAAAGAATCTGCCTGCAATGCAAGAGATGCAGGAGATGTGGGTTCAGTCCCTGGGCTTGGAAGGTCCCCTGGAGGAGGGCAGGGCAACCCACTCCGGTATTCTTGCTGGAGAATCCCATGGACAGAGGAGCCTGGTGGGCTACAGTCCATACGGTTGCAAAGAGTTGGACACGACTGAAGTGACTGAGCACACAAGCAAGTATACTGAGCTATAACTCTATGTCAGGACTGTGTTAGTGCTTTATATGCATTTTACGATTTAATCCTCACAATAACATCGTGTAAGTTAGGTCCTACTATTATCCTCATTTCACTGAGGGGAAAATATAGGCATCTGAAGCTGATATGGCAGAGGGTGGTGAAACCACTGGAGTACAGCCCGAACCCTTAGCCTGCATTCATCTGTCTCTGGAATCTGCAATCAAATCAGGCAGCTGTTCAAAGATAGAAGGTTCTGGGCTTGGGATCCCAACCATCTCTTCCTCTCTCTCAAGAGCTGGCGACTACCAGCTGGTCATAGAGGGGTGACTTGAGGGTGGTATACGTGGTGGGTCTGCTTGCACAGCGTTTTAAACGCCAAGCTAAGAAACTCAGGTTTTTAGGAATCAAAGGTGTCAACTGAACAAGCGAATGGCATGCAAGAGATCAAAGGTACAGAATGTGGCAATCAGGGGCTGGGAGGGGTGATGACTATGTACAAGAAGCTGCAGGAGTAGCTCAGTGGGTACGAACCAAAGCTGTGATGGTGAAGATCGACTGGAGAGTCATTTCAGAATGGAACTGATAGGCCTTGGCCACCAGCCGGTATGGAAAGGGCTGCCTGTTGTCACTTAGTGATGAAATACACATTCCCACACGTCCAGAGATACACTGCCTCTAATCAAATACGCTTCTAATGATTGGTCTGTATTTACTTAACATCCTCACTTGGCTAAGAAATATGAATTGGCTCTATCTCTGAAGAACCACGGATTCTTAGACTTCTCTGACTAATGAGACTGCTGCTGTTAATGTTAAAAAATAAAATTATATATATAGGATGCTACACATGTGCTTCTATCATATTAGGACTTCTGAGGTTAAACTATTTTTACTTCTATGTCATTATAACATAATGTTATGATTTCGTTTATTTAGGTTGATGTTCTACAAACTTATAAGTACTTTAGTGGCCAATTCAAGAAAGAGAAGAAAAGGTAAAATAAATGTAAAGACAGAGTGAAACACATCAAAAAGAGCAGAGGATAAATTTTTGCCAGGCTTCTACTTAGCCCATTTTGTTAAACAGTGCTTATCAAATCGTTTCTGCTATGTATCTGTATCTATACAGAGATGTATAGTTATTGCTTTTGTTTTACTGTTATAGAATGAATGAATGATTGATTGAAAATACTTTCTAGGATCAGATAATGAATTTAATTCCAAGTTCTCAGGTGGCTAGAGGGAAAAGGGAAACACAGCATAGAATATAGTTCATATTATGTTACTAGAGAAAAGATGTATTTATATGAATGAATAAGGTTTGGGTATGGAAAAGAATTCAGTGAGGAATTTATTTTATTAGAACTCTACTTTTTTGCTGTTGTTTTCTTTTTTATTTTATTATTGGAGTATAATTGCTTTACAATGTTGTGCAAGCTTTAGTTTCTGCTGCACAACAGTGAATCAGCTACATGTACACGTCCGTCCCCTCCCTCTGAAGCCTCCCTCCCGCTCTCTATCCCGCCCCTCTAGGTCATCCCAGAGCACCGGGCTCAGCTTCCTGTGCTACAGAGCAGCTTCCTGCTCTCTATTTTACATCTATTTTACATAGGAAAGTGAAAGTCATCCAGTCGCGTCCGACTCTTTGCGACCACAGGAACTATACAGTCCATGGAATTCTGCAGGCCAGAATACTGGAGTGGATAGTCTTTCCCTTCTCCAGGGGAGCTTCCCAACCCAGGAATTGAACCCAGGTCTCCTGCATTGCAGGTGGATTCTTTACTAGCTGAGCCACAATGGCAGCCCAAGAACACTGGAATGGGTAGCCTATACCTTCTCCAGGGGATCTTCCCAACCTGGGAATCGAACCAGGGTCTCCTGCATTGCAGGCAAATTCTTTACCAGCTGAGCTATGACTATATATGAGCTATGATTCATACATGAGCTATGACTACCCAAAGCAAGATCTCAGTGTTTCTATTTAGGTGGCGGTGGTGAGGGGAGAGAGGAAACAGATGATGGAGAGATGGATGGGAAAGGTGAGCACAGAGACTCAAGCCCAAGTTACGCGCTGTTGTTTCAGATTTCCATCCTGATGCGGAGGGATCCTAATCCATCATCTTGTCTCAACTGCATTGAGATTCTACCTAATTCTAAAGACTTGAGAAAGGCGTTCATGACTATATGCATGCATACTTTATCAACTGGGCTTCCCAGGTGGCACTAGTGATAACCCACCTGCCAATGCAGGAGACGTAAGAGACGCGGGTTGCATCCCCGGGTCGGGTAGGTCCTCTGGAGAAGGGCACAGCAGCCCACTCCAGTATTCTTGCCTGGAGAATCCCATCAGCAGAGGAACTTGGTGGGCTGCAGTCCTTGGGGTGGCAGAGAGTCAGACATGACTGAAGGGACTGAGCAGGCACTCATACTGTACCAACAGGGTAAAGAAGAAGCTCGATTAGATGCAGAAAAACACTTGACAAAATCCAACACCCATTACTGATAAAAGCTCTCAAAAGCTAGCGAAAGAGGGACATGTCCTCAACTTGGTAAATAACATCTACAAAGCTTTACGGAAGACCTAAATGAATGGGGAGACACACTGTTCTGTGAATGACCCAGCAAAGAGACTCAAATGACAAGGTATAGACTGAGAGAAAATGTTTGCCAACCACATATCCTACAGGAATACTTTATCTAGAATATATAAGGAACTCTCAAAGTAAAACGGTGAAAACAAAACAACCCAATTAGAAAATGGGCAAAACACATAAATAGACATTTCACTGAAGAATGAAAATAAGCACATGAAAAAATGTTAAGTAACACTGTGAAGGAAATGCAGATTAAAACCACAATGAGATATCCCTATATGCTTATCAGAATAGCTAAAATTAAAAATAGAGATAACACCATATACTGGCAAGGATGGGCAGGAACTAGATCACACGTACTTTGAGGGTAGGAATGAAAATTGTACAGCCACTTTGGAAACAAGTATGGCCTTCTCCTATAAAGTTAATCATGCCCTTAACCAAGATCTACCAATTGATCTTAAATATTTATCTCAGGGAAATGCAATTGATCTTAAATATTTACCTCAGAGAAATGTAAACTTAATTTTACACAAAAACTTGTATATAAATGTGCATGGCAGTTTTATTCATAGTATTATTAAATATTAATAATAGTTCAAACCTGGAAACAATTCAAATGTCCTTCAGCAGATGAATGATTACGAACAGAACAAAAAAACAAACAATAGAACTCTGTTATTGCCATATCATAGACTACTATTCAGCACTGAAAAGGAAACACTACTGGTTCACAAAACATCTTGGATAGATCTCGAGGGAATTGTGCTCTGCAAAAGAAGACACTTGCAAGATTATATATTGCATGATTTTATTTATATTATACAAACGGACAAAATTACAGCAATGGAGAACAGATTAAAGGGTGCCAGGATTTAGAGAGAAGGGAGAAATGTGGGAGGGAGGCAGGAACGGAGGAGGCTGGTTTTTTGGAGAGTTTGGAGTTTTCCTTGGACATTGGTGTGTTCCACCGGTGATGGCAGTATTTCAGATTGGAAAAAAAAACGCAAAAACAGTTCTGAAGGCTACAGCTTTCAGGGACCATGAGGTCATGCAGTAGAGGATGGACAGATGGCAGAATGAAGGAAGGTTGTATAACCAGTAGGTGTGAACTTTAGAGCTTAAGGAAGGTACCTTAGAGCAAAGTAATTCCAATCATGTCTCCCATGTGATAAGAGGCAGACCATGTCTGATAAATAAGAAGAGTGTTTCCCAAATGACGGTGATCTCTACACAGCCATCAAGATATTGGTCCAATCTATACTCTACCTCTACTATTACATATGCAGTGTCTTTGCTCAGAGTGCCTCAGACCTAAGGTAATACATATTGCATAAAATACAAATTCTGTCTGTGTACTACCTAAAGCCATCTGATGCCCCATCAGTTGTACATATAATACACTTTGGGATAAAAGAGAGAGAGGGATTCAGAGAAAGGGCAAAGGGCATTGTGAGCAGAGGAAACAGCCTGAGCTAGAGCAGCAAGCATGAAGGGGCATGATGTATTCACAGCCAGGAGTGACTGGACCAGAGCATGCTGGCAGCCTGGCAGGATAAAAGATGTGGTGGGCGATGGGGCTGGAAAAAAAAGGTCAGGGGCGGATTGTGAAGGAAGGGATGGCAAGAGTCAAAGTTCACCCCAATCCTGTTGTCTCTCGCTCAGGCAGAAGGATGGGACAAGGGTCCTGGGGACTGCGTGTTCTCATTTTCCCCCAGGGCTGCAGGAGTGTAAGCAGTCATGTGTATCCGTGTTAACACTACATGAGCAAAACCAATGCCCCAGTCCTCTCCAGCTGCACACCTCACCGCCTCCACTGCATCCATAGGCTGATTTGCATCCAGGCAGGTTGTGTAAACAAGGCTGTTAGGGGAATATAAACAACCACAGCCTGGACTGTGCTTCAGTAGTCTGGTCTGGGGAAATCAGAATTTCCAGCTACCCCCCCATGCCAAGATGGAGCCTCTTAAGTGCTTTTACAGGGCTCCTCCCCTCTCCCTCCCAAGACACTGATGCTGGCCCTTGCTGCTGGATGGCTTGTCCTGCTCAGCCCCTCTTCCACTCCTGCCTTGACAACCAGATGCTAACTTGCTGAGTTGTCAAACAGAAACAAGCTCCGTGCATACTGTCCCTGGGAGGGCTGGGCAGGCAAAAAATGTAGGCTGTGCTCCCTGAAAAGAGCTTCCCCATCTACACATTGACCTTCTCAATCTCATGAACTGAATCTTCTTCTTCTTCTTTTTTTTTTTTTTACAAAATATACTTTATTTATTTTAACTATATTTTCTTTTTGTTGTTTTTTTAAAATTAATTTTTATTGGAATAGAGCTGCCTTACAATGTTGTGTTAGTTTCTACTGTACAGCAAAGTGAACCAGTTCTCAGTTCAGTTCAGTTGCTCAGTTGTGTCCGACTCTTTGAGACCCCATGGACTGCAGCACACCAGGCTTCCCTGTCCTTCACAAACTTCTCCCGGTGTTTGCTCAAACTCATGTCCATTGAGTTGGTGATGCCACCCAGCCATCTCATCCTCTGTTGCCCCCTTCTCCTGCCATCAGTCTTTCCCAGCATCAGGGTCTTTTCCAATGAGTCAGCTATTCGCATCAGGTGGCCAAAGTATTGGAGCTTCAGCTTTAACATCAGTCCTTCCAATGAATATTCAGGACTGATCTCCTTTAGGATGGACTGGTTGGATCTCTTTGCAGTCCAAGGGATGCTCAGCAGTCTTCTCCAAAGCCACAGTTCAAAAACATCAATTCTTCGGCACTCAGCTTTCTTTATAGTTCAACTCTCACATGCATACATGACTACTGGAAAAACCATAACTTTGACTAGACAGACCTTTGTTGGCAAAGTAATGTCTCTGCTTTTTAATATGCTGTCTAGGTTTGTCATAGCTTTTCTTCCAAGAAGCAAGCGTCTTTTAATTTCATGGCTGCAGTCATCATCTGCAGTGATTTTGGAGCTCAAGAAAATAACCAGCTGTTTGTACACATATATCCTGTCTTCTCTGGATTTCCTTCTTTTTGTGCTCAGTCACTTCAGTCGTGTCTGACTCTTTGCGACCCTATGGACCGCAGCCCACCAGGCTCCTCTGTCCATAAGATTCTCCAGGCAAGAATAATGGAGTGGGTTGACATGCCCTCCTCCAGGGTATCTTCCCAACCCAGGGATTGAACCGGCATCTCCTGCATCTCCTTAATTACAGGTGGATTCTTTACCTCTGAGCCACTGAGGAAACCCTTCCTTCCCTTTAGGTCACCACTGAGCACTTAGTAGTGCTATACAGGTTCTCATTAGTTATCTTTTTATAACACCATATGTATGACATATGTATGACTTACCTATGACATAGTATATATGTCTACCCCAACCTCCCGATTCATCCCACCCCCCTTCCTTACTTGCTGTTCTTTTATATTTTTCACCACGTCTGTGTCTCTATTTCTGTTTTGCAAAAGAGATCTTTAAACTTCACTCTGCAAAGTAGACAGACCTGTAGGCACTGAATCTCTTTGAAATGTTTGTAGAGTTCTCTTCACAGTCGGCTATTGATTCTCACCTCTGCAGCCACACATCCAGCACATAAGCCTTCTTCCTACTCTTTGAGTACTTTGAGTTCGCTCTACCTCAGGGCCTTTGCCCTTGCTCTAAGTTCCCTATCTGGAACATGCTCTCCCAGATAATTGACATGGCTGGCTCTTTCACCATTTATACTTGGGTCCAATTATCACCTCATTGAGCATCTTCCCTGGGTCCCCGGGTCAATCAGCTTCCAGCCATTTCTTTCACCTTGCCTCTCTTGATTTTCTGCATGACTTTTGTTATCTGAATCTGTCATGTCCATTCGTTGTGTTACTGGTTTTATCTATCTTTCCCACTAAAAGTTAAGCTTCATGAGAGCAGGAACTTTGCTTATTTGTTGCTCTGTCTTTATACCTAGGTCATACTGGGCTGCCCTAGATAATGGTGTTGAAGGAATTGAGCTGGGAAGCAGACGGGACAAAAGAGAAGGCATTATCTTTTCACTGGGAAAACTTGCAGTCTAGATCAAGTCTTAAGAGTTACTGGAATCAAGATTTCCGGGAGAAATATCAATCACCTCAGATATACAGATGACACCACCCTTATGGCAGAAAGTGAAGAGGAACTCAAAAGCCTCTTGATGAAAGTGAAAGAGGAGAGTGAAAAAGTTGGCTTAAAGCTCAACATTCAGAAAACGAAGATCATGGCATCTGGTCCCATCACTTCATGGGAAATAGATGGGGAAACAGTGGAAACAGTGTCAGACTTTATTTTTTTGGGCTCCAAAATCACATTTCAGCAGCCATGAAATCAAAAGACACCTCCTCCTTGGAAGGAAAGTTATGACCAACCTAGATAGCATATTGAAAAGCAGAGACATTACTTTGCCAACAAAGGTTCCTCTAGTCAAGGCTATGGTTTTTCCTGTGGTCATGTATGGATGTGAGATTTGGACCGTGAAGAAGTCTGAGCGCCGAAGAATTGATGCTTTTGAACTGTGGTGTTGGAGAAGACTCTTGAGAGTCCCTTGGACTGCAAGGAGATCCAACCAGGACAATCTGAAGGAGATCAGCCCTGGGATTTCTTTGGAAGGAATGATGCTAAAGCTGAAACTCCAGTACTTTGGCCACCTCATGTGAAGAGTTGACTCATTGGAAAAGACTCTGATTCTGGGAGGGATTGGGGGCAGGAGGAGAAGGGGATGACAGAGGATGAGATGGCTGGATGGCATCACTGACTCGATGAACGTGAGTCTGAGTGAACTTCGGGAGTTGGTGATGAACAGGGAGGCCAGGTGTGCTGCGGTTCATGGGGTCGAAAAGAGTTGGACACGACTGAGCGAACTGAACTGAACTGAACTGAACTTAACTGAACTGAACTAAAGAGTTACTCAAATTGAATGAGGCATGAGCCCCTGCAATGAGAAATGGGTGAAATCATGTTTGTCTGAGCTTTACGGTCATGCAGCACTTCCATTGTCACACAGTCTTTTGGCATTTGAAGAAGGGGACCCAAGAGGGGAAGCAAAGGGACCTTCATTAACAATGGCCTTGCTCACATTTAACGGGATATGCAAACAAGAAGGAAAGAGATGGTGTAAATGGAAAAGGGCTCCTAAAAACAATGCTACCTTGTCATAAGTGTGAGGTCAGAATCCCTCCAATTTAGGGCTTTCACTTGTTGGACATTGGTTCTGTGGCAGCTACTATGCTAAGCACGTTTTTATCCATTATCTCATTTAATCCTCACAATATCCCTGTGATGTATCAATAGATACCATCATCGCCACCATTTTCTTCATCAGCATCACCACCACCATCATCATCACCATCATCCACTGGAAAGGGAAAGGAATGATTCCCTTATTTCTAAAATCCATCATATTTACCACTATTCTACACTGCTTCTTCTGCCTACTGAGTCCTTCTCCCCTAACTTGATAATTCTGTATCCCTGCTTTGACCATATCTCAAATTTTAAGCACACATACAAAAAATTGTGTTTTTTTCCAGCTCAGTGTTTCACTTTATTATTTTTTAAAATTTTTATTGGTGTATACTGATTTTTTTAATTTATTTATTTTAATTAGAGGCTAATGACTTTGCAATATTTTATTGGTTTTGCAATGTTTCAATTAAATAAATTTATTTTAGGAGGAAGCACAAGGAGGAAGGATTAACCTTATTAACTTTAAGATATCTTAGGGTGAAATGATGGAGAAGGCAATGGCACCCCACTCCAGTACTCTTGCCTGGAGAATCCCACGGACGGAGGAGCCTGGTAGGCTGCAGTCCATGGGGTCGCTGAGAGTCAGACATGACTGAGCGCCTTCACTTTCACTTTTCACTTTCATGCATTGGAGGAGGAAATGGCAACCCACTCCAGTGTTCTTGCCTGGAGAGTCCCAGGGAAGGGGCAGCCTGGTGGGCTGCCGTCTCTGGGGTCGCACAGAGTCGGACACGACTGAAGCGACTTAGCAGCAGCAGCAGCAGGGTGAAATGAATTGGGAGAGTAGCATTAATGTGTATGTACTACGTGTGTAAAATGGGCTTCCCTGGTGGCTCAGCTGGTAAAGAATCCACCTGCAGTGTGGGAGACATGGGTTCAATCCCTGGGTTGGGAAGATCCCCCAGAGAAGGGAATGGCTACCTACTCCAGTATTCTGGCCTGGAGAATTCCATGGACTGTATGGTTCCATGGGCTTGCAGAGTCAGACACAACTGAACGACTTTCACTTCATTTAACTTCAGTTAGATCTATGCTTAAGACCTATTGACAGTAACTGAATCCCATCCTTGTTCACAGGTCCTGTGATCCACTGTGAATGCTGGCTACTGATCCTGAATTCTGTGACCCAGCTTCAGTCTCTCCACTGAAAGCAGGGCAGGGACTTTGCATTGCCTTTGAGTCCTAGCTTGGCCCTCTATCCATTGTCCTAGGTTTCCTAAAGAAAAAATAATGCAAATCAGTACAAATTCACAAGAGTGGCACTGAATAATGAAGTGGGAATACAGTGACATACGAGCAATGAGGGTTGCTATATAGTCTTCATTTTAACCAGCGATTTTTCTATAGCGTTATTCAGAGACATGCAGTTACTCCTGACATTCCTCACTATTTACCCCAAGCCCTTTTTAGCATAAGGCATCCCACAGCCTACCTGTGATTCAATAAATAAGCATGAAAAGGGTCTATCGTATTCAGCAAACCTATTCTCTGAGGTGCTTTCCCCCCATAGAAAATACAATGTGCATTGTTGCATGGAAGTAAATTGGACCAGAAGTCTTTCCCAATGTTGCTGTTTTTGTGTATGTCTTATGAACATCCATGTGTTTATCTCTAAGCCAGCCTGATGCGCATTGTGCTGTGTTAGCTAAATGTTCAAGTCACCCCACAGTCACCCCAAGAAGAGTGGTGTTTTTGAGGCGACTTGAACTTAGCAGAAGCTTTATGTATCAGATCAGTGCTAAAGAGGCAGAGGAAGATCCATGCTTCTTGCCAAAGGGAGAAGAGTGGGTTTATCAGAGCTGCTCAGCTTTCAAGAAACTGCAGTTTTGTTTTTACCAGACCTCTGCTTCCCCCGCACCCACCCCCACCACCCCCGGCCCAGGACCGATTAGTCCAACAGGAATTGATACCGAATACACAGGGACAGTGGATCTCTGAAAACCTACTCGTTTGTAGAAAGGATGAGAAAACTGAGGCCCAGAGAATGAAGGGACTTCCTGAAGGCCGCATAGCTTCCCTTGAAAGAACTCCTGGAAGGAAGGACTCAGTACAGGAGTTTTTCCTTGCCCATGGGTTTGTGTGCAAATCTGACGCTGTATTTCTACTTACAAAGGGGCCAGAGGCAACCCACCTTCTGAGAGGGGCACTGCTGCTTACAGATGAACACAAAGTCAAGGCCAGACCTGAATCTGGGAAAACACCCATTGTCAAGACGTTAGACTGGATTAAAAAGGGGGAAAAAAGTAGTCATGATGCGTCACAAAAAGGCCTTTCATGTCAAGCAACAGCCTTTGAGAAAGAAGACAAACTTGAGAGGTCCAGAGTGAAATCCTTCTGTCTTCCTTCAGAACGGAGAATGGACAGGCTATACAGGGTTGCTGAAAAGTGCCTCCCCGCGCCTTTCTGCCCTTCTGGCGCAGGAGCAGGAAACTGCTGTTGCATGAACAAAAAGACCACACCAGCACAGCAGCTTTGCTGGCGAGAGAAGCAGGTTGGAAGAGGGCACATAGACATACTTGGTGGAGAAACTCTTCATTTCAGCCGTGTTTGTTTTGAAAATGTCGCAGTCGCAGGTCATGGAATTCATGAATTAAACGCCTTCCTTATTTTGACTCAAAAGGAATAAAGATTTATTACCATCCTAACCAGGGAAACAGTATTGACCCACTGGCTATTTGAGATTTTTAGCATTGTGGGCAAGAATATTTATTGCTTTTAATTACCATAAAATAGTGAGGATCTTGTTTCTAATAGATTTTTTTTTCCCATTACCCGGATCTTGGCTTGCAATTCTAGGTGTAGGAAAGAGGGGGGAAAATACTATATCAATGTTATATAAAAATTCCCAGACGAAGATAATAAATTAAAAATGACCTAAGTTTGTTTTCAGTCTCTCTCCAGTTTCTTTTCAATCCCTATGAATCAAAATAGATTGTGTATGTGTGTCGGTGTGTGTGTGTGTGTGTTTGTGTGTGTGTGTGTTTGTGTGTGTGTAGAGATGTGTACTGGTCACAATTGCTACATGACCTTCAGCAACTCAGTTAATTTTTCTGAATTCCAAGCCCTTGGGTTGAAATAAGGATGAGAACACAAAGGGTTAAAAGGGTGGATTTCCAGCCTGAGGAAAGTCCCTTCATCCCTCTAAATCTCAGTTTTATTACTTAAAAAACGGGGAGAACAATGATTAGTTTGCATGGCTATCAAAACAATGGAATGTGATAATGGATTTAAAAATCCCCAGCAGGGTTCTCAGTATGTATCATTCATTAAGTGATAGATGATTTGTTTCCTCTTTCTCTCTCTCTCTGTCTGTCTCAACACACATGTGCATGTGGAGAGAGACAGACAGAGAGACAGAGACACACACACACACAGAGGAGGGAGATACTCAGTTGACTCTGCGTCAACGCTTTTGGGTTGTAGTATTTTCAAGAGTTCTTCAGTTGTTGGCTCAGACAGCCCAGAGCTGTGTGTCTGAATCCACCTGTGGGCCTTCTGTGACCACAGGAAAGAGCTTCCAGAAATCGCAGGCCATGAGCTAAGGGCCAGTAGTCTATGTGATTGTGGTATAGGACAAGCTCTCTTTACTCCATGCTGCCATCCCAGAAGGCAATGGCACCCCACTCCAGTACTCTCGCCTGGAAAATCCCATGGAGGAGGAGCCTGGTGGGCTGCAGTCTATGGGGTCGCTAAGAGTCGGACATGACTGCGTGATTTCACTTTCACTTTTCACTTTCATGCATGGGAGAAGGAAATGGCAACCCACTCCAGTGTTATTGCCTGAAGAATCCCAGGGATGGAGGAGCCTGGTGGGCTGCCATCTATGGGGTCGCACAGAGTTGGACATGACTGAAGGGACTTAGCAGCAGCAGCAGCCATTGAAAAACTGAATCCTGGAAAGACTAATTGGCCCCCCCTAAGAGAAGGAAGGTTATGACCAACCTAGATAGCATATTCAAAAACAGAGACATTACTTTGCCAACAAAGATCCGTCTAGTCAAGGCTATGGTTTTTCCTGTGGTCATGTACGGATGTGAGAGTTGGACTGTGAAGAAAGCTGAGCACCGAAGAATTGATGCTTTTGAACTGTGGTGTTGGAGAAGACTCTTGAGAGTCCCTTGGACTGCAAGCAGATCCAACCAGTCCGTTCTGAAGGAGATCAGCCCTGGGATTTCTTTGGAAGGAATGATGCTAAAGCTGAAACTCCAGTACTTTGGCCACCTCATGCGAAGAGTTGACTCTTCGGAAAAGACTCTGATTCTGGGAGGGATTGGGGGCAGGAGGAGAAGGGGACGACAGAGGATGAGATGGCTGGATGGCATCACTGACTCGATGGACGTGAGTCTGAGCGAACTCCGGGAGTTGGTGATGGACAGGGAGGCCTGGCGTGCTGTGATTCATGGGGTCGCAAAGAGTTGGACACGACTGAGCAACTGAACTGAACTGAACTGAAGAGAAGAACATGGTTAAGCTGTATAGACCCTTAAGGAATAGGTTTCACAGGGAGGGCAGTTAGACTCAATTTAAATACTGCTTCAGGCCTGCCTGGTCTCCCTTGATAAGTGACCACCTTTTTTCCCATCATTCTCCAATTGTCTAACCTTGGGCAAGTTTCTAACCTCCGTAAGTCTTACTCATCTGTAAAATGGAAATAACAAGTGCATTTATGCATGGGATAATTGAGAGTTAAATAATCTGAATGAGGCTGATTTATCAATGTCTAACCCAGAGTGTATCAATGAATAGAAGCTGTCATATACAATCTCTGGATCATCATTTTCCTTTTCTGCTGGCAAATTCCAAAGAGAAGATGTCCCCAAACTGACCTTGCAAATCCACACATTCATTTGCACACCACTGCCCACAATTAAAGTAGTAAGTGTCGACCAGGTGAATATTTCCTAACTTGAGAACCCCTGGATTTTCCTGCTGCCTTACCAGACTCAATGTGGCCGTTTACATATTGAGAGTGAGAGAGTCAGTAGGTCTCCTTACATTGTAAGGACAGTGAAGATGCTTTAGCTTTGTGAAATTTTAAGGGATGAAAACATCTCAGGGGATACAAAGGGTGCTGGTTGAAATATTAATAATAACAGGAAGATTTTCTAACAAACTACCACACTGATTCACTGATTGCCCTCAGCCATTTGTGTCTTAGGCTAATCATCTTAAACATAAGCTCAATATAACAGCAATAATTGTACTGAAGGGAAGGAAAGAGAGAGAGAGGCAAATTAGAGGATGAGGGGACCCAGGCAGGAGAAATTAAAAAAGGAGATGAATGATGCAGAATTCAGGGAGAGAGAAAACGGAAGAGAGGAAGAGGAGGACTTGCCTGGTGGTCCAGTGGTTAAGACTTCACCTCTCCTAATGGGGAGCTAGGATCCCACATGCTTCGTGGCCACAAAACCTAAACATAAAACAGAAGCAATATTGTCACACATTCAACAAAGACTTTAAAGATGGTCCACATGAGAAAAATCTTAAAAAAATTTAAAAGAAGAGAGAGAGGAAAGGGTAAGCAGAAGAGACAGGACGGTACTATTAGGGACAGGGAGGGGGCAACACAGTCAGTAAGAAGGCTGCTGGGCTGGGAATTAAAGGAAGAATGGGTAGAGAAAGAAGAGAGGAAAGTTGCAGTAATCCTTCTGTTTTATCTCTTGGGTACGGGGACCAGGACTTGTTGCCAGATTGGCTCCTGCAGTACTTGGGTCTGCAGCTTGTCTCCACGTTGATTCCTAACTTCAGCAGTGATTTTTCAAAGCAAGGGGGTCCAGCTGTGCTCTGCTCCCATGCCAGCTCCCCCTGTACCCGCTGGGCTGACAATGATGCTCTCTGCAGGCTGGAACGAGTGAGAGGTACTTCTTTCTCCTTGCCTAACAACTCGCCCCGGGGAATGCTGCTCCTTGGTCTTGCCTTTCAATTCTTTGTGAAGAAAGAAAATAATAAGGGAGAAGATGAATTGAGATTCTTTTATATTTTTACTGAAAATGACCATGGATGAGAAACTTTTCCAAGTCAATGGGTCTCTTGTGGGGCTTTACAATCCCTCTGCACCAGCAATCAACCCAACTGGACGCCTCCTCTTTTATCTCAGGGGCCCCTTCAGAGACTGGCCCAGTGCCTTTTTTTTTTTTGCAGTGGTGACAAACAGGTGTGTGCTAAATGTAGGGGCCACTTGCCTGACCCTTTCTGGCTCACTAGAGATCAGCAGAGTGAGCTGGGACATTTTGTAGAACTTTGACTTGCATGGACCTGAGCAAGCATTTAACCTGATGACAGATGAGAAGACTGACGCTCAGAGAAGCAAAGGGATTTGCTCCAAGTCACACAGCTGGTTGGGAGCAGAGCTACGGTACCCGCTAGCCCAGGGCTCTTTTTTTGGCCTGTGTCTCTCTCCTTTGAAACTTGCTGGTCATCTGTGTAACCAAAGCAAGAAAAATCCCTTCCCTTAATGCAGTTCTATCTCACTTACAAATTGTATGTTTTTTCCCTGTGAGTTAAATGTGTTTAAAATGTATTTAATAATACCGAATGCAACTTCTCTTCCTACAGAAGCTGTTACTCACATTACTTAATGACCATTACAGAAAGTCTTTCAAAGGATTTTCTAATCTCTCCTCCAAATGAATGTACATGCAAACACGGTTTCTGTGCCAATCCTGTTCTTAGTGAAATGCGCCCCCAAATATTGTCATGTGGTAGCAGTGGTTATTAAAGGTCGTGTTTGTGACATGCTCCTATCATAGACTCATTTTTATCTTCACAATGCCCATTTAAGGGATAAAGAACTGAACACAGGATTTTCGAGCCTTAGCCAAGAATGGGATGGTTTATTGAAACAGAGCTTAGAAAAGACCAGAGGGGACATGACTATCGATTTGGAAGCTGTTCAGAGCACTGGGATTTTGGAAATCAGGTTGATCTGATTTCAAATCCTCTGCTGGCATCCATTAGCTTTGTGACTTTGGTCAAGTTTCTAAGCTCCAGTTTTCTCATCTATGGAATGAGGACAATAAAGACATGGGCTACATATAGTTGTTGCAAGAATTAAAGGCTTCCTATACAGAGTTCCTAGCACACAGTAGGTGGATAACATCTCAATCACTATTATTCTATATGGTCTCCTCTCCCCACTCTATTACTGACAGATTCTCTGAATTTCTCCACTTCATCTTAGATGTGTAGGCAAGACTGCGTTCCTGTAGTTGCAGAGGAAATGTGTTTTTACATTTGATAACAGTTCACCTGCCATTTCGTTCTGCAGAGCACGAACCCGTCCACTTCTCAGTTTAGAAACGGTCGCTGCTGATTCATGCCTTTGCCTCATGACTTGTTTAATCCCATTTCCCCTGCAGGGGAATGAATTTTCTGCCAGATAGTCTCCTTTATAAAAAGCTGTTATATTTGTGATTTTTAATTTTTATGTTTCAGCAAGTTGGGCTCTCTCTTGTAAAGAAACAGAAAACATCAGCATCTCTGCTTCATCCTGAGCATAGTCGGGGCACCAAAAATAGTCCACGGATAAGCTGAAGTTCTTCCTTTCTCATGGAGGAATGCAGATGGAGGCTTCTCTTGGGTTCTCGGGACCTCTGAGCATCAGGAAAGTTGTCGGGTCAGGAGGATGCTTGCTACACAGGATACCAACAGACTGGATGCTCGGAATGGATGCCATCTGTAATTTAATGTTTGACCTTGGAAGGAAGGAAGGCTCTTCCTGCAGGGCTTCAGTTTTCTCATCTATTAAATAAGGAAGGTGAATTTTAGCTCTTGCATTTTATTCCTATCACTGAAATCCTGTCAAGACCCAGAGGAATCAATTTTAATGATTAAATTCTAGGGACTGTATCGCTCGTGGGAGGGATAATTGGGGAACACGGTCAGTGCCTCTCAAATCAATTCACACGATGACCCCCAACTCTGCCTAATTGTCAAGAAAGGTCCTTCCGCCGATCTGTGAACTGACTGAATCATAAATGAGACATGTCCTAATCCAGAGGTGCATATTAAGTAGAGATATTTGGACCATAATTGCACACGGACAATAGAGTAAAAGCCAGCTCACCTGCCATTCCATAACCCAAACCCCTTATTACCTGCCAAGAATGCATTTACCCTTGTCTATGTTCTGCTTTTATAGAAAAATGAAAAGAAAAAAAAGTTACAAGTCAACAAGCTGATAACCTGGATTTATCTTGAGAACATAGATTCCACGATATGCCCTGGGGTCAGCATAGATTTAACTCAATTCCAAATACCTTCTGTAGCCACTTCTAGGGTATGGTGCTATGGCAATAGACTGAAGGGACCGCAGCATTCTAGAGTCTATTCTCTCTCACACACACACACACTCACGCACACTAGCATAGAAATATTATTAAGGATGACTTCCAGATAATTTCTTTTTAAAATTATACATTTCACATGCACTTTCTTCTTTTGGGTGCTTGTTTTTCTTCCCATTCTTTCTACTGTAAAGATAAATATATATATTTTTTAAGTGAGAGGAATTGAGGTCTTGATCTGACACGGGCATTCATTTTTGAGAGCCTTATAGCAACTCCCTGAAGCACAAAAGGCATTATTATCTTGGGTGTACCGAAAAGGAAAAAAAAAAAACAAAAACAGAAAAGTAGTTGTTAGAGGTGAGCTGCTCAGCGTTTCCTAGGCACGACTGCATTTAATTGCTGTAATGATCATGGGAAGTGGGCATTTTATCTCCGCTTCTCAGATGAGGTGACTGAGTCTCAAAGCAGTTAAGGTAGAGACTCGGGCTCTTGAGAGCACGGTTCACACTCAGGATCCCTGGGCGCCACAAACCCGTGTTCTCACCTTCTTTCTAATCTGCCTGTTCACCTGTTCAAGGCTTCAATCCATCATCACAACAGAGCTGCCGCAGAGCCCCCTAACTCTGCAACCCTCCACCCCCGCTACTTTTACATCCTCTGTTCTCTTTCTCTGTTGAGACATGTTGAGTACCACGTCTTTGAAAATCAGAGTCACTTGTCATGTCATGCTTTGCATTTCTCTATTAACCAGGACTTTGTATCTCCTAGCCATTCCCGAAAACAGAGTTTACATCTAATTTTGTACAAACCAATAAAGGCAAAGGAAAACTGCAAGTGGATTATTATGGAGAGTGTTGGGCCTCCTGGTACATCATGCTGATTGAGAAGCAGAATGATCTGAGTAGAAAAGGTCTTGGGTGAAAGTCAGTGATATGTTCAGTTTTCAAAGGACAGCCTCCCTCTCTTTCTGGGGGAATGGAGCAGAGAGGAGGTGGGGGCTTTTACACCCTTTCCCCAGGTCCCAAATCCCACTCACCGTCCCTCCCGCCTTCCTCATGCCTCCATCCCATTGCCGTGTCCCATGGCAGCCAGTGCCTCTGCTTGGATCTCCCGTTCCCTGGAGTTTTCAGATTCTTTTCTTTCCATCAACCCTCTCCACATCCCTGTCCACCTCCCCCACACATCCACACTCGCAACCACACTGAAGAACCCCTTGACCTCAAATTAGACATCCTCTCCTCAGGGAAGCCCTTCTAGTTGCCAGGCTGAGCCAGACCATCCTGGCCCACGTCCTCAGATGGCTTCTTCTCTTCTCTCTAGCACTTGTCATAATGGTTATTATTTTACTGCGTCTTTAGCTATTTGTGTAATTTCTCCACTAAGCTGTAAGCCATAGGGAGACTAGGACCACATCTTTCTTCCTCAGCTAAAGTATCCTTTGTGTTGGGCATGGGGCTTAGTATACACTGGCTGTTTATGCATGAGGGTCACATTTATGCTTCTGTTTGCAAGGATCATCATTTCATTGGTATTGATTATAAGGGAGAGGGCATCAACACATCTCTTGAGTAAAATGCAGGGTATGAGGGATTTATTTGTTGATGGAATGAAAAAATAGTCAGGGCTATATGGCTTTCCTTTGACTTTGGTTCATTCTACCCCAGAGCACAGAGGTCTTCCGACCTGTCTCCATCACCCCATCTTCCCTCCCCTTTGTGACTTCTCTTGCAACACACACACCACCAGTTCCAAGACCCTGGGTGTGGCTTCAGCTTTAGATAGCCAAAAGCCTAACGATTGAAATACAAAAACAAAATCAATTTTATGATTTTATCCACTGGTTTTTCTTCTCTCTTCTCAACCCACAATTTTCTCCTTCTGCTCAGTCATTATTAACAAGGTATCTGGCCTACAGAGGAGAAAATGTATAATTAAAAAGAACAATGCTGTTATTAAATACTTGGACTGGCTGTTGGGTTAATTTGTACCTAGGTAGAAAATAAACCCAATAGGTCATGCCTACAGAAAAGTGATGCATTTTGAGGTGATGCAAACATTTACAAAAATACCTCTAAAAGACAGCATATTCCCTGATCCGATCATTGTTTTTCCTGTTCTATTTTTTCCCTTTGCAAAGAGAAAATGTTTTCGAAATGTTTTTACCTTCCTAAGAGCCAAAAGGTTGTTAAGCTGCTTCACACATCTTTCCCTCTGGGGTGTTCATATCCACCAAAGTTAATGGATGGAAAATTAATGTTTCTCTCCAAATGTTTCCACAATCACAAAGCAAATAGTTGATTCTGCCAAGATGAGAGTGTAAATCTGGCCTCAGGAAAAGGCTTCCATCACCATTACCCACATCATTTAGCCCAAGTCCAGAGACTGGCCTAATTACCGTGATGGTTCAGGAAATGTGGATTTAGGTACCTCAGACGCCGTATGGAGTATAAAACTGACCACGCCCCCTGATCAACTGCCCACCTCTGTGTTGTTTTTATGCCAGGGAGACTTGGTTTCCCTCACATATAACGCAGTTTGTTTTTTATGTGGTGCTTTCCAAATATTGTGACTTAAGTCAACACAAGTTGAAATATTTTCTAGGCAAGTAAAATGGTTTAATTATAAATCAGTTTCCAGGAACTAGATTGCAGCTAAAGCCCATATGTCCACAGAATGGATGGAGTGCTACCAACTTACGCATGAGGGGCTCATTTATGCTTCTGTTTTCAAGGATCATCATTTAATTGGTGTTGATTACAAGGGAGAGGACATCAACACATCTCTTGAGAAAAATGCAAGATATCAGGGGTCACATTTGCAAACAGATCCTGATTGCACGTACTTACAGAAAATCCACTATTATTGTTTAGTCGCTAAGTCATGTCCAACTCTTTTGCGACCCCGTGAACTATAGCCCACCAGGGTCCTCTGTCCATGGAGTTCTCCAGGCATGGATGCTGGAGTGGGTTTCCATACCTTCCTCCAGGGGATCTTCCTGACCTAGGGGTTGAACCTGCATCTCCTGCGTTGGCAAGCTGATTCTTCACTGCTGAGCCGCCAGGGAAACCCACACTCACACAAAATTTGGTACTGATTATTCAAGTGTAATAAGAATTTCTGTGGCAGGGTTGTTTTGGTCTCGCTAAACTCCAACCAAATGCCACCAAGGAATAATGAGGAAGAAAGTAACTAATGAAAGCAAATATAATGGAACTTATTAAGGACCAGATGCTGTTCCAAATGATTTATGTGAAGCAGGTTATTTAAGCCCTCACGTCAACTCACAGAAGGTAAGTAACTGTTATTATTTCTATGTCACAGCTGAAGAAATGGAAGCACAGAGAGGCTGGATGACTTGACCAAAGCCACAAGGCTAATTAGTGGCAGATTAAAGATCAAATCCTAGCATGCTGTTTTCTTGAACCTATCTTATAAACATAGGTTACATTGTTGGAAAAACAAAACATTTCCTAGTGCTGTCTTGAGTTCTGGCTTTCTTTCCTAGGGATAGTTTTGGACCACCTAAAAGGAGCCTAAAGGCATGGTGCTCCCCATCTGCAGTCCACAGTAAGCCCAGCATACAGTTCTCTGACTCCTCAACCAAGGCTGTATTGCCTCCGCCCATCCCTGTTAAATGCATCCCCTAAACTGAAGGTATTGCTGGACCAAAATGAAGCAGGAAAAAGGAAAAGAAAAGACCTGTCCAGAGACCCTTAGGTTCCATGGAATATATAGCTGAGAATATCTCAACAGCGTTTCAGAGCTTCTTACACGTTTCTAGATGTCTTGTGCTGTCTGTCTTTGTCCAGTCAACCCTTCCTCTCAAGTCTGTGCTGCCTGTACCAAGGCAGGAAAGGAGAAAATGTTGGCTCAGCCTTTATCCCAGGGATAAGGTAGTTTTCTTCTTCCCCTCTTCTTCCACCTCCTCCAGCTGCAAACACAGCCCTGCACTTGCTCAATGGTTCCTTTACCTTTCTTAATGACTTCAGATACAGCAGCTAGGGTCCTCATCTCTGTGGCTATGGATAGAGCTTTGGAAACTGAGGAGGACTGGTTCCAGGACCCCCATGGATATCAGAATTCGTGGATGCTCAAGCCCCTTATATCAAATGGCTTGGTACATTCTGCTCTCTGTATCCGAGCATTATGCATCTGCAGATCAACTGAGCACAGTGGAATTCATGGATGGGGAACCTGGAGATACAGAACCACTAGATACAGAGGGCCAACTCTACTTGAAAAATACAGGCTGAACAGAATCCTAGAGGATTTTAATGGCTTTATTTCTTCCTCTGTAGAACCAGACTGTGGGTCCCAGTCTAAGTATGTCTCAAGAGACATTCTTTAACCAAGATCTTACGAATTATACTCTTCCAGTCCCTTTCTCCGATTTAATCTTCCTCAGGACAAAATACTATCATGTTCCTCAAGACAAAAAGATGGGAGTGGAGAAGGGAAAATGATTAGGAGGGTTGGGATAATGAGGTTAATAACTTTTTCCTTCTATTGTATGCAATGACATTTCAAAAATAAAAACAATAATAAGACTGTTAATGCTAATCAAAGCAATTCATTCCTTACCTAGATTTCATTTCCCACAGGAGACAGCACACACGCTTCCCTTTCACCACATTATCATTGCCCACCAGGATTGGATCTGGCTCCAAGGTCGAGGAACATGCCTATTTAATGGAAGAAGTTTATTCAATTAGCTGGGAAGGGTAGGAGCAGAGGGAAGATTCTGGTATACAGTAAGTCCCCTATATATGAACGAAGGCCATCCAGAGAGTATGTTTGTAAGTCCAATTTGTTTGTAAGTTCAACAGAGTTAGCCTAGGTACCCAACGAACACAATTGGCTATATATCACAGCTCTTATTCTTGCTTCCAGCCATCCTGGGCTTGAAATAAAGACACTGTTCTACTGTGCTGTATACAGTGCTGTACAGTAAAGCACACGGAATCACTGGTGGAGGATGCATGTGTGTGACAATGCATGCCAGACATTTGAACTAACTTATGTGATTGGATATGTGAACGCAGGTTTGAATTTTTGAAAGTTTGCAACTTGAAGGTTCATATGTAGGGGACTGGCTGCATATATATGACCAGTCTGGGCCAGAACCATCCTGACCCGAGAAGGGTAGCAGTTCAGAGTCCATCCCTCAAGTTATTAGACCTCCTTATAAACAGAATTCTTCATGCAAAATGCCGGGCTGCATGAAGCACAAGATTTCTGGGAGAAATACCAATAACCTTGGATATGCAGGTAACACCACCCTTATGGCAGAAAGCAAAAAGGAACTAAAGAGCCTCTTGATGAAAGGTGAAAAAGCTGGCTTAAAACAACATTCCAAACACCAAGATCATGGCATCCAGTCCCATCACTTCATGGCAAATAGATGGAGAAAAAAATGGAAACAGTGACAGACTTCATTTTCTTGGGCTCCAAAATCACTGTGGATGGTGACTGCAGCCATGAAATTAAAATATTCTTGCTCCTTGGAAGAAAAGTTATGACAAGCCTGCTGCTGCTGCTAAGTCACTTCAGTCGTGTCCGACTCTGTGCGACCCCATAGATGGCAGCCCACCAGGCTTTCCCGTCCCTGGGATTCTCCAGGCAAGAACACTGGAGTGGGTTGCCATTTCCTTCTCCAATGCATGAAAGTGAAAAGTGAAAGGGAAGTCGCTCAGTTGTGTCCGACTCTAGCGACTCCACGGACTGCAGCCTACCAGGCTCCTCCGTCCATGGGATTTTTTAGGCAAAAGTACTGGAGTGGGGTGCCACTGCCTAGACAGCTTATTAAAAGCAGAGACATCACTTTGCAAACAAATGTCCATCTAGTCAAAGCTATGGTTTTTACAGTAGTCATGTATGACTCATGATGTGAGATTTGGACCATAAAGAAGGCTGAAAGCCAAAGAATTGATGCTTTTGAACTGTGGTGCTGGATAAGACTCTTGAGAGTCCCTTAGACTACAAGGAGATCAAACCAGTCCATCGTAACCCTGAATATTCATTGGAAGGACTGATGCTGAAGCTGAAGCTCTAATACTTTGGCCACCTGATGTGAAGAGCTGACACATTAGAAAAGACCCTGATGCTGGGAAAGATTGAAGGCAAGAGGAGCAGGGGACAACAGAGGATGAGATGGTTGGATGGCATCATTGACTCACTGGACATGAGTTTGATAAGACCGAGCAGAGTCAGATATGAGCGAGCAACTGCACAACAAATACCTAACAAGGGTATTTATGGGAACACTGCTGTTATACCTCAGATGCTTCTTCATCATTGAGACCATTTCTTGGTTGCAAGAGTTTCTCTCTAATGAGATGGTATAAACAAATGTGAAGAGAGTGGACAGACTATTCATGTTATACCAAGTATTTATTGAATGCTTACAATGCAAAGGCATCATGTTATATGGAGTGTATATGTGGAAATGATGACTTTATGCTTTCTGTTTTTCAAAAACATAGTGTTCAGTTGAGAATATGAATAATGATCATAAATACAAAGTCAAAAAAGTAAAACATATTCAGTGGCATGTTAAAAACCTAAGTAAATCACTTTGGAAATTCTGAATAAAAGAGATCTTATTTAGTGAAAGAATTCTGTACCTAGTAATGAAGGAGGTAGTTTTGCACTGGACTTAAAACACGGATTTGGAGATGTGAAGGGCACCCCTGGTTTTAAGAAAACAAACAAACAAAAGCAGGATGAATGAAGCCTGGTGTTGGGAAATGCAAAGTCTAGGCTAGTATTGATTAATATTTTAGTTTCAATGAGATAGAATAGGACATTAGGTTGGATGTGTAGATTGGGGCCAGTCAGCTAATAATTAAGTTAAGGAATTTGAATGTCATTTGGCAGTCAGGGAGACCAAAATAGAACTATTGGAAGAACAGTATGAAAAGATCAGTTTGGCAAAACTGCTTAATATGGATTAGAATACAAAGAACCAGAAACAGAGATCCATGTTAGAATGGGAGAGGGAAGGAAACTAATATTTGTGGAAGCCTTACTATGGACTAAGAGCTTGGTTAATCACGTTGCTATGCTTGTTCATTTCACTTTTATCACAAATCTCTGAGATCTTTTATTCCCACCCCATTTCTGTCTCTGGGAAAATTCTGATGCTATCAGAATTCATACAGTCGTAGTCATTCTAAGAGGTTGGAACTCACATTAGGGGTTTCTGTCTTAAGTTCCCTCTGCTGCACTGGTTTACTGCAGGAGAACAGGGGAAAGGAGGTGAGCTCTGAAATAGGGCAGAACCACTAAGGTGGGCATACGGAAGTCCTTCCGCGAGACAGCGATGCTCCCGGGCCCTGGAGCTGGATGCAACTGCCAGTGAATGGTGACAATGGGGTAAAGCCTGTGTGCTTTCTGTCCCTACGGGAAATGAAGTCCAGGTCAGTGATGAGCTGTTTTGGTTAACATGCACAGTCTCATTACGATCTCACATGAAACAGACTTGACATTTGTTTGGATGTAAGAGAATTGATGCTTTTGAACTGTGGTGTTGCAGAAGACTCTTGAGAGTCCCTTGGACTGCAAGGAGATCCAACCAGTCCATTCTAAAGGGGATCAGCCCTGGGTGTTCTTTGGGAGGAATGATGCTAAAGCTGAAACTCCAGTACTTTGGCCAACTCATGCCAAGAGTTGACCCATTGGAAAAGACTCTGATGCTGGAAGGGATTGGGGGCAGGAGGAAATGGGGACGACAGAGGATGAGATGGCTGGATGGCATCACTGACTCAATGGACGTGAGTTTGAGTGAACTCCGGGAGTTGGTGATGGACAGGGAGCCTGGCGTGGTGTGATTCATGGGGTCGCAGAGTGTCGGACACGACTGAGCGACTGAACTGAAGAGAAGAAAGTAAAAAAACAACTTTTAGCCACTAAAATGAGTTTATTCAAGAGAAGAAAGTACAAGTATCATAAAGTACAAATATAATAAATAAGTTGGGAACAGAGAAAGATGCGCAGGTTTTTAAGGGATGAGGAGAGGCTTCTTTTCAGACATATTTGTAGTATTAGTAAACTAGCTGGAAGTGATCCAGAAGGTTACTGAAAATCTAACAGAGGTGCTTAGAAGGATGCTCAAAGGTAGAAAAGAAGATTTCAGAGTCATCAGTATAGAGGTGATGATGGAAATCATGAAACTTCTTTACAAAGAAGAGAATACTCAGAAGGAGAAAAGTAATGAAAATAACATGCTTTGGGGAAAGTAGTGAACTTAAGAGGTTAAAATAAATAAGTAAGTAAAGTAAAAGTGAATTAGTCACTCAGTTGTGTGGGACTCTGCGGTGACCCCATGGACTGTAGCCCACCAAGTTCCTCTGTCCATGGAATTCTCCAGGCAAGAACATTGGAGTGGGTCGCCATTCCCTTCTCCAGGGGATCTTCCCGACCCAGGGATCGAACACTGGAACTCCTGCTTTGTAGTCAAGATTCTTTACCATCTGAGCCACCAGGGAAGCCCCAGATAAGTGAAGGAATGGAAAAAGATGAGGCAGCAGTTGGAGTGGAAGGAAGGCGTGCAGACTAACAAGATATATTATGGCTGTGGGAGAATAAAGCTAAAGGGAAAATTCTGCTATAAGGAATGTAATTGGTAGTGTCAAAATTTCAGAGAAGTCACAAAATTTGAAGACTTGGAAAATGATTTTTGTTGTTGCAACTAGATGACTTTTGAAGGAGATTTTCAGTGTTTGATCACATCATGTAGAAATCCAGATATTTGGTGAATGAACACAATAAAATACTTTTAAAACATTTTATTAAAAATCACTAATTGCTGAGCATGAATATGAGAAGTATTCCATGTAATGGACTTCAAATACTAGCCAAATTTCTATTGGAAGAGGACAGCATTGCATTCATTTTTAGACATTCCTGATGGAAGGCCAGCTGTTGTCCATGGTGCTAAAAGAGTCATCTGGCATTATAATATTGCAGCAACATGACCAGTACAGTTGGAGTGAATTGGGTGTTTCATTACATACCTCTATTTGAGGGATTTATTTTTCACTGCAATGAGATTTTTCATATATATTTCCCATCTGGAAGGTTTTTTCAAACTCCCCAATGGTTAACATCTAGAAAGCAATTGCTTTTTTTCCCCCCTAAAGAAATCCCTTGAAACATGAGTATAAGAAATCAAGGTAAGGGAAAAACAGAAAGTGGAAGACATGCTGAAAAGGTTATACAATTCTTTCTTCTTTTAAAATATCCAAAATCATAGACTGTCTACTGAATTCTACTCTTCCCAGTAGCCTTTTCAAAGTAAAAAAAAAAAAAAATGCTTAAGCTAAATGGAATCTGGGTATTCTACTGATGAATAGAATTATTTGCATACTTAAAAAATAAAATACAGAAAATATAACATAGTTGTTATGACTCATCAAACTATCAAAATGGCTGCTAATGGAGCCAGTCATACTTTTTGCATGCTCCTCTATAAAATACATTATTGAATTTCTAGAAAAACAGGCAATGCAGTAATATTATTCCCACACCATTCCTGATGAAGCCAATACAGCTACTATTCAAAGTTAGGTAGAGTGTACTGGGGATGGTGCTCAATGAACCTGTGAGTTTGGGGTTGAGTAAATCGACATTTTTTTTTTTTCTTCTAGTCAAAAATTTTCTGGTTCAGAAACTGGACTGACTGAAAGGCCAAGTTAGTTGGCAAACAAAAGGTTCAACTCTCATCATGAAAATGTTAACAGCAAAATATAGACAGTAAGCCCATGATGTATTCATGATGGAAGAAGAATGACAGATTAATTTCTCTATGAACAGTTGGAAGGTGTATTTTTGATTTATTCAGGAACAGAGAAGACTAACAAGGAATGTAATAGACACTCAAGATACTGAGATGTGAAGGAAGTGGTTCTCGGGGAAGAAGACCTCACCTTGCACAAAGATGTGGTCCATCAGATGTCACTGGAAGAACTTTGTTGTTGCTGTGTTAGTCGCCCAGTCATGTCTGAATTTTTGCGAGCCCTTGGACTGGAGCCCACAGGCTCCTCTGTCCATGGAATTCTCCAGGCAAGAGTACTGGAGTGGGTTTCTGAAGATGCCCTTCTCCATGGGATCTTCCTGACCCAGGGATAGAAGGTCTTCTGCATCACAGACAGATTCTTTAGACTCGGGAAGCCCCTTTAGACCCAGGGAACTCAGTACCTGCATCTCACACAATAAGATTAAGTGTAAGGTGTTCCAGATTCTGAAGTCAAGATATGCTCATGGCTCCTGAAGAGCAAGTCCAAGCAGTTACACCCACTTTGGTCCCAGCCTTAGCCCCAGGACATCCAGGATACATTGGTGGCTCTGCTCTTTCACTTTGAAGGACCCTCTCTGTTGGTTTCTGTGCATTAGGTGAAACACCTCTTCTTCCAGTGGAAGGAGCGGTCCTTTGTAGAAGATGAACCCTGTTGTTCCACCCTTCCCTAGCTCTTGGTTGTTTCTTAAAATTCTGTGATTATCTGAGTAGCCTATTTCACTATCAGGGCGTCCAGCAGTTGAGGGTGTGCCAAGTCCTGACAGTATCTCAAAAGAGGATCCCACTCAGCACCAAGAGTCAGGCTGGTTGAAAGCTGGATCCTCAGGAAGAGTTGTTAAAGTGTGTAAATACATACAATGCTGAGGGACCCAGGAGCATGAGTCCCACTAGCCCAACAGAATTGGATGGCCTACAGGTGGCCCCTGGTAGAAGTCCAAAAGCCAGGGGCTCAGACATAAACTGGGGCCCGATGTAAACACCAGATAGGCCCCAGGCCCTGTAACTCCCTGCACAGAAGTCACAGCAGGCCCCCCGGTAAACCCAGGCCCACACCTAAACCCGGGGGCCAGCTGCCTTCCTCCCACCCCACGTAAACCCCGGGGCCCAGTAGTGGATCTTAGAGTTAAACCTTCCCAGACAAACCCCACCCCCAGACGTAAACCTGGGGTCCAGTCGTAAACGTCCCCGTGGTAACCCGCCCGGCCACACGTAAACCCTGCAGACGTAAACCCAGGGTCCAGTCGTAAACCCGTCCAGTGGCAAACAGCTCTATGGTAAACCTTCCAGGAGTTTACTCGGCTGACGGAAACCCGGGTCCTAGGGTAACCTGAACCCCAAACGCCGACTGAGCTCGCCAACTCTGCTCCCCAGAGCCATGACGGAGCCTGGCAGGCGCTAGAGTCCAGCGCCTCACTGCCTCGGGCACGCCTGGCCCTCAGATGACTGCACCTGGCGGAGGAGCCACGGACCAGATGCCCGTCGGAACACTGAGTGTGCGTGTCTCGGGTGTTTCTCAGCTATACGTGATGGGGGCGACCCTCGAGTGCGGGTTCTCCTCCCGGTGGGGCTCCTGCTCACTAGGGGCAACGGTGAGGTGGCTGTCTCCGGGCCGTTAGTCCAGGCACCCGGAGTCCTTGGCCTGTCTGGGCTGGTGGTCCCGAGGGCCGTGAGCTCGGGTTCTCCTGCAGGGGCCAGCTGCTCCTGGGACAATGCACGCGGCACCTCGCAGGCCCTAGGTCTCACGTGAGCAGGAGGGGTCGGCTGTGCAGCGCTGATTGGGGTGGGCCTGGGGTGCTGGGCAGGAGGTGGACGCTGGGCTCCTCTTGCTCTGGTTGCTCGGATTCCTTCTCTGCCAGGCTGCCTGTGGTTGTGAATGGACAGCAGTGGGCAGTGTCAGGGCAGGAAGGATGGTCTCATGAGGAAAAGTTGGCCTTAAGGTCAGTTTTATAATAAGATATGTTATAGTTTTATCATGTGAAAACCATCGTGTGGTAGAAAATCATCCTATTAGGAATCTCCTTCTGAAGCTTTTTAGCATACCCAAAGAATAGTTTTGATCCAGATTTCTGATGCCCCTGACCGCTTTTTCTGCACATTGGAGGTGAAGCACTGGCTGTGTTAGAGGGACCCCTGGCATTTTAGCTAGTGCTGAGTGGGGTTTGGGATGTCCTTTTGAAAGCGTTCATCTCAGGCTGGGACCTGAACCCATGTGCCAGGACTGGAACCCAGCCAAAACCTTGCTTAGTACTGTAATCCACGTGGCTCTGGCTTGAACCCAGCCAAAACGCATGGTCTTCCAATTGAGATCACACATCTGGTTTCAGGACCTAAACTCAGGCACTTGATGTCTCATGGCAGGTAGAATTCAGCGAGTGACAAAGTGATAGGTAAGAAGTGGATTTATTTAGAAAGAAACCCACTCCAAAGACAGAGTGTGGGCCATCTCAGAGGGCTAAATGCAGCCTTGGGGTAAACACACAGAGTGTGGACTGTACCCAGAAGGTGAGAACAGCCTTGAAATGTGGTGTGGTTAGCTCTTATGGGGTGGGTAATTTCATAAGTTAATGAGTGGGAAGATTATTCTGATTATTTGGGGGGCAGGGCAGAGATTTCCAGAAATTGGGTCACCACTTACTTTTTGGCCTTGATGGTCATCCTTGGAACTGTCGTGGTTCCTCTGAATGTATCATTTAGCTTGCTGATGTGTTGCAGTGAGCCCACACTGAGGATCAAGGTCTAGTCGAAGTTGACTTGTCTGCCATCTTGGACCCATTTCTTTCTAGTCACTTTATGTTGAGTCCTTGGGCTATGTCGTTCTTTCAAAGGTTGTGCCTGGCCCTTTTCCTTCCTGGTTCACTTTGCTCTATCTGAAGCAGGAATGCTATTCATAATAGTGGTGACTAAGTTATTTGGGTGGTTTGGACCAGCCACTGGGCTTGGTTGATTTGCCTGAGATTACTCAGCTACTCAGACAGAATGGCAGCCCAGGAATCTTCACCTAAAGACCCTCACCTTATGAAGAAGGTTCTCTGGCTCAGCTGGGAAGCCCTCCCCTCCTGTGGGGAATGGCAGTCCTCCTGTCTGAGTGTCATTCCATCTTTGTGAATCTTGTTTCATTTAGTCTGTTTGCAGACATTACATAATGGGTCTCTTTTACCCAGTCCTGTCGTTTCAGAAATGTGTTTGAATCTTTTAAAAGATAATACCTAGAGGATTTGAAGATGGGAAGGTGGGGATTAATTTATGAGACTTAGCTGTATTTCCTGTTCCACTGGGAACATTTTGTTTCTAAAATGGGCTGGTCCATGAGTGTATAGCAAAACCTTTATCTCTCAGCACCTTGCCCCTTCTAGAGAGCAAATTCCCTCCCAACTTTATTTTATTGTGGCTTGTGCCATGTTTCTATTTATCTAGGGAGGAATCCTTAAACAGAAGCAATTGTCAGATATTTAATGGAGGAAAATACATATTAACATACTTACTCTTAAGTCAAATGATGTATTTGATATTGTTTTGGTAGGATTATTACAAAGCAGAGAGTGCATAAAGTTGACTGACACATTATTCAAGTGGTAGGAGGGGCACAATCATGGTAAAATCAAATCCCATACCAGCAAGGTGGGCAAACACCAAACTGGAAAATAATTATGTCACAGAAGTTCTCCCACAAAAGTGAAAGTTCTGAGTCCCACGTCAAGCTCCTCAGCCTGGGGGTCTGGCAATGGGAGGAAGAGACCCCAGAATCTAGCTTTGAAAGCCAGCAGGGTTTGATTGCAGGAATTCCACAGGATTGAAGGACACATAGATCCCATTCTTGGCGGATGCTCACAAGGTCCTGTGAGCACCAGGACCCAGGGAAGAAAGCAATGATCTCTTAAGAGACTGGGCCAGACTTATCTGCTAGTATTGGAGGTTCTCCTGTGGACACGGATGCTGTGGCTTCCTGCAGAAGCAGGCATACTGGTGTGGTAGTTTGCTGGCGTACTCATTAGCACAAACCCTCCTGGAGGCTGACATTTTCTCACCAAGACTCGGCCCCACCCAAAACCCTATGTTGGAGAAGACTCTTGAGAGTCCCCTGGGCTGCAAGGATATCAAGCCTGTCAATCCTAAAGGAAATCAGTCCTGAATATTCATTGGAAGGACTGATGCTAAAGCTGAAACTCCAATACTTTGGCCACTTGATGCAGAGAACCGACTCATTTGAAGAACGGACTCATTGAAAAGACCTTGATGCTGGGAAAGATTGAAGGCAGGAGGAGAGGGGGACAATAGGGGATGAGATGGTTGGATGGCATCACCGACTCGATGGACATGAGTTTAAGCAAGCTCTGAGAGTTGGTGATGTGCAGGGAAGCCTGGCGTGCTGCAGTCCATGGGGTCGCAAAGAGCCGCACATGACTGAGCAACTGAACTGAACTGAACAGCCTGAAGCCTCCAGTGCTTCAGTTGCCTCAGGCCAGACAACGAACAGAGCAGGAAAGCAGCCCTACCTGTCAGCAGACAGGGTGCTTGAAGTCTTCCTGAGCACACAGTTGCCCACTAAACACAACCCTTGACACAATCCTGCCTCCCCACCAGTGGGCAGGAACCAGTCCCTCTCACCAGGAATCCTGCACAGGCCTCTTAGAAAACCTCATCCACCAGAGGGCAGACAGCGGAAGCAAGAATAATTACAAGCCTGCAGAATAAGAACTGCAATCACAGAAAGGTAAACAAAATGAGACAGCAGAGGAACCTGTCCCAGATGAAGGAACAGGATGAAACCCCAGAAGAACAATTGCATGAAGTGGAGGTAGGCAGACTACTTGAAGAAGAATTCAGAGTAATGATAGCAAAGATGTTCCAAGACCTTGGAGAGAAATCAGGAAGATACAGGAAATATTTAACAAAGACCTGGAAGAACTAAAGAAAAAACAAACAGATGAACAATACAATAACTGAGATGAATGGATAAGAAAGCTGTGGTACATATACACAATGGAATATTACTCAGCCATTAAAAAGAATACATTTGAATCAGTTCTAATGAGGTGGATGAGACTGGAGCCGATTATACAGAGTGAAGTAAGCCAGAAAGAAAAACACCAATACAGTGTACTAATGCATATATGTGGAATTTAGAAAGATGGTAACGATAACCTTGTATGCGAGACAACAAAAGAGACACAGATGTATAGAACAGTCTTTTGGACTCTGTGGGAGAGGGAGGAGGGGGGGATGATTTGGGAGAATGGCATTGAAACATGTATAATAGCATATAAGAAAAAAATCGCCAGTCCAGGTTTGATGCAGGATACAGGATGCCTGGGGCTGGTGCACTGGGATGACCCAGAGGGATGGTATGGGGAGGGAGGTGGGAGGGGGGTTCAGGATGGGGAACACGTGTACACTCGTGGCAGATTCATGTTGATGTATGGCAAAACCAATACAATATTGTAAAGTAATTATCCTCTAATTAAAATAAATAAATTTAAATTAAAAAAAGAAGAATTATAACTCAAGAAAATACTTGCAGAATAACTGAGGGAGAAGAATGGATAAGTGAGTTGGAAGACAGAATGGTAGAAATCACTGCTGCAGAACCAATTAAAGAAAAAAGAATGAAGAGAAATTAGGACCTCTGGGACAACATTAAACACACCACCATTTGCATTATAGGGGTCCTAAAAGGAGAAGATAGAGAGAAGGGACCTGATAAAATATTTGAAGAGATAATAGATGAAAACTTCCCTAATATGGGAAAGGAAACAGTTACCCAAGTCTAGGAAGTGCAGAGAGTCCCAGGCAGGATAAACTGAAGGAGAAACATGTAAGACACATAGTAATCAAATTAACAAAAATTAAAGACAATGAAAAAATGTTAAACAGCAGCAAGAGATAAACAACAAATAACAAGGGAATTTCCATAAAGTTGTCAACTGATTTCTCAGCAGAAACTCTGCAGGTCATAAGGGAGTGACGCAATATACTTAAAGGGCCAAAGGTGGAGAACCTACAACCAAGAACATTCTACCCAGCAAGGCTCTCATTCAGATTTGGTGGAAAAATCAAAAGCTTTGCTGACAAGCAAAAAAGCTCAGAGAATTCAGTATCACCAGACCAGCTTTGCGACAAATGCTAAAGGAACTTCTCTAGGTGGAACAAAAAGAAAAAAGGGCACAATTAGAAACAAGAAAATTATGAATGGATGAGTACACTAGTAAAGGCAGAAAGAAGTACAATGTACTAAAGGTAGGAAACCATCTGCACATAAGTATGTTAGCAAAACAAGCAGCTGTGAAAACAGGAGAGCAGGAATGCAGGATATTGGAAATTCACTTGGAATTAGAGACCAGAAACTTAACACAACCTTGTTTATATATAATCTGCTATATCAAAACCTCATGGTAACTGCAAACTGAAAAGCTCAGTAGAGGCACACACAGAAGAGAATAAGGAATCTAAACACAGCACTAAAATTAATCATCAACTCATAAAAGAAGTGAACAAAAGAGGAAGGGGGAAAAAGGCCCACAAAAACAAATCCAAAACAGTTAACAAAATGGCAGTAAGAACACACATGTGTTAATTACCTTAAATATAGATGGATTAAAAGCTCCAACCAAAAGACAGAGACTGGCTGAATGGATTCAAAAACAAGACCCATGTATGTGCTGTCTACTGGAGACCCACTTCAGATCTAGGGACACATGCAAACTGAAAGTGAGGGGATGGAAAAAGGTATTCCAGGAAAATCGAAATCAGAAGTATTTTTTGTTGAGAATTTTTGTGTCTACGCTCAGCAGTGATATTGACCTGTAATTTTCTCTCTTTTGGGGGCATCTTTGTCTGGTTTTGGTATTGGGGTGATGGTTCAGATCAGATCAGATCAGATCAGTCGCTCAGTCGTGCCCGACTCTTTGCGACCCCATGAATCGCAGCACACCAGGTCTCCCTGTCCATCACCAACTCCCAGAGTTCACTGAGACTCACATCCATCGAGTCGGTGATGCCATCCAGCCATCTCATCCTCTGTTGTCCCCTTCTCCTCTTGCCCCCAATCCCTCTCAGCATGAGAGTCTTTTCCAATGATTCAACTCTTCACATGAGGTGGCCAAAGTACTGGAGTTTCAGCTTAAGCATCATTCCTTCCAAAGAAATCCCAGGGCTGATCTCCTTCAGAATGGACTGGTTGGATCTGCTTGCAGTCCAAGGGACTCTCAAGAGTCTTCTCCAACACCACAGTTCAAAAGCATCAATTCTTCCGTGCTCAGCCTTCTTCACAGTCCAACTCTCACATCCATACATGACTACTGGAAAAACCATAGCCTTGACTAGACGAACCTTTGTTGGCAAAGTAATGTCTCTGCTTTTGAATATGCTATCTAGGTTGGTCATAACTTTCCTTCCAAGGAGTAAGCGTCTTTTAATTTCATGGCTGCAGTCACCATCTGTAGTGATTTTGGAGCCCAGAAAAATAAAGTCTGACACTGTTTCCACTGTTTCCCCATCTATTTCCTATGAAGTGATGGGACCGGATGCCATGATCTTCATTTTCTGAATGTTGAGCTTTAAGCCAACTTTTACCTCATAAAAAAAAAGTTTAGTAATGTTCCTTCTTCCATAATTTTTTGGAATAGTTTCATAAAGATAGATATTAGCTCTTCTCTAAACGTTTAATAAAATTCACCTGTGAAGCCATCTGGTCCTGGACATTTGTTTGTGGGATTTTTTAAACCACAGTTTAAATTTCATTACTTGTGATTGATCTGTTCACGTTTTATATCTATTCCTGTAATAACATAATAACATAATATTCTGTAATAACATAAATGGGAAAAGAATTTGAAAAAGAATAGATACATGTATATGTATAACCGAATCCCTTTATGGTCCACCTGAAACTAACACAGCATTGTGACTCAACTGTGCTCCAATATATATACATATATGAAGTGGATCTTTTCAGTTTCCAGTGGGAGAAGAGTTAAGGATAGCATTATGGGGTAGTACTCATGTATAATGCTAATATGGTGAAATAAAACCATAAAAGGACTATTTAAGTCATATATCAGAGGCAGGAAGTGTCCCGTCACTGGGAAGTATTCAAGCAGAGAAGACATACGTCTTCTCAGAAATGTTTCGAGGTGATTTTTAAATAGCCTGGGTTTGGGGACTAAATGATTGCTAGGTATTTTCTAACTTGAAGAGTCAGTTGTTCCTCTTCTTAAGGAGATTTCATATCTCACAAAAAGGCAAGACTATTAAATAACTGGGTTGAGGGGTGAAAAAGAGAAAAAATAGGTGCCGTGGAAGGTGATAAAGCTGAGATATGTGTGTGAGAAGGAATAGGTTCAGGGCTTCAGTATGGATGGGGACCTCTAGTTGAGCATTGCAACAGAAACTTGTTAGGAAGAAATTTTGAACCGCAAGTTCTGTCTTTGTCATCCTCCAACGCGATTTCTTGAAGTGCTCTAAGGATAGCGTCCATAATCATGGTCTCTAAGGCTCTGATGCATATAATCTCTAAGGATAGCGTCCACCATCATGGTCTCTCTGTATAATCTCAGCCTCAGTTGTGGCACTCTACGTACCACCTGCGTCATTGCTGTGCTGACTTTCTCTTATTTCTTGAAGTTTCCAAGCAGCTCCCACCTTAAGAGATTTTTCGACATGCTACTCTTGGCCTTGAATGACCTTGACCCCCCTCTTGACCTGCATGAATCCTCTTATGCTACAATCTCAGGTTCAATATCATTTCCCAGGGATACGGTCCCTCTACAGTCTCTCCCCACGTCTGAACTAGGCCCATCCTTTAACTGTACGCTCTTATTGCCACCTGTACCTCTCTTTCATCACACTGATCATATTTATAATTCCATACTTATTTTTAGATGATTTGTTTTTGAACCTACTAAGCCATAAGCAAGCTAAGCGAGCAAGTCAAGTGTTGCATCTCCATCTCCTTACATGTGGTTAGATATTTTTTGAATGAGTGAATGAAGGGAGAAGAGATACTTTTTGAACAGCTGAATATTGGTTTCCAAATCTTTGTGGATTAATCATTTAACTCAAAGGGCAAGGTGATTTCAGTTTTCGGTGCTGAAAGCATCATTATCTTGCACCATTCTCAGCTCTTTCCCTATTGAAGCCAAAGCAGTTTTTTTATGGATTTTCTAAACACGGCCCAAGCGTCTGCAGCATGAGAATAAGCTGAGCGCATCCCTTGGCGTTTCATGTCTTCCTTGGATTGCCCAGGAATAGTTCATCATTTTCCTGCTCTCACAGCTGAACATGACTTTGCAAACATCTGCTCCAAGTCCAAATTCCTAAGGAAACAGGATTTGAGACAACACAATGTCTCTATTCTGTGTTTACCTCATTTTCTCACTGAAGACTTTTCTCCTTGTATTCCCATGAAGCTAAGAACATCTGCAGATCCTCATCTAGGAGTTGGTTGCCGAAGGAATTCAGGGGTGAATTCCCCTGTCTGAAGTATTGAGAGATGGGCCTCATCACAAGTCCTTCTGCTTTCTCTGGGAGAAATATGCAATGTGTTCTCAATCTCTCTAGTTTAATATAAAGAAAGGGAATAAATCAAGCAATTAGTTGGTGAATAGAAATGTCTGTTCAGGTTTTCCAGGCTCTGACTCCTCTTTCAGACAAACATAAATATAATGCGGACAAAGGGCAAGGCAGAAGTTTTTGGACTCTCCATGGGGTAACCAGGGAAGGATTTACAGAGGAGGTGTCTTCTGAGATCTTGGGAAATAAGGCAGAATTTTTCAGATGGTCAAGGGGAAGCGGAAACAATCAGGGTAAGAAGGAGGATGTGTGTGTGTTTGTGGGATGGATAGGGTGAGAGATCATGGGGACAGTGAAAGCAGTGAGATCAGATGTGTGCATTTCCTGTTATGATTCCCGCCTTGAGGATGGTGCGGAGAGTTTCCAGTCACTGACACACTGCCTGGTCACGTGAGCTTGGCTCGCTGGTAACAGCCTCAGGAATCAAATGCAATCCAGGCCCTCCGGGTCTCCCTTTCCTGTCTCTACTAAGTAAATGGAAAACGCCTAGTTCTGGAAGATCACCCTTTCTCTCTGCTTTCTTCCTAGTTTAACTCATTCCCTGATTATTCACGATCAGATTCTTTTAGCATCTTTCTAGTTTGAACAGACCAATGTCTCTTCTTCTTTTTGTAATTGCATTGTGGTTGCATTATTGCACTGATTATTGCAAGCATGAAGAGACACAGTCAGGCCTTTCATGTTGACGTTCTGTCAGGAGATTTTACTGGGCTCCTATTTTATTAGTTCTAGTGATTAGACTTGCATCCTTTGGATTTTTTCATGTGAACTGTGAAGATAATCATCTTGTCTGAATAAGAGCGAATGCTTATGCATGCACTTACGTTTCAAGCATTTTATAGCTATTTATACACACACAAATCCTATGCATGTGTCCTATTATTAACATTATCACAATATAAATTTTACAGGTGGAGCAGTTGAGGCATTGAGGTTAATAAACATGCCCAGGGTTTCTCAGATAGTAAGTGGGAGAGCCAAGGTTTTAATCTAAGTGTGACTTCATCATCCATTCTCTCTACCATGTAGGCCACTTTGCTTCTTATTATTTTGTCTCCTTCTTTCCAACATTTGATTCTTGTTTTTCTTATTATTGCATTGTCTAATATCTTTTGGGATCATTTTGAGCATTAGAGGTGCCGCTAATCTTTAGGGTTATTCTTATAAAGTTTCATTATGGTGAACATAATATGTTTGCTATCCCAGTGGGAAGTTGTGTGCATAGTAAGACTTTCCTCAGAAAATCAAAATGAAACCACGGTAGAGTTTTCTGCCCGATCGCTGCAAAATGAGTCCATGAGGGCACTGACATGGTTAAATACATTTCTTATATGTCTCATGTTTTTCTGTTCCTCTCTGCCTGCTTTCTGACTTTCTTTAGTACTTGGTGAATATTTTTAGTGTAATATTTTAATTTTAAAAATATTCTTTACTAAAAAAATAAAAATAAAAAAAATATTCTTTACTTGTTTTCCTTGCATTTGCTCTAGAGCTTGCCGTATATCTCTTGTAGGTGGCATATTTTTAAAAGCCCCGTCTTAGTTTAACATTTTCTTGTTTAAAGACTGTTTTGGTTCTGACACAGCAGGTGTGCAAGGTGAAAAAGCACATGAGCTTAAGGCTGACTGAGGTTCAGTCTGTGTGAAGATCACCCTGGTTTTGACTAAGAAAGTGGTCACCTGAATTATAAGCTCTCATGCCACCTTTTAGGCTGGACCTATAGGTCTCACCCACAATCCTGAGTTAGGACAAGGTATCTAACATCAGTGTGGCAGCAAACCTGCGTTGAATATGGTAAAAGTTCCTTATTTTCACTTTAGTAACTCAGAGTTTATAATGTCTTTACCTTATGAGTAGAAGGATTTGTTAAGCAAATGTGTAAAGACAGCGGCAAAGGAGACAGTTCACCCACTGACATAAACCAGTGACTTCTATGAAACTGAGTACAGGATTAGAAAGTAGATGGATACTGTTCATTAAAAGTAAGCCTTGTCTATCCATCAAAGCAGTCTTGGGGGCTGGGGACCTACTTTCTTGGGCAGTCTTTCAAGGACCTTCTCCAGAGCCACTTCCTCTGTAAAATCTACCACAATTATTAAGGTAGCAAAAAGAACATAGATTCTGGAGTCAGACCTTGGTTCCCATCTTGTCTCTGTTTGTTGATAATTGGGTGAGTTTGGGTTGGTCACCTAAGCCCTTATTACTCAAAGTGTGGTCCTCAGACCAGCAGTATCAACATCACCTGAAAATTTATCAGAGGTTTTGAACCTCAGGTCCTTCTCAGACCCACTATTTTAAGATACACAGTAATTCATTTGCACATTGGAGTTTGAAAGGCACTGATTTAAGCGCCGTAATTCTTACAGGGTAGTTGGGAATAGTAAATGGTACAGCTATTATAGCACCTATAACAGACGTTGGTACAGAAAGGGTTCCCCCAGATGGTGGCTGTAACTAGCATTACTGGTAATGTTTCTGTTGTGGTCGTTGTCCTCTCTGACCCCATCACTTGAAGGCGTGCCCAACGGAGACTGAAGTCTCACCCAAGCCATGGCCAACGGAACTTACAGCCTTCTTTGAGCCTGTTTTCTAGCCTATAAAATAGGAATGATGGTCCCCCCTGAGAGAGCTGCTGTGAGGATTAAATAAAGTGATGCATAACATCATTTCCAGAAGCCAGGTGCCGTGCTCAGCCCTTTGCATCCATTTTCTCATTGGATCTTCATAACATCCCCTTGCAGTGGAGACAATGTTCAGAGAGGCGATGACGTACGCTCAGGGACACATGGCTAGTAAGTGGCAGAGCTTGTATGCAAATCTCAACCAAAAGCTTTTAACTGCTTGAATCTGGGCATTTCCTGCAGCATGAAAATTGTGCTTCCATCATCCAGATGTCTTATCAGTCATCACGTGTCCCCTGCCGTGAAGAATTATCAGCAGTGACTGAGTGGTAGACTTTGACTTTCCACCCTGATGGTGCTGCCCCCAGCTGGAGGCAGCTATTGTGCTTCCGTGAATACTTGGCCACACTCTGATCACCCAGTTCTCTCCATCGTTCCTCCTTGTCTGTTTTTTTTTTTTTTTTTCCTCCAATGGCTCAGATGGCCAGATTCAGGGTCAGTTGCCTTAGAGAGTGAGGTGCGACTGCTCTTGTTAAGGAGCCAGAAGCTGAGCTAATTATAGTAATTACAGCTTCCTATGTATATAACACCTCTCAGGCAGAAGGAGCACAGGGCCAGCTCCTGCATTGCCGTGCTGCTGCTTCCCTGGAGACCCCTGAGCAGGGAGGTGGAAGTGGCATATGTCTCCATCAGAGTGGACCGCCTCAGATGCAAGGAGGGAGGAGGCTCTGCTGCTGAAGATGAGCATCAGCCAGGCTTCCAGAGTCTCTACAAAGTGACTCCTCCCAGGCCCAACAAGTAAGTCCATGCATCTCTGAAGCTATGTGTTAACACGGTATTTAGCCACCCTTGTGTAATGGATGTCTTACAACAACAAACAGTAGCAAGTGACCTGTTGTTGTCACAGACCTTCCATCAGAAATCTTTAATTCTTATGAGAGCCAGAGGAAGTAGAGGTTCTTATTCCCATTTTAAAGATAAGGAAAACAAGGCTCAGAGAAATGAAATCATTTGATTGGTGTCATACAGCTAGTAAGTGTTACAGTTTACTTTTCTGCCAAAGTCTGTGAAATTACAAACCCAATGAGCAATTCATCGTACCGTACTGCCGCTCTCAAGAACCTCTCCAATTGCCTGGTCCTTTCACCACCACTTACTCTTTATCTATGGACAGATGTCATCTTTTTTCAGATTAAATACTTGCACACGTGCCTGCACACAAGCACACATACACACCCCCCTCAGATCCATCTTTTCCATTTCCATACTTCTAGAAAGTTGCTTCCACATCTGGATTTCTTTCCACGAAGGCTTGTTGCCTCATTTGGTCTAACTTTTTATTTGGTTAGTATGGTCTTTTTAAAAAATCAATGACTGGTTAGTGATGCCTTTAATAGATATTGAATGAATACAGATCTGGTGTTATTTATCACAGAAGTGATACTTTAATTATTTATTCCCCTCAAAGTAACACTGGCTGTATCCAACATGTTTCATTTTTGGACATGAACCTTTATCCCCTGATTTTGGGGGTAGGGGCCAGTCCACGATAACCTCTTACTCATCAGAGAAGTTATTTTTGCTCTGTCACCAGAGGATCATGACTAGTTGACATAAACCTACATGTTCAGAATCATGTAGCTCTCCAGATGGAAAAACTGGATCTCTAAATCAATCTTTCCACTTATCTATATCTGAAATAAATATTAAATTAGATACTGACCTTCACTCAGTCAGTAAATAGTTATGAGGTCCTGTTGTACACTGGATACTCTGCTAAAGTTTGGTATACAGGGCTAAAAGGATTTGGCAGAGTTCTGACCCTCCTGGGCAAGATACAGTAAGTAAGTAACCAAACATGTATACAAATCTAAGAAGGAATAAAGACTAAGAAGGAAGGAAGGCGAGTTCAGTAACAGAATATGGACTATGGGAGAGGGAGCTCTTGAGTGTGGTTAGAGAAGGTGTTTCCAAGGAAGGAACATTTGAGTTGACTTTAAAGGATACAAGAAGCCAGCTGGGAAGACCGGAGGTAAAACACCCTGGATTTAGGGAGTCATATATGTGAAGTCCCTAAGAAGAAGACTTTGAAAAGTTCAAAGAACTGAAAGGAGACCAGGGTGGCCGCACAGCAAGAGATGCACAGAGTGAGACAGCATGACGGACGGTGGAAGGATATACAGGGAAAATGACATAGGGCTCAGAGAGCACGGCAAGGGTTTGGGGTTCTACTTCAAACACTATGGAGAACAGTGTGGAGATGCCTTAAAAAACTGGAAATAGAACTGCCTTATGATCCAGCAATCCCACTGCTGGGCATACACACTGAGGAAACCAGAAGGGAAAGAGACACGTGTACCCCAATGTTCATCGCAGCACTGTTTATAATAGCCAGGACATGGAAGCAACCTAGATGCCCATCAGCAGATGAATGGATAAAAAAGCTGTGGTACATATACACAATGGAGTATTACTCAGCCATTAAAAAGAATACATTTGAATCAGTCCTAATGAGGTGGATGAAACTTGAGCCTGTTATACAGAGTGAAGTAAGCCAGAAGGAAAAACACCAATACAGTATACTAACACATATATATGGAATTTAGAAAGATGGTAACAATAACCCTGTGTACGAGACAGCAAAAGAGACACTGATGTATAGAACAGTCTTATGGACTCTGTGGGAGAGGGAGAGGGTGGGAAGATTTGGGAGAATGGCATTGAAACATGTAAAATATCATGTATGAAATGAGATGCCAGTTCAGGTTCGATTCATGATACTGGATGCTTGGGGCTAGTGCACTGGGACGACCCAGAGGGATGGTATGGGAAGGGAGGAGGGAGGAGGGTTCAGGATGGGGAACACATGTATACCTGTGGCGGATTCATTTTGATATTTAGCAAAACTAATACAATTATGTAAAGTTTAAAAATAAAATAAAATAAAAAAAAAAAACAAATGTAAATTCCATTTTGGAAAGTGATGACTGTGGCTCCTTTCCTCTGGTAGAATACAAATTTCTTTATATTTTATAGCAGAGCAGAAACCAGGATTTAGAGTCAGAAGGATCCGGGTTTAGTACAACACCAGCCACTTAATTGCTGTAAATCCTTGGTGAGTTACTCATTTTCTGAGTCTCAGTTTCCTCGTCAGTGAGGTCAGGCTAAGTTATGCTGCAGTAGTAGCAACAAAAGCTACCCACAACATCAACGACTTAGTACAACAGAAATCGATCTTATTCTCACTTGAAGTCCACTGAAGACTTCGTACAGCGCTGCAGAGCAGAATACACCCCATCTGGCTCAGCCTTCCAGATGGCTTCCATCTCATGTACATGCAGATCAGCTCGCTGCAGAGAGTTGGTCACTATAATTCAAAAGTTTCCTTCAGGAATCGCTTATTACAAGTGCTCACATCTTATTAGATAAAGCAAGTCACATGGCCATTCTTAACCATGGCCACCTTAAATTTAAGAAGAAGGGCAAGGTTTCTTGTTTATTGGCAGCCAAGGGCATCAGACCTCAGTGAATAATGGTAATAATAACATTTCTTGCTCGTATGGTGTCAACTGTTAGAAATAATACATGCAAAGTGCCTATACCTTATCTAGCACATAGTAAATGCTCAATGAGTGGCTATGATTATTAGCTTCGTCTCTTAAATTCCTGGTGCTCCTCCTCTGTGGGATCCCTTCCAACAAGCAATATCTAGCAGGCTCTCTATTCCTGGATTCTGCGTGGAAGGTCCATGGTTGGTCGAATCTGTGGTGTGGGGCTAAGGATTCAGAGGGCTAACTGTTAGATATGGTGGTTGTCTAGACCTGCTAGAACAGCCTGTTTTGTAGGAGAGAAAAATGGAATCATTACACACTTCACATCATGGATTGGCCAGCTGTAGCATGTGGGCCAAATCTGACTGCCACCTGTTTTGTTAGCTAAATTTTTATTGCAGCTTGGACATGCCAGTTCATTTATATAGTGTCTGTAGCTGCTTTCACTGTGGCAGAGTTGAGTAAACACAACAGAGGCTGCTTGGGCTGCAAAACCCAAGATATTTGCTATCTGGACCTTAACAGAGAAAGTCTTTTGACTTTATCTTTTGATTATCTTTTTTTTTTAATTAATTAATTTTTTTATTGAAGGCCAATTGCTTTACAGAATTTTGTTGTTTTCTGGCAAATCTCAACATGAATTTGATGATCTTTCTTAGTGCTTGACCCTTCCTAGTCATTCAAGCTTTCTCTGGAATATTTTCAATTTTTTTCCTACCTTAGGACACTGTGTCTTCTTATTTGCAGTCCACACCCTTGTCCCCATCCTCCCAGTCTTAACTATATTTTCATGTTAATGCTCTGCCTAGTTTAAAAAGAAAGAAATCAATGAAGAACTTGAATTTTTCCTGGACTCGTAATTTTTCTTCTCTTTTCTTTGGTGTACTGGCTGTGATTGAAAGAAAGCTTCTGAGTAATCAAAGCCAACTGCCTCCATAACCAAATCTGGGCTCCCTCTTGTGGGTGGCTGGAGACAGCTGCTCTTCCCTCTCCTTTTTTTATGCAGGGCATCATTTTCTGTTCTTTATCTCTTGACATGAGCGCTGTTTGATGGAACATGGCTCCTTGCACAGATCCGGAGAGTTTGTCAGCAACTGTGGTTTGTTTTGTTTTTTAAACCATGTTAGTAGGGGGAAAAGACCTGTTGTAAATCGTGTCCAAAAAATACTTTATAGGGCCCACCTGTCCACAATGGATAAATCAGTTGCTTTAAATTAAATTCGCTAAACCTGAAAGGCCCTGGGTCTGGTACTGGATTTATTCAGACTCTAGAAAAACAGTAATTTTCTAAGTCAACATTCTGACCTCACTCGAGTCAGCTACTGATCATGATAAAGCCTTTCCTTGCCATTTGCTGCTCCCTTTGAAGGAATTAAACACAGGTCCTGGGGAGAAAACTACCCAAGTCCAAGGGACAGAAACCAATTGAGAAGTGTCAGCCAAGGTGGCAGGCACGCTGCATCGCAGATGTCCACTGCCTGACTCGGCCGCTGCTGGCCCCGCCCCCTGCGAGGATGTCACGTCCAGGACTCTGCAGCTCCGCTGGTGACTCCTCTGCTCGTCTAGTACTGAGGGGTCATCAATTAAGCCTTATTTCTTCGTTCTTTACGCTGGGCTTGAGGATATAAGCGTTCAGTCCTGTGGACCCCCTGGCATCCTACGGTTCAGTCTCTTTCTTCAACTGTGCACGGGCCAGCATCTGTGACGAGTGATTCAAACCCTGATCCTTGACTCCAGAGATTAACTTTGCCCTGGGTAGCCCCTCACGTGAAATTATTCCAGCTTCCTAAATGCCCTTTCCTCCCACATAGATCCACTTTTCCAGAACAGAATCATAGCTTAGTTGGTGGACTTAATGTTTGATCATGTCCTTCTACGGCTGGAATGGAACTTTCACGATCACATGGCTTGGGTACTTTACAGGGAAAAAGCTGAAGCTCCAAGAGGTAAGGTTGTATAGTCAGTGACGAAACCATGTGTTTTCGTGTCTCCCTTTTCATGCCTCTTCCTCCCAGTGAGTTTAAGTGTAACTGTTCCCCCAGAACCATGACTGTTTTTAGGCCAGGGACCTTGGTGAGTGAGACATTCACAGTGATGGGGAATCAAATCACTGCCAGGAACATTTTAGGTCTTTGGGGGCCATACTCTAGCTGGGAGATGAGTTCCACCAGGGATCTGCATGGCGCCCTAGGGCAGGGGAGGAGTCACAGGTAGGACAGGGGAGGAGTCACAGGTAGGGCAGGGGAGGAGTCACAGGGTGAGCTTCTTATGCCTGGGCTCCTGAGAGCCGCAGGGAGACCTGCCAAGGTTTTCTGTTTTTAAGGCCCTCATCACTGAGGTGATCCTCGTCTCTCACCCTCTGATTCAGGGAGTTCTAGGGACTGACGACTTTGTTTGGCAGCTGCTCTTTTGATGCCATCTCACTTTATTTCCCTGCACAAATTTGCTGCTACACGGAAACCAAACTTTGTGGTTCCCTGGAACTTGAGCCCCGGGCCAGATGGTCCTACTGGTCCGTCCTCCACCACGTTTGTAGATCTGGGCACTACCTCCTGAAGCATTAGTTTTGCTCAGTGCTTTGGCCCCAAAATACTGACTTATATACAATCTAGGCTATGTACATTCAAATGAGTATATAGTATAGGGGAAATGGCGGAATTTTCGGGTATTTTTAATGTAAGTAGAGCAGGAGACTTCAAAGAAGCATGTGCTAGTGGCAGGCCACTTTGTTTTCTGACCTCTTCCTAGGTCCCCAGGAGTAGCTTTCACTTATTCTCTGCAGTTTAGTGGCACTTTAATAGAAATATGATAAACCTTGAACTGATGTAATCGTTTTGTTTGCAAATGAAGAAAAGGAGTTACAGCATTTAGGTGGCTTGTCTTGGCCATGTGAGTGAGTGTGAGTGAAAGTCGCTCAGTCTTGTCCAACTCTTTGCGACCCCACAGACTATACAGTCAGGGAATTCTCCAGGCCAGAATACTGAATTGGGTAGCCTTTCCCTTCTCCAAGGGATCTTCCAAACCCAGGGATCAAACCCAGGTCTCCCGCATTGCAGGCAGATTCTTTACCAGCTGAGCCACAAGGGAAGCCCTTGGCTGTGTGGGATAGTGGGAAAAGCATGGGCTTGAAATCCAGAAATTGCTCTTATTTGTGTCTTTTTCAGCCATGTTACTTTGGGCAAAAATTTTAACTTCTTCCAAACAGTTTCTCCAATTGTAAAATGGCCTGCTGCTGCTGCTGCTGCTAAGTCGCTTCAGTCGTGACCAACTCTGTGTGACCCCATAGATGGCAGCCCACCAGGCTCCCCCGTCCCTGGGATTCTCCAGGCAAGAACACTGGAGTGGGCTGCCATCTCCTTCTCCAATGCATGAAAGTGAAAAAATAAAGTGAAGTCGCTCAGTCGTGTCCGACTCCTAGCGACCCCATGGACTGCAGCCCACCAGGCCCCTCCGTCCATGGGATTTTCCAGGCAAGAGTACTGGAGTGGGGTGCCATTGCCTTCTCTGGTAAAATGGCCTAGGAGAAGATTATGTGGCTCTTGAGTAAGGTTCAGTTCAGTTCAGTTGCTCAGTCGTGTCCGACACTTTGCGACCCCATGAATCGCCTGTGAAATATCCAGTGTTTGGTAGTTACTCTGTATAATGCCAGCCACCTTTCCCGTGTGGCAGAGGCAGGGTACAGGTAAACTGGTCAACTCCTTTTTCCGTCCACGAAGCCATGTCTCTGGATACACATGTATGTTTTTATATCACACTGCTCATCCTTACGGAGAAGGCAATGGCACCCCACTCCAGTACTCTTGCCTGGAAAATCCCACGGACGGAGGAGCCTGTTAGGCTGCAGTCCATGGGGTCACTAAGAGTCGGACACAACTGAGCGACTTCACTTTCCCTTTTTACTTTCATGCATTGGAGAAGGAAATGGCAACCCACTCCAGTGTTCTTGCCTGGAGAATCCCAGGGCCGGGGGAGCCTGGTGGGCTGCTGTCTATGGGGTCGCACAGAGTTGGACACGACTGAAGTGACTTAGCAGCAGTAGCAGCTCGTCCTTACATTTAGTTCTCTTTGGTTATTAAAAGTGGTAGAGTTCGCAGTTTTATTTACTGTGTAAACCAGTCCACTCCCTCCTCCTGAGAATTCTGCCACTGGTAGATTTCCAGTTGTTCATCCTTGCCGCGCAAATTCCAATGCCTTCACCAAATGTGCCCACTTTTCCCCTGTGGCCCCGATTCCTTATTGTCATCACCCTCTCAGAACATCTTGTAAGTTTATCTGTTTTAAGACTTAGCATACTGTGTTATAATGGTTTGTTTATGAGTCTGTCTCCCCACTGGACTATGAGTGAAGGCTGAACCTGTTTCCGTTCTGAATCCAGCTCCTAACACAGTGACAGGTGTGTGTAGGTGTTCAGTAAGCAGATGGCTGCATGAATGGATGCATCGATGGGATGTATCACCTTGCCCCCGTTCCCTCCGAAGAAGAAATCAGTCTTACGTCCTCAGTGTCTAAGAGAAAGTGCACCTATGACAGGAGGGGAAAACGTGGAGCCAGTAAGTAAATGTGCCTATGACTAGCTTCCCTGCTGTCTTAGTAGAGAACGGCTCCCTTGCCACTGTTCCTGCGACACATCCAGTCCCAAGTTCATTTCTGTCGCCACCACATGCTGACCTTCAGGGTTGTGGCTGCCTGTCTGTCTCCCCTCTGTGTAACCCGCCATCCGCCATTTGCCAGTTCACCTCCTCCGCAATTAGTACCGCCAACCCCGCCTCAGAATGCCAAGCCAGGACCTGGAGTAATTGCTGCTCAAGATTCCTCCTGACACAAATGTTGACATTCTGTTGGCATAACTTGCAATAATGTATGCAGATTGCATCCTTCCAAGGCCATAATTATTACTTCTCTGCGAGAAATAGGTTATTCCCTGGCTTGATTTCTAGGAGCCAGTTTCACGTTTGGAGCTGGCTCGTTTAGAAAACGAAGAAGGAAAAGGAGAGAAGAGACATTGGAATGCACCCCAGGGAACAGAGCTGCAGGGTGGCCAGGTCTGGGCAGCAGGAGGTGGCTGGAAGGGCAGTGGGCCGGGAATCAAGAATCCTGGGTGACTCTGCCATCAATTGTCCATATCCCGTATGACTTCTGGAGTTGTATCTGGAATCCTGGGTGACTCTGCCGTCAGTTGTCCATATCCCGTATGACTTCTGCAGTTGTATCTGTAATGTGCATTTTATAAGGTCCTCAGATTATTCTTAAACACCGTTGAGTGTCCCCTTGAGAGGAAGATCAGGCCCCCAGCCTCACTTCACTTCCATGCATGAGGCACTCTGACGTGGGTTGAGGGCATAATGGAGTCCATAGGGACATAGGGTGGTCCGGTAGTGCTCCATTAGAGATTTTTATAGAAGGAGTGAAACATTAGAAAGTCCTGGTTTTCATTACATACTGTCTATCCTGTAGCTGGAAAAACATGTCGTCACATGTTGGGAAACAGTATCATGTCCTGGTTTTCCTCTTCTTGTTAACTCTTTGCCTCTTTAGAATAAAAATGCCTAGTCTTATACTCTGTGAATAGAAACAGGCCCATGTTCTGGACTAAAATAAAAAGGCTAAACCAGATTCCAAAACTTTTACAAGGTCTATTAGTATATAAAATTTTTTCAGTCTACTTTATGACTTCCTATCAATCTATCCTAGAATTGGAATCTTATTTGGACAATTGGTTTATTCTTTTTGAGCTCAGCTTGGGATTCATTGAGATCTCCAGATCTTGCTTCGGTTTCTTTGTGCTTGACCACGCCTTGAAAAAGATATGTGCTGACATCTGTCTCGGTCCCTGACATGTAATAGGTACTCAAATATAGACCATTAGTTGAGGATGAGTGGGGCTCCAGCAGGACTGGACGCTCTTCCCTTAAAGGCTAGGGCTGCTTTGCATTCCCTAATTTGGATCCTATCTTGAGGCCTCAAAGAAACACTCTCTGTGTGGGCAATGGTGGCCAAACTCTGAACTGTTCCTAGAGAAAGGGATCATTTGTCACCCATTTGTATTTTGCCCTGCCTTGGTCTTTGGAGAAAGAAGTGGAGTCAGAGAAGTAAGAATGATAAACAGCACCTGGCCGGTTTTGCCATTCTGGAGAAAATTGTTCCCAGCTGAATGTTCAGGCCACTCTAGTCCAATAAAGACTTCATGGTTCCACCCATAATGTGTGTGGCTTCTCCCAGATGGAGACTGAAAGGTGGAAGTACATCAGATGTTCTCTTTTCCTTTCCTTCGCTTCTCATTTTTCAGAAAATTCACCATGTCGCAAGCTCTACAGGATGTCTCCCTTGGGGTCTTTTCTTCTCCTGCCACCTCCATCTTCACACTGGCCCCTGGGGCTTCTGGCTGCCACTGATGCCGATTTGTTGTCCAAATGTGTGCGGCAGCAGGACCAGAAGCCCTGACTGTAGCTGCTCATTAATTTGCTTGATGGGCTGACTCCAGATGCAGCCAGACCCATTAGGACCGGATGGTTCATTTGGTGCTTCAGTCCCTCTGTAATGAAACGAGAATTCATGGGGACCCATTGCTGCCTGGATGAAGAACGGGGAGTGGATAGCACTCCCCACACCTCTGAACCTTAGCTCTCCTTGAAAGAGAACTGGAGCCAGGGGTCCAAATGCCTCCTTTCTCAGAATCATGAACATCAAACTTCCAGCGAGAAAGACAAGAATATTTTCACCAACTATCCTTTAGCCATGTTTGTTTCTTACTCAGGTACATCTGTTGGCTTTCCCCACCAGCCGGAGAGTAGACTCGGAACTACCGAGCCAGAGTTGCGAGAACCTTCATGTCTGACTGCAAACTTTCTTCCCAACCTCAATTGCCTTTAACTTCCAGTCTCACTCCCTACCTCACAGTCGAACCAGACTCCTTTCCTCCGCTAGCACACGACCTATGTGTTCTCAACCGTGTGCCTTTGCAAACCTAATTTCCTCAACCCAGAGTGCCCTCCCTTGACCTCAGCATTTCAGTCTATCAAAAGCCTACATTAAAGACCCAGGAGAATGCCGTGTCCTCACTACACAACATTCTTACTTCCTCTAATAGAAAGTAAGTTTCCTGTTGTTATTTTCCCTCTTACTCTATTCAAGCCGGGCTTGGAGTTGTATAATTATGTTTCCTAAAGATCTCCCACTATGGGATTGTGGCCTGCTTGCACAGAGTCACTCCTATTTTATTTATCTCTGTCCTCCATGGCACCTAATATGGAATCTTGAATATTTGAGGGACTTGGGAAATGTTTCACTTGAATGTCAGCTTCTGCTGTTCTCAGGACCCGTTATTCTGTATGATGTACCATCCCAGGACTACTCCAAGGACTCATTCTATATGTTTTCCTCAGGGTCACCACCTCTGAGTTTTGGAATAGGCTTACGACCTTTCTAATTTCCACTGAATAATTCAGTATGGATCACCAAAGTGCCTTGAGCTTTTCGGTAGATCCAAACTGAACTGTATTGCAGGGGATTCACATTTCATTGTTCGGCATCTTTGTGTGTTCCTTACTTAGTATACTGCTGCCGAATGACTGAACTGGAGGGCAGCATGTGAGGCCCTTTAATTTGTCCTCTGCCCTCTACCCTAAGCAGCAGCTGAGCCCGGAAGATGACCCACATTCACCCTCCAGAGCTGAGCTGCACCGCTCATCCTCCACTTTCCATCCTGTTCCAGAAACCATATGATAATGTCAAACATGTTTTCTTAGGAAAAATATTCCCAGAATCCCATTTTAACAAATCCATTGTTCATTTGTTGAATTTTTACGTTCAGTAAATATGAACACATGTTATTTGATTATTAAATATGTAGTCTCCTGCAAAAAACTATTTCATGTCTTTCAGTCATACATAGAATAAAGTTAAAATTTTTTTCCTTACCATCTCTCCAGTCACAGATACATCGGCTCCTCTGCAGTACACCCTGGGCTACTCTCTGTGTCCATATTCTCTTGCCTATGAGCCAGTTCACACGACATTCCCCATTCTCGAAATGTATCCCCAACCCATCTGTCCACAGCTTCACTGTTCCTGTAGGTTATTATATGCTGTTGTTTAAACTTATATGACAGATCTTCCAAAAAGCCTTTTCTGAGTCTAAAGACTGGATTAATGGTACCTCCTGTGTGTTTCTAAACCCCTCAGATATTCAAGGTCCCACATCAGGCTCCATGAGAAAGACAGAGAAATGAGAGAGGAGTGATTGTATACAAGAAGTTGTAATAAAGAAAAGACACTTTCTAAAAATAATAACGCTTAACCACATGGTATTATACGTTCTGCTTACTTGTTTTTCTCTCCCATTAGATTGTAAGATTCCTGAGGCTAGCAATCATATTTTGTTTTTGTTTGTTTTTCTAGAATCCTTAGAATTGAGTACCATACCTGTAAATAGTAGATGCTTAAAATATTTATGTGCCAGATGGATGGATGGTTTTAGTGCTATTCTAGCAAAACAAATAAGGTAAATATGGTAATATCCCCTACTTCAGGGGGTTCATATCTAGTGAGAAAGGCAGAACGTGAACAGAGCAATTGTGATACATTGTGGTAACTGCTACTGTGAAGCCTAAATGAATGGGGGGGAGCGGCTAGCATGTATCTGACAACTTCTCAGGGACAGGCTGGAGAGTGGTGGGTGGGCTCCTTCGAGCTCAGAGTGAGGATACAGCCCCACGAACAGCAACTCAGGTCTGTAACGGATGTCTGCGCAGAGCCCTGGTTCCCATAGCGGTTTATGTACTGGTCCACGCCCACCGTTTTTATTCTGTGACCCACATCTCTTATCAGGTCATATACAGCTTTTATATCATGATTATACACCCACGGGCTGAAATGCTTTCCCCTGAACTCCAGTGTAAGTGCTAGGACCCGGTCCTCTCGTGCATGGGCCTTCTGCTTCCTGGCTGCTTACTTCTATTCTGAGTATCTCCCTCTCTCTCACAGTGTGTCAGGATATACACAATGAGTCCGTCCCCTTTACTCTGGCTTCAGATACTGTCGTGACATCTGGGCATCGTGTGATGCCCACATGTAGTTGGAACTCCACTGTTGGCATCGGTTCTCCCAGCAACTGAATGGCCGTAGGAGAAGGCGTGCGAAAAGAGAGCAATCTCTAAAGTGACAGTCAAGGATTCTGAACCATGGTTTGATACAATGGCGCTGAAACTGCCTGATGGAATGTACAGCTCTTGGTCGATGTGAGGGCCCCAAAGGTACCACATACCTCAGTGACTGTGAGAAAACGGATCTACCTGACAGTAATCAGAGGTCTGCTTTTTAATTGTTACTGAAATAATAAGTATTTGGGGTGCTAATACACATTCATCACCCCCAGGCCATTTCTCATTCTAGGAACATGCAGAGAGTTTCAAAGCCAAAGGTAGTTTCTGCCATCTATTCTACAGAGGTGGAATATTAAAATAGATGATTAAAATATAATGTATTTATGACAGTTATGAGCTGTGCATGGGAAGTTGGGGAGCACATGTCTTTTTTGTTTGTAGAGTGTACTTATAGGAACGTCTTGCTGGGAAATAAAGGCAGGGCTAAGTCTGAAAGGATAAGAGTAAGTTATTCTGGCTAAGAGGAGGTAAATGTTTCTCTGTGAAGCAAGTAATACAAAAGGAAAAGCACAGAGGGAGAAAGCACTGGGACTTGTGTGCGAAATACAACGTCTGTGATATTGGACAGTATAGTGTGACTCAAGGCATGGCAAGAAATGAGGCTTAAAAGGATGCTAGCAGTCAGTTAATGGAGGCTTTTTGGTATCAAGCCAATTAGTTTGCAGTTTATCCCAGGGATAGCGAGGAGCCACTGAAGAGTTGCAAGCACAGGGATGTTGTGGCCAGATTTGCTTTTAAAAGGTAGCTAGAGGGTGAGCCTCGTGCTGAGTCCACAACCCGCTCTTCCTTCTCTGCCTCTTAAAAACCACGACTCCCTCAAATCAGTATAATCTCTCCTCCACCTAGTCTCTGAATCCCATGGTAGTTTCGCCCTTCCTGAGCAGAGAGGCAGAACAGCTGGTCACCATCCCACTTGCAGACTATTCTTGAGATGTTTCCTAAAATGTGCTGGATGTCTCATTCCAACTGGATTTATTCTGGCTTCCACAATCAGTGCCCTAGTTAGCTGTTCCATCGGGGTCCTTGGGGGCTTGGGGTGCATTGGATGGCGAAGTGCATGGGATCACTGGCCCTGAGGAGTGGAGTGCAGTCATCCTTCCAGCTAATCAATTAAAACTGTCCTCACCATTGCCTCTTTAAGGCCTCACGCGGCCACTTGTGTTGGTTTACTTTGCAGGAAACTTTCTCATTATCCATATAATACTGCTTCTCGGGGAAGGCAGAGTAGAGATCTAATGGATAAAGAAAAGATACATTCAAGATCACTGTGGCAGTAGAAAGCAGACTGAATTGGGAAGTAGGGTACCTAAGTTCTGGCTCAGTCATCACCCGGCTGTGAAATACTGGCAAAATGAGAGTATACATTTTTTCTAAGACTGCAGAATAAAGGAGTGTGGGTTCTATTCATTCATGCAACATTTATTTATTAAATACCCACTTTGTGCCAGGAATTGTTCTAAACAGAAGTAAACCGAACAGAACTATCCCCGTGGAACATACATGTTACCTAGGGAGTTAGACGGTAAACAGGTGAATAAGTGAAAATGCAGTATCAGACATATAAATACAATAGAAGCCACACAGCGTCTGATGGGGCATTGTGCCAGATTGTGCTGTTTCATGTAGAACAATCAGAGTTTGCCTCTCTGAAGGGGTAACTTTTAAACAAAGAACTGATTGAAGGCAAAGAGTGAGACATGCACACATTTGGCAGAAAGCTTTCCAGGCTGAGCAAACAGCATGTCCAAAGGTCCTGAGTGGGTATGTGCTTGACATGTTCTAAGAACAGTAAGGTCTTGCAGGCTAGGGTGAAACTTAGGATTTTGTTCTGGGGTGACGGGATCCCATTGGAGGGATGTGAGAAGAGAGTGACATGATCCGACTCAGCCTTTTAAAAACCCCACTCTAGCAGCTGTTGGATAATGGTATATTCATAGGAATGAGGACAAGAATGGCAACACAGCCTTCAGAGGCGGTTGCACTAGGCTTCATAAACGGTGAGGACTGTAGTCCTTTCAAGCCCAAAATTTCCCCGTCATGCTGTAGGCTGTGTGTGGCCAAGTGAGGATTTCAAGTTGTGTTCGAATGTACTCTCTCTTTCATCCTACCAGCTTTAGTTCAAACGAGTGATTTTTGCTCTCCGACCTATCCAAAGCCATTAAGAGTTTCTTGTTACCAAGCTTCAACTCAGTGTTTTAGAAAACAATCCATGGGCATGTTCTGGAGCCCTCGTGTGTGTGTCTGAAAAGTTCGCACATGAACAAAGGAAAGCGCTGTAGTTCTTACCTTTAAACTTTTTCTCAAGCTGTTTCTTCTGTTCAGAATGCTGTTTCTAATCCTGCCAGTCCTTCAAAGCACAGACAGAATGTGTTCTGCATCTTTAGGGAGGCCTTTTCCAATCATCAGAGACCACAGTCTTATCTTTATGTATTGAGTACCTGCTCAGTATCAGGTTCTAGGCACTGCTCAGTCACCTGATAGAACCCAATACAGGCACAGTCCTGGTATCTTCATGGAATTTTCCTTCTTATAGTAATACTGATAATTAATGTGCAAATAAATAAGCCAGATACTATCAGACAGTGATATATAAGGAATAAGGAGTGTATCGTGATAGAAAGTACTGGAAAAATACTTTTCGGGAAGGTCTGTTTCTGCACCAGATTCCTTATCTGTTTAGGGAAAATAACAGACGCAAGGCTGTACTGATGGGGATGCCATGCTGAAGGTCCCAGCCACATTCCCCATATCTAGTGCACAGCTGGTCAGTGTTATTAGGGTCTGGGTGGAGGAGGAAAGAGGAACTGGTGGAAATAGAGGAAAGAAAAGGAGGAAAGAGAGAGGGAGAAAAGTGCCTGCCTCAGTGCCAGAGGTATCTGGGAGAGGACATATTGTCAAGCAAGCGGGTCCTGTTTCTGCTGTTTCGAGGCGTGTCTCTGCAGCAGAGTGACGGTGGGATGCAGAGTGAGCGCCTGTGCACGGGGCTGTGGGGCGGGCTTTCATCATGTCCCCACAGACGGGGCCCTCCTGCACACCGTGGGGCCGCAGCCAGCCTCTGACGGAATGCCCAAGGGTCCCGCTGAAAGGGATGGCGAGAGGTCAAGGTCGTTTTCTAAGCCCTCCAAATTGCCTGGGATTCTGTATTCCATGGGCAGAGTCGTGGAAGTGGAGACTCTTAACTTCCTCTAACACCAACTCCAGTTTCCAATTAACATGGCAGGAAGAGAGACCAGACACAGGCCTCTGGGGGAGCTGCCACTTCTTGGTGGTATTTGTTAAAATTAACTGATGGGCGGGCTTCTTTGTCCCAATAGTGACCATGAAAAGCTCACATCCACATTCATCCCTCTCACCCTGCCCCTCCCAACAAACCCCTGCCATCATGTTCCCTGGCTGAATAAAACGTGACTCTTCTCCTAGGTAATTGATGTTCTGTCTCATTTCCTGAAGCAGTATAGACTTAGTGAAAGACAGTATCTCATCTTCCTTGTTACTGGTTCTAATGAAATCCTCTGGTTGACAACTTACTAAAAGGAGGGTGATGGTGATGGGACCCTGGTGAGCCTTTTGTTTGCCCAACCCTGACCCATGGCGCTGATAACTTCTACCTACAGAGGAGACATGAAGGAAACAGAGGATACACGGGAAGGGAAGCCAGGTGTAGCCATGTTCACTCACTCACCCATGCGTGTATCTACCCACCGATCCACCCATCTATTTCTATACTTACTTTTTAAAATTAATACTGACTCATATATTCATTTGTTTGTTCACTCACATTATCTGTCAAGGTTCTTTGCTTACAAACAACCCGCTTCTGAATATTTTCAAGAAAACAAAGGAGAGGGTATTGGAATGATGCCACAACTCAGTTTGTAAGAGCGAAAAAGACTGTTAGGAGTTGAATCATGTCCCCTCCAAATTCTTATTGTAGGACCTCAGAACATGATCTTATTTGGAAACAGGATCTTTGAAGCTGTTGTTAGTTAAGCGAAGATGAGGTCAATACTGGAGTTCAGTGGTTCCCTATTCTGATACGACTGATGTCCTTATCAAAAGGAGACATTTGGACAGACAGACATGCACAGAGATAATACAACGTGAAAAGACACAGGGAAAAGTCAGAATCTACGTGCCGACAAGAGAGGCCTGGAGCAAATCCTCCCTTAAGAGACCTCGGAAGGAACCAGCGCTATTGACACCTGGATCTTGGACTCTGTGCCTCTTAGACCACGAGACAGTGTTTCTGTTGGCTAAGCCGCTCAGTTTGTGGTGCTTCATTCTGGCAGCCCTGGCAAACCAATACAGTGATAGATGGGAGAGCCAGCAAAAATCAACCCCCAGAAAAAAGAAACACCCGGAAAGAAAGTAGGGGAGTTCCAAAGACTTGAGCAGCTAGATGTCTGTGGTTTTCCTTGGGTCTTGCCGTGAGAAGACTCAGCTCCAACTGTCTTCCATCACTCTCTTCATTCTGATTCCCACAGCAGCAATCTAACTGGCCCACCTTTATCAGGGGTCTCTGCCTTTCTATCAGTTAGCCCTGGTCAACAGAGTATGGAGTGGCACACACATAGCCAGGGGAGAATCTCAGAGAATCTGACACAAAATGTAGAGCTGTACTACTGCATTTACACTGAGGACTCCTCTGGTCCCTGTCTTGGGCTGAGTTCTGGTGAAATTTAAATTATGTCAAGAAATTGTATTCAAGACAATTTTACTTTGTCTGGGGGAAAGACAAAGTGTGTGCCCATTTAGCTAAAAAGGGAGGTATGAGCTGTTAGTGATGTGGGCACAGGGACAGGAGTTCACAGACGACTTCCTTAGGAGTTCAGGTCAAAGTTTCACAAAGAGAGGTACTAGATTTAGACCTTGAGGTGTGGATAAAATCTGGGCCTGATGATATTAAGGGAAAGGTTTTCATTTATAAAGAAGAGCACAAGCTGAGACTTGGAAGCAACAAAGGATTATCCATAATGGAGGGCAGGGAAGTCCATCTCAGCCCTGAGTGAGACAGAGCTGTGGTAACTAAGTTCATTCGGAAACACTATGGCCAGATCACAAAGGCTCAGGTGCTGGCTTGGGGGCTTGAACTTCACTGAACTGAGAGTGGGGAGTCAGCTTATGCTTCTGACAAGGGCAGTGCCATGATTGTAACTGTGCTTTGGAAAGATAAGGCCAGCAGACCTGGGTAGGATAGATCAGCTCTGGGGAAACTGAAGGCAAAGGCATCAATTAGGAGTCAGCGGAGCCCAGGTAAACGGGTAAGATAAGGAAGGATAGAGCTATCAGAGTGAGTTCTGTGAGCGTGACCTACGCTTTCCTGCCTCGTGACACCAGTATTGCTGACCATCTGGAAAGTTCTATCCCTGTGTTCTCTTCTTTTTCTGAGACTCCATGAGTCAGGCTTCTCCATGAAAGAGTCTCTGTTTCTCATCTGGAAGGAACTTCTTCCTCCTCTGAACTCCTCTTGTCCTTCAGTGTACCAGTCTTCATAGGGGCAGGACGCTTTTGTTGAAGGATTTATTCATTAAACCATCAGTGAATGCCCCTCACATGCCAGACACCTTACTAGGCGGTGGGGCTCAAGAGTCAAGCGGCCAGTCTCGTTGGTGGCTAGCAGCTCATCTTTTGCAATTTCAACTTCACCCACTAGACTAGAAGATCTCTGGGGAGAGAGACCAACCCAGCCCTACCCTCTGTGCCTCACGATGCCCCGGGCACACAGTGGCAGCTTCTTATATGTTGGCCAAACCCATGACTGGTAGCAACTCTTTTTTGTTTCCTTCAAGTGCTTTATTTCACATTAAACCTATAAATCTACAAATATACACTCTGTGACCTTGAATGCAGCCACTTGTCCCTTGCTTGGGCTGAACTTTTAAAACAGAAGGGTAGGTTCCTTGATTTTTTATCTTAATTACAAATCTTTTTATGCTTTTCTGTGCCTTTAATATTATATACCTGAAATGTTTGCATACGAGTATCTCTCAATGGTGACTGAACATTCAACACTGAACTTGGAGGAGCAGCAAATGGCCTCATTATTCCTTACAGCATCTTGGAGAGGCAGCTGAGAGACAGGCATCCTTTTCTATGCTTTCTAAGTGAAGAAACAGGGGCCCAGGTGGGTCTGGTGGAGGGGCTGGGCATACAGAGCTATTTCCACATTAGAACCCAGAACTATTTCATGGCAGACATAGGAAGGTCCTGAAGGACATCAGCCTTCACACCCTGTTTACCAATGGAGAAACTAAGGCCCAGACAAGGGCATAACCCAGCCTCCAGAGTGAGTTATCAGATACCTTGGGACAGAAGCTATTCTCTTTCATTAGCAATGATAAAATCTCACTGCACACTCTCGCCTTTCAACAGTCAGAAAATAATAACTTCAGTTCACTTCAGTCGCTCAGTCATGTCCGACTCTTTGTGACCCCATGAACTACAGCACGCCAGGCCTCCCTGTCCATCACCAACTCCCGGAGTCCAACCAAACCCATGTCCATCGAGTCAATGATGCCATCCAACCATCTCATCCTCTGTTGTCCCCTTCTCTGGCCCTCAATCTTTCCCAGCATCAGGGTCTTTTCCAATGAGTCAACTCTTTGCATGAGGTGGCCAAAGTATTGGAGTTTCAGCTTCAACATCAGTCCTTCCAATGAAAACCCAGGACTGATCTCCTTTAGGATGGACTGGTTGGATCTCCTTGCAGTCCAAGGGACTCTCAAGAGTCTTCTCCAACACCACAGTTCAAAAGCATCAATTCTTACGTGCTCAGCTTTCTTTATAGTCCAACTCTCACATCCATACATGACTACTGGAAAAACCATAGCCTTGACTAGATGGACTTTGTTGGCAACGTAATGTCTTTGCTTTTTAATATGCTGTCTAGGTTGGTCATAACTTTCCTTCCAAGGAGTAAGCATCTTTTAATTTTGTGGCTGCAATCACCATCTGCAGTGATTTTGGAGCCCCTAAAAAAATAAAGTCAGTCACTGTTTCCCCATCTATCTGCCATGAAATGATGGGATCAGATGCCATGATCTTAGTTTTCTGAATGTTGAGCTTTAAGCCAACTTTTTCACTCTCCTCTTTCACTTTCATCAAGAGGCTCTTTTGTTCCTCTTCACTTTCTGCCATAAGGATGGTGTCATCTGCATATCTGAGGTGATTGATATTTCTCCTGGCAATCTTGATTCCAGCTTGTGCTTCTTCCAACCCAGCATTTCTCATGATGTACTCTGCATATAAGTTAAATAAGCAGGGTGACAATATACAGCCTTGACGTACTCCTTTTCCTATTTGGAACCAGTCTGTTGCTCCATGTCCAGTTCTAACTGTTGCTTCATGACCTGCATACAGGTTTCTCAAGAGACAAGTCAGGTGGTCTGGTATTCCCATCTCTTTCAGAATTTTCCACAGTTTGCTGTGATCCACACAGTCAAAGGATTTGGCATAGTCAATAAAGCAGAAATAGATATTTTTATGGAACTCTCTTGCTTTTTTGATGATCCAGCAGATGTTGGCAATTTGATCTTTGGTTCCTCTGCCTTTTCTAAATCCAGCTTGAATCTGGAAGTTCATGGTTCACGTATTGTTGAAGCCTAGCTTGGAGAATTTTCAGCATCACTTTACTAGCGTGTGAGATGAGTGCAATTTTGTGGTAGTTTGAGCAGTCTTTGGCATTGACTCTTAGGGATTGGAATGAAAACTGACCTTTTCCAGTCCTGTGGCCACTGCTGAATTTTCCAAATTTGCCAGCATATTGAGTGCAGCACTTTCACAGCATAATCTTTCACGATTTGAAATTGCTCAACTGGAATTCCATCTCCTCCACTAGCTTTGTTTGTAGTGATGCTTCCCAAGGCCCACTTGACTTCACATTCCAGGATGTCTGGCTCTGGGTGAGTGATCACACCATCGTGATTATCAGGGTCTTGAAGATCTTTTTTGACAGTTTTTCTGTGTATTCTTGCCACCTCTTCTTAATATCTTCTCCTTTGTTAGGTCCACGCCATTTCTGTCCTTTATTGAGCCCATCTTTGCATGAAATGTTCCCCTGGTATCTCTAATTTTCTTGAAGAGATCTGTAGTCCTTCCCATTCTATTGTTTTCCTCTATTTCATTGCATTGATCACTGAGAAAGGCTTTCTTATCTCTCCTTGCTATTCTTTGGAACTGTGCATTCAAATGGGTGTATCTTTCCTTTTCTCCTTTGCTTTGTGATTCTCTTCTTTTCACAGCTATTTGTAAGGCCTCTTCAGACAGCCATTTTGCTTTTTCGTATTTCTTTTCCATGGGGATGGTCTTGATTCCTGTCCCTGTACAATGTCACAAACCTCCGTCCATAGTTAATCAGGCACTCTGTCTATCAGATCTAGTCCCTTAAATCTATTTATCACTTCCACTGTATAATCATAAGGGATTTGATTTAGGTCATACCTGAATGGTCTAGTGGTTTTCTCCACTTTCTTCAATTTAAGTCTGAATTTGGTAATAAGGAGTTCATGATCTGAGCCATGGTCAGCTTCTGGTCTTGTTTTTGCTGACTGTATAGAGCTTCTCCATCTTTGGCTGCAAAGAATATAATCAATCTGATTTCAGTGTTGACCATGTGGTGATGTCCATGTGTAGAGTCTTCTCTTGTGTTGTTTGAAGAGGGTGTTTGCTATGACCAGTGCGTTCTCTTGCAAAACTCTATTAGCTTTTGCTCTGCTTCGTTCTGTACTCCAAGGAAATAGCTTCATTTCCTCACAAAGAATGCAAGTTGTCCAAAATTGCACTGTAGTGTTAGTCACTCAGTCGTGTCTAACTCTTTGAGACCCCACGGACGGACCCCACCCGGCTCCTCTCTCCACGGAATTCTCCAGGCAAGGATACTGGAGTGGGTTGCCGTTCCCTTCTCCAGGGGATCTTCCTGACCCAGGGATTGAACCGGGGTCTCCTGCACTGCAGGCAGACTCTTTACCGTCTGAGCCACCAGCAAAGCCCAAAATTGCACTGGCCTTAGTGTGAACTGCTGTGTTCCATATGTTTTTATCTTTCAATGCCCACTCTCAGCTCCCTGGGGATCACTTACTGCTCCCAGTTCCCAGTGTCAGAGAAAGACATGAAATCAAATAATTGATATTAAAGTATTAATGAGTTCAAGTCATAAAACTTTAAACATTTAAAACGCTTTTTTTCATCCATCCATCTAGTGAGAGAATTCCTCCAATATTTTTACGCGATTATTACCTTAGGTGATCATCAGGGTCCTGCTTACTTTCCTCTAAGAAGATGAATACACTGCATTTGTATGAACTCATTCCATTGGTGGATGACTCTTACTTTCTGAAACATTTCCAAGATGAAGCTTGCCCCTTAACAGCTTTTATCCATTGAACCTGCTTTCTCAGAACACATAAGAATATGTTTGATTCCAATCTTCTTTGAAGCTTTTAAGGTATTTGAAGACAATTTTCAAGCTAACCAAACTTTTTGCCTGGTTCATACTGTTCATGGGATTCTTGAAATCAAACCAGTTAATCCTAAAGGAAATCAACTCTGACTGTTCATTGGAAGGACTGATGATGACGCTGAAGCTCCAGTACTCTGGCTGTGTGATACAAAGAGTAGACTCATTGGAAAAGATACCAATGCTGGGAAAGATTGAAGGCAGGAGGAGAAGGGAATGACAGAGGATGAAATGGTTGGATGATATCAGCAATTCAATGAACATGAATTTGAGCAAAATCTGGGTATCTTTGTAAAATTATAGTGTTTAATGCACTGTCCAGGTGTCACCTCAGGTAGACAGAGAGGAAGAAACACACAGGTCAGTTAAGCCATGTTAGTGCATCACTGTGCTGTCCTGGGGCTTCCCTGCTGGCTCAGATGGTAAGGAAACTGCCGACAATGCAGAAGACACAGCTTCAGTCCCTGGGTAGGGAAGATCCCCTGGAGAAAGGAATGGTTACCCGCTCCAGTATTCTTGCCTGGAGAATTCCATGGACAGAGGAACCTAGCAGGCTACAGTCCATGGGGTCGCAAAGAATCGGACACCACTGAGTGATTTTCACTTCACTTCTCTTCACTTCCGGGAGTTAGTGAAGGACTGGGGAGCCTGGCGTTCTGCAGTCCATGGGCTCACAAAGAGTTGGACATGACTTAGCAACTGAACAACAACCAGCCTTTGCTTTTCCAGGCTAAACATTCTCAGTTATTTTAAGAGAGTCTTCTGGGAAATGGGTTCTGTCCTCTTGTTATCTAGTTCATTGCCAAGAAATCATTCTGGCCTTTTGCAATGTGGGCTCCAGGGCTGAATCTGTGACTCCTGCCTAGGTGTGCCTGTGGTTTTATCTCTTTTGTCCAGTCCTGTGCCCATATCACTGTGGCTAATCAAATCCCTTATGATTATACAGTAGAAGTGAGAAATAGATTTAAGGGACTAGATCTGATAGACAGAATGCCTGATGAACTATGGACAGAGGTTCATGGCATTGTATAGGAGACAGGGATCAAGACCATCCCCAAGAAAAAGAAATGCAAAAAGGCAAAATGGCTGTCTGCGAAGGCCTTACAAATAGCTGTGAAAAGAAGAGAATCGCAAAGCAAAGGAGAAAAGTAAAGATAGACCCATGTGAATGCAGAGTTCCAAAGAATAGCAAGGAGCTATTCTTCAGCGATATTCCTCAGCGATCACTGCAAAGAAATAGAGGAAAACAATAAAATGGGAAAAACTAGAGATCTCTTCAAAAAAATTAGAGATACCAAGGGAACATTTTATGCAAAGATGGGCTCAATAAAGGACAGAAATGGTAGGGACCTAACAGAAGCAGAAGATATTAAGAAGAGGTGGCAAGAATACACAGAAAAACTATACAAAAATGATCTTCACAACCCAGACAATCATGATGGTATGATCACTCACCTAGAGCCAGACATCCTGCAATGTGAAGTCAAGTGGGCCTAAGGAAGCATCACTAAGAACAAAGCTAGTGGAGGTGATGGAATCCCAGTTGAACTATTTCAAATCCTGAAAGATGATGCTGTGAAAGTGCTGCACTCGATATATCGGCAAATGGGAAAACTCAGCAGTGGCCACAGGACTGGAAAGGTCAGTTTTCATTCCAATCCCAAAGAAAGGCAATGCCAAAGAATGCTCAAACTACCGCACAATTGCACTCATCTCACACGCTACTAAAGTAATGCTCAAAATTTCCAAGCTAGGCTTCAGCAATATGTGAACCGTGAACTTCCAGATGTTCAAGCTGGTTTTGGAAGAGGCAGAGGAACCAGAGATCAAATTGCCAACATCTGCTGGATCATCAAAAAAGCAAGAGAGTTCCAGAAAAGCATCTATTTCTGCTTCATTGACTATGCCAAAGCCTTTGACTGTGTGGATCACAATAAACTGTGGAAAATTCTGAAAGAGATGGAAATACCAGACCACCTGACTTGTCTCTTGAGAAACCTGTATGCAGATCAGGAAGCAACAGTTAGAACTGGACATGAAACAACAGACTGGTTCCAAATAGGAAAAGGAGTACATCAAGTCTGTATACTGTCACCCTGCTTATTTAACTTATATGCAGAGTACATCATGAGAAATGCTGGGCTGGAGGAAGCACAGGCTGGAATCAAAATTGGAAGGAGAAATATCAATCATCTCAGATATGCAGATGACACCACCCTTATGGCAGAAAGTGAAGAAGAATTAAAGAGCCTCTTGATGAAAGTGAAGGAGGAGAGTGAAAAAGTTGGGTTAAAGCTCAACATTCAGAAAACTAAGATCATGGCATCTGGTCCCATCACTTCATGGCAGATAGATGGGGAAACAGTGGCTGACTTTATTTTTTTAGGGGCTCCAAAATCACTGCAGATGGTGATTGCAGCCACGAAATTAAAAGATGCTTACTCCTTGGAAGGAAAGTTATGACCAACCTAGATAGCATATTAAAAGGCAGAGACAATACTTTGTTAACAAAGTTCTGTCTAGTCAAGGGTATGGTTTTTCCAGTAGTCATGAATGGATGTGAGAGTTGGACTATAAAAAAGCTGAGCGCCAAAGAATTGAGACTTTTGAACTGTGGTGTTGGAGAAGACTCTTGAGAGTCCCTTGGACTGCAAGGAGATCCAACCAGTCCATCCTAAAGGAGATCAGTCCTGGGTGTTCATTGGAAGGACTGAGGTTGAAGCTGAAACTCCAATACTTTGGCCACCTCATGCAAAGAGCTGACTCATTGGAAAAGACCCTGATGCTGGGAAAGGTTGAGGGCAGGAGGAGAGGAGGATGACAGAGGATGAGATGGTTGGATGGCATCACTGACTCCATGGACGTAAGTTTGGATAGGCCCTGGGAGTTGATGATGGACAGGGAGGCCTGGTGTGCTGCGGTTCATGGGTTCGCACATAGTTGGACATGACTGAGAGACTGAACTGAACTGAATGCTCACTGAGCTTGTTTGTCTTGGGCTCATGTTGTGCTAATTATTTGTGAAAGCTACCAGTTCTTTTTCATAAGGGCTACTGCAGAGACACATTTTCCACTTAATTATAAAGAAATTCTCCCAGGGATATTTACTTTTTGAGGGACATCTGCATAGTTTGTATACCATCACACTCCAAGGAACGGCTTTCTATAGCAGATGTTTAGACATAGACCCCTTAGGAGAGGTGAACATTTTGAGACGAGAGTTGTCCTTTACCACGCTTTCTCCGACTTATTCTCCCTTTCACCCCATCCCACCTCCGTTTTGTATTCCCTGTGCTCCTGTGGAATAATAGGAGAGCCCAGAAGACATTGCAGCCTTTAATTCAAGCCTTCTTCTCTAACCTGGAAATACAGATTCCAAAAAATATATATAATTAGCCATAAATCCATGTAACTGTCTCCCTAGTGGCCTCAAGTCCTACACTGCTCGTGGTCGCAGATTTTTACGGATATTTCATTAACACTGGAAGATGGCACTTTTTGCTAATGATCGCCTAACATTTAATAAACACAGCCCAAGAGTTTTACAACCTGTTAACTTGTAAGTGGCAGTAATTAACCAAAAATGATAAATAATTAAGGTCTAATTACATGGTATCAGTCATTTCATTTTCCAGCCTGTGCAGTAAGTGAGTTTGAACTGCCAAACAGGGTTCTTTCTCCATTTCTCTGTAGTCCTCTGAGCAGGGCCTGGGGAGCACTGTGGCCGCACACGCCTTTACGGGGGAATGAGAGGGAAACTGGCTCATTAGATCAGTAATTGGGCTGTTTCCCCCGCCAAGGCACATTCCCGTGGAATTGTTTGCAAGCTTTGGGTTTGGAAGAAGAACAAATGGGCGTATAAGCGATCCCTGACTTCTCAGAGAGACTAAGGAAGGCAAAGACTGTTTGGAAAATGCAGTTTGTGAGACAAAGAAGAAAAAGCATGAGAGGCAGGCTACCCGAGTTCTCCTTCCAGAGGCCACAGGGCTGCAGGCAAGATGCCTTCCCTCTCTGGACCTCTTACCTGTGCACGTGTGTTTGTGTGTGTGTGTGTGTGTGTGTTAAAGATGGAGAGGTCACTAATTGAAAAGTTCAGAAGATAAACATTTACTCACGTGGCTTATTAAAGGCACCCAGAGAATGTCATCAGAATCTCTCTCTTCATCTCTCAACTAGGCTTACTCTGTGCTGACCTCACATATAGATTCAATGTCGCCTTAGAGTCACATATGGCTTCTATCACATTCTAGGGTTACATCATTCCAGTGCATGTCCTGGAGGAGCCGGATCAGTTTTGTCAAAGTGAATAACAATTGAAATAAGGATGGTGACGCTGGTGCTGATGCTGGGAAGCTGAGACTGGAAACATTTTCTGAGCGCTTGCTACAGTTCAGGAAATTAGGTGAACCATATAAGCATAATCTTACTTAAACCTTACAATGAGACTGTGAGACAGGTACCATTATTATTCCTATTTTGCAGATGGAGAAACTAGTCTATGGAGATTCATTCACAGCTACAAAGTGATGGTGTTCGAACACCACCCTTGCGGTTATGCATAGCAGCTTATAGATAGATCTTAGTGATCTTCGGGACCCCGTCAGAGCCTCGACAAGAATCCTGTAGAGTCGATATAAGTATGCATGCATGCTAAGTCACTTCAGTCATGTCTGACTATTTGTGACCCTATGGACTGTAGCCCGCCAGGCTCCTCTGTCCATGGGATTCTCCAGGCAAGAATACTGGAGTGGGTTGCCACGCCCTCCTCCAAGGGATCTTCCTGACGCAGGAATTGAACCCAGGTTTCTCATGTCTCCTACATTGGCAGGCAGGTTCTTTACCACTAGCATCACCTAGGAAGCCCTGGATAGAAGTGTATCCATCCTCATTTCACAGATGGAACTACAAGCCAGGAGGTTAAAACATTCACAAGAGATGATACACACACACTAGGCCTCACTAGTGGCTCAAGCGGTAAAGAGTCTGCCTGGAAAGCAGGAGACGCAGGAGACGCAGGAGACACAGGTTCGATCCCTGGGTCTGGAAGATCCAGGAAAGATCCCCTGGAGAAGGAAATGACAACTCACTCCAGTATCCTTGTCTGGGAAGTCCCATGGGCAGAGGTGCCTGGTGGGCTACCGTCCATGGGATCACAGTGGAACACGACTAGACAACTGGCACAGACACAAAGCACGAGGCATAGCTGCTTCTGCAAAATGAGGGGTGAAGTCAGATCAACAATTTTCAAACTCTGATCCCCAGTTCCTGAAGTTCCCTAGAGAGCATTGCCCAGGAAAAGGGGGCTGGGTACATATGATCCTTGAAGGTTTCCCCCCTGAATTAAGTCAGGGAAGCTCAGTTTTGGTCAATTTTACGTTTGGGGTTTTGTTTATGACTTATATTTGAAACAAATAAAAGAGGGACAAGCGTGGATACCGCAGAAGATGAAGGTCCCTTCACGCTCCTGACCACTGAGTCTACAGTCATTTCTTAGACCTGTCCGTTAGAACAGACTCCTGGGTCCTTGTCCCATCCTGAGAAGCAGCAGGGAAGGATGGGCAACTGTCTGTGGTTTCACCATTAAATAAGTGGCAGGCAAATAGAAGAGTGGATTCTGAACTTTTTCCTGGTATGCCACTGCAGGCAGAGGAGGACCAGACTCAGGGGATTCCTGGGGTGGGGGTGGGAGTCTTCCTCCAGGCATTTGTCTAAATGATCACCGATGTGCTTTCTCTGAGTCTGCGTGGGATAGTTACAGCCAACAGGTCTGAATCTTGACGCTATTACAGATTTACTCTAGAACTCTAAGGTCATCATGTTGTCTCTCTGGGTTTCAGTTGCATTATACTTAATTATTATTTACAGTAATTTCATTGAATGCATCTCTCCCTGCCTAAACTCTGGAGTCCCATGAGGAAAGTCTCTCTGGCTGTCCTGGAACTCAGTGCAGCACTCATACTTAGGTAACACATAGGTATTTGTTGGGTACTCATGTCAAAGGAAGGGTTGTGTCATGATGCAGGTGGTCCTTCTCAGAATCTCATCCTCCTGGAGAAGGTTTGGGCTCTACTGAGTATGGATAAGTCTTGGGATGAGTATTTGGTGACGGTGAGGTTGGGGAGAAGCCTAAACAACACTGAGGGAGAAGCTGGGGCCCCTATTCGGTTCTCACCAGGCAAAGGAAGAGGATGGAACCCAGAGGCAGCCCCTGTGGTGATGCTGTTAGTTCTCTGGGGGGTGGAGTGAGAGAGGTCAGAGTACTGGCTCAGGGAGGACTAAGTTCTGGGTGCTCCAAAAGCTGATCTCCACCTCCTCTTACCATATTCTAGGTCCAACTCAAGGCTGGGTGGAAGAAATTAGAAAGATGAGAACAGGCCTGCAGAGAAAGAGACAGAGCATCCATCCATCCGCCTACCTCCCTAGGGGTCTTTGGTCTATGAGGTGAAAGACTCAATTGCCTATCCTGTATCAGGATTTGGAAGGATTGTGTTGCTTGAAGTAAACATCATCTGTTGCCAAGTTCATGTGAGGACTGTGGCTCATTCCTGGGAAGGAGGTTAGGTAACTCAGCTTCTTGGCTTACCAAAAAGCTGGGTAAACCTACCACAAAGATCTCCCTGGTTCATCTTTCCCAAACATACCCCATCCTATCCCCTTAAAATAGGAGGCATGGGTCATGTAGAGTGGTACAGTTAGAACTTGGTGCAGAGAATCCCCGGAGAAGGCAATTGCAGCCCACTCCAGTACTCTTGCCTAGAAAATCCCATGGACGGAGGAGTGTGGTAGGCTGCAGTCCATGTGGTCATGAAGAGTCGGACACGACTGAAGTGACTGAGCAGCAGCAGCGGCAGAGAACCCCAGATGGCCCGAGGACTCTGGCTCTGCCCCATGAAGAAGGTGTTGGGTGGCTTGGGTGGCCTCTCTGGTGCAATATTTGTCAAGTGAGAAGACTAAAGCTCACTGTTCCTCTACCATCCGAGAAGCTAATTAATAACTCAGCCTGGCAGAAAAAATAAGAAAACTTCCCCACCCACACCCCTGTTCCCTCACTCTGCTACTGTCAGCCTCAGCGTCTCCCCAGGGGAGCGGGCTGACAGATGGTGGAACGAAGCAGGGAGTAAGGGGGGCTTCAGTCTATTTTTGGTTCCTGTTTTAAAGTTCTCCAAGGAACTTCAGGAAGAGTCATTCTCCCCTCTGCTTTCTACATGCTCCATACTTCACACAGCTGTGAGGATATACTTTTCCAAGGATTGGAAATAAGTGTGCAAACACAGATGCACACAGACACTTTTCATCAGCAAGTGTATATTGGCTTTAATTATCATTTACTAATTCAAATTAAAATTCCTTATCTTGGCATTCAAGACCCTTTTAACTGCCACATTGTGGATTCCCCTTTCACGGCCCCAGGTCTCTCTCTTTTTCTTATTGCATGGGAAAAGCCAGCTCAGTAAACGAGTGTTTACAAAGTGAGCAGATCACCCATCAGGATGGGACCTGGGAGCTGCTCCCTCCAGGAAGTCTTCCCTGATTTAGTCCTTGGTTAGCCTGGTGCTCCTGTAGCTATTTCCTTGTTCTGTTACTCATTATACTATGTGGCAATTTCTAACTTGCAACCTCACTGGCCAGTGGTAAGGTATATAATCATAGGGACAGATCTATCTTTATTCTCTTTGTGATCCTAGCACTCATATAATCTTGACCATATGATGGGTTCAAGATAAACAGAAGCTGTTCTTAGAACTTTCCCGAGAGCTGCACCATCTGCTTGTGAAAACAATTGTAACCTCTCAAGGGAATGCTCATCTCATCCCACCTGGATTTTTTTTTTTTTTTGCTGTGCTAACTCCGTCAATGATTACCATCTTCTTGGTATGTAGTCTAAGGATGTCTTTAAAATAAAATTTAAAAGTGATAATAAAAATACTATGTCTTATTTCCACAGCAGCTTACATTTTGCAAAGCAGCTCATCTATTTTTTTATTTAAAAGAACCAACCTAGTTTCAAAGGAGACCCAGCATCCCCTCAGAGAGCCTGGTTCTGTTTGGACCTGTCTCTACTCCTGTTCCAACTCAGTTGTCTTACCGGAGCATCCTTCCCTCAGCACACTCCCTACCCTTGTATACCTTGATGCTGCTCCATTAAATATTTATGCCAAGATTCATTATTTGGCCATTAAATATTTATCAGCTTGTGAGCCTGTATCAGACAATGTGAATTTGCTTCTCCAGGAACAGGCTGGTAATTAAGCCTGCAATCCATGAGTTTCTCCTAGGCAGCTTCTATTTTTCCTTCTCTGTCCTATCCCCATAAGACTGTCCTTCACGAAGCCGTTTTACTCCCTGCCCTAGCGGTCCTTTCTGCCTGGTTGTTCTGGCCATCTGTAGGTCCTGTTACCAAGCGCAGATGATTTTCTCCTCCACAGTGGGGTTTGGGAACAGGCAGACTGTGATTTGCCATCTCTGGTGTTTTGTGGGGAAGCCTGGAAGAGAAGTTTCTGTTTAAATGATGTTTATGGTCTAAATACACACTGTTTTCTATGGGATTTAAGGACAGAACTCAAAGCAAGAATCCACAGGGCTGTTTCTGTGAGGGGGAGTGGGCCCATGTCAGAATAAAATATGGACTCATCTGATGATGGGCTTTACAGGGAAAACAGGGTTTCTCTTGAAGGAAGCCCTCTGGGTGGGTCCCTGCAAGGACTAGGATGGGCCAGAAGTCACCATTCCAATTTGAGGACTCAATCTTTATATCACCTCCTTTTCCAGCTGTCCCTTCCTTTATCAAACCTTCATGGATTACATGGGGAAAGAAGATCTGCTCAAAGTCCTCTGTTGAGTGTGTAAGAGTGGGGTGTGCACTGCACGATGTGTGTTGGGAAAGAGGATAATGTGGGTATTCAGGGCATGGATTTGGGGGCATGAATGATGGGATTTTTTTTTAAATTTTATTTAATTTTTAAACTTTACGTAATTGTATTAGTTTTGCCAAATATCAAAATGAATCCACCACATGTATACATGTGTTCCCCATCCTGAACCCTCCTCCCTCCTCCCTCCCCATACCATCCCTCTGGGTCGTCCCAGTGCTGAATGAGTTGTCCCTTGATGAAATGGATTCCTGAACTTTGGATTTGTTCCAAGAGGGTCTTTACTTTTTTAAAAAAATTTATTTATTTATTTTTTATTGAAGGATAATTGCTTTATGGAATTTTGCTGTTTTCTGTCAACCCTCAACATGAATCAGCCATAGATATACATCTATCCCCTCTCTTTTGAACCTCTTTCCCTTCTCCCTCCCCATCCCACCCCTCTAGGTTGATACAGAGCCCCTGTTTGAGTTTCCTGAGCCATACAGCAAATGATCACAGTAGTTGTTTAGAGTTTGGTTAAAGACATTAAAGTGTTAATCAGAAGAAATTTAAGTTCCCCCAGGCCTCTATAGTCCTGTGCTTCTAAGAATGAAACACTCAAAAAGTAAAATAGTTTAAGCTATTTTATCTTGGATGGCCTCCAGCAGAAATGGTCCTCCAGGGAGGCGGTTTAGTATGAGAGCCTTGTCCGTTCTTCTTCTCCCACCCAGCTACTCAAGCATTTAAGTTGCCCTTTTTTTTGACCCATGACTCTCTTCTCCCTTCCCCAACCAGCTCAATCCCCTGCCCACCCACACCCACCCCCCAGCATTCTCCCAGGGATCTATCTCTCTGGCCCCATCCCTAAGAAGGAGGAGCCCTCTTGGACAGAGGTGGAGTCTGAACCCTGAAGCCCAATTGACTTTTGAGTAACTGATGCAAAGATGTTAATAAAGTAACCCAGTCCCTTCCAAGTACTATATTGGGTTTTTGACAGGCATCCTCAAGCATAAAGGAACTCATTGGGAAAGGACGCCTTTAGGCTGCCTTAATCACATGTGGCTATTTGCTCTGTTTGACAAGTCAATTTAACAGTTTATTGAGCACCTACTATGTGCAAGAAGCTACTGTGCTAAGTACTGAGCTAACAGTAGTGAGAAGTGAAGACTGAGCCTAACCTTCATGAAGTCTTAAGGGGAAAGAAAATACTCAAACAGTTATGGACTCTTACGTGGTAATAATCATGCCACTCACTATAAGTAGAACTTCAGAGAAACTAGAGGGGCTGAGGGTAGGCTGCCCTAACACATGCCTCAGTGACATATTGATTAATTTGAATTAAAGTTGCGTAAGAAACAGCCTGTGCAAGAGAGGCACTTTAACCCTTCTTTCTGTCTCCCTAAAAAGTGGGAAATAAACCTCCTAAGTGAAAGGTGTCTTCCTTGTACTGGAAGTTAGATATCATTATCACCAGAGACAGGAAATTCAGGAAAACAAGCCTTGTTACTTCTTCACTCATGTATTGCTGTTAAGTCGCTAACTTGTGTCCGACTTTGTGACCCCATGGACTGCAGCACACCAGGCTTCCCCGTCCTTCACTATCTCCTGGAGTTTGCTCAAGCTCATGTCCATTGATTCGGTAATGCCATCCAACCATTTCATCCTCTGTCGCCCCCTTCTCCCACTAATTTATTGTCTGAGTTCAAACTCTGTTTAGATTCTCCACTAATTAATCATCTAAAACCTAAATTTCTTTGTCCTGTTAATTCCTCACAGATTTGTTTTGTTGTCTAAAAAGTATAAAAGCTGCCTGCTTTGACCACTTCTTAGGTTCCATTTTTGATACCGCCACTCACATGAATTAAATTTGTTTCTTTTCACCTGTTAATCTGTCTTGTGTCAATTTTATTATTAGTCCGGCCACAGGAACTCAAGAGAGAAAGGGAAAAATTACCCCTCCTCTACAGTTCAAGTGTATTAACTATCATTCTTATTTGGCCAAGTTGTAAGTGGTAACATTATTATTCTTATCTTACAAGAGGGGTGACCCAGCCTCCTCTAATTACTTAAAATTGAATCTCGGGAAGCATGTAATACATATTTGTATTAAAAACAAAATTCTGATGCAGATGAATTGTGAGCATATGGTATTTAAGTCTTCAGTGAGGAAAACAGATCTTTTTGGTTCCTTGGTTAATAAGTTGATTTTCACTTTGACATGTGCCAATCTACCAGGTGTGTGATGGGCTTAAATGTGACAGTAACATTATTAATAAGATCTCAAGCTCCTGGAAAGATCCTGGCTCTACTACTAAGTTCTTAAAAATATCAGTTCCATTCAATCTAGCCAACTCCTCCACGCTCCTACCCTGAAATTGGTGCCCTAACTGTTTTCACTTACTAGTTGCTCTTCGGTTGGAACAACTTACGGAACTGAGAATGTCCGCATCAGTGGAGAATAGTGGTCCTTGGACCAGCAGCATCTGGGATCTTATTTAAAATGTAGATGCTGGGGTTCTACCCTAGATCTACTAAATCAAGAACTCTGCTCTGTGTTGGGGGTTTTAAACAACTGTAATTATGTAACCAGGTTTTATTTGGCTGCACTGGGTCCTGCCTGCTGCCTGTGTGCTGTCTCTGGTTGCAGTGACCGGGGCTGCCGTCTGTTGCAGGGCATGGGCTTCTCGATGCAGTGGCGACTCTTCTTGTGGAGCACGGGGCTCCAGGGCGCGGGGGTTTCAGTCGTTCGGCACGGGGCTTAGCAGTCGCTCAGCAGTCTCCCCAGGCCGGGGGCTGAACAGTGTCGCCGGCACTGGCCGGTGGGTTCTCAACCACTAGCCCGGAGAGGAAGTCCTCTGCTCTCACAAGCCTTCCAGGTGGTTCTGATGCAGGTTCGAGTTAAACAAACTCAGACTTGTATTAAGAAGAAGCCCATCCGTTCCTAAAAGAGATCTTCTCATTCCCTCCCATCTCTCAACTACTTTGATCCTTTAAAAATTAAGAGTTTTTTTTTTTTTTTTTGGCAGTCGCATTCATGTGCCTTCCAAAAGATAACAGAAGGTTTCTGGGTCATGAAGCTTGCTTCTCCATAATCACATTGAAGGGAGATATTCATGGAGCTCTGAGTCACCACTCAACCCTTTGTTCTTTCTGTCCTTCAGTCTGTCAAGAAGACATTCATCGTTCAGATGACGACCCCACGTGTTTTCATTAGCTCTCCTGGCTTCACAAAAATACGAGTTATGGTTCTAATACTGCATGCTTGGCTTGGGGTGGTGGTTGACGGCGAGGAGCAGGTGTGATGGCACCGTTTTGCTATTCAGCCAAATTTTGTGTTGCTGCTCAAGCTTCTCCACGTTCTTCAGCTACGTCTTACTGGAAGTATCTGCCTCATCCCACAAAGACAGTCAAGCATTGTCTTTCTTGATTACCATTAGGCCCCAAGCTTCTACCGTGATTTCAGACACATAGTAGGTACTCAGGGAATACCTGTGAATAAATGAACTACACTATATATATTTTTTTAACTGTGAGTTTTGAGAAACGACTAGTAGAATATCAAGAAGCAGCTAAATTGTTTTGAGAAGAAAGGGCTTTATCCCTAGTAGCTGACCTCTTAAGATAAGTCAACCACTTTTAATAAATTCAGTAGATGCCTATCACCCAAATAAAATACCAACTCCTGAACAGAAATGTCAGCATAGAATATCATTTGCCGAACGTTGATTTATATAACTTATTGTACCTGTATTCTGATAAGGTGGAATTTTATCATAACTAAGAATTTAGCAAGGAATTGCAGATTCCATTATCATAAAAACATGTTTCCTTAGGTTCTCTAAGAGCAAAATAATTTAGCAAGTATAATCTGTCATACTTTAGAAATAGGAAGCAAGTGGTTGGAATAAATAGGAACGTTCCTAGCTTGAGAGGTAAAGAAGGCATCCGCCACCACATGTACACACATCCACCCACCCACACACAAGCACACACACACAAAACCCTTTTCTAAAGAAGAGATGGTTGGCGGGAATGGTATTGTTGAACATTCTAGAAATCATACACATTCACAGTGGCATCGCCAGCTGTGATGCCATCAAGCCTTTCTAGCTAGTGAAATGCCAAGATTTTTGAGACCCACTGCAGGAAGTCCTCATGGGATGGGAGGGGTGAGGGCATGAATTCAGATGGGCTCCTGGGTGAGTAAATGGAAGAAAATGAGATTAGAAGTGCTTCAAGGGATGCTCTTGAGATGATGGGCTCAGTCCTGACCTAGAACAGAGCTGATGAGCATAGTTTCAGAGTATTCTTGGGAGCACCTTAACCTCCTTGAGACGATCTGCAGCAAAAGGCTTTCTGGTTGATTAAATTTGGGAATCTCTTCCCTCGTTGGGATGCACATAAGCTTAATATGTGCATATGCTTAATAAAGGCTCTTAAAAAGTCCCACAGTATAGAGTCTTGTTTACCAAGTGATTTTCAAATGTAATTTGTATCAGTGAAACCTTTTGCTTCTGTATCAACCTGTTAACATGCTGCAGAACTGGTAGTCCACCAAATATACTTGGGGAAACAAACTACATCCTTGAGACACAGATCTAAGTTAATATCCTTGGTAAAAGACCACTTGTGCTGGAAAAGCTGCAGTCTTGCTGATTCATCTGTATACTTCATGTGCAGACACCTCGGAGAGTCAGGGCTGGGCCTGTATGAGCTTTATGTTGGGAATTTCAGCAGGGATCCCACAGTGCTTGATTCACAGTGGATCCTCAGTCCAGCTTGATGTGCATTTGGTAAGTGTTGGTCATGATACAGGTCTATCCCCCGGTGTTTCTCTCTGCTCTGGGGCCTGGTGTGTCTCTGGAATTCTGGCTTTGCTCCTTGAAATGATGGTAAGATGGATTTATTTTATTTTAGAGAACAGGTTTGAAATGGCCAAAGGGAAGGAGGGCTTTAATTACATCTTCTGGAGAGAAAAAACTTGGTTTCAGAAAGATGAAAATTGATACAGAATAGAGATCAATAAATTTGGGGGACACTGAGCACCTGGTCTGTCGAGGCACTGGGAGGGAAATCTCGATGAATGATTGAGTTCCTCGGTTCTGCATCCTGCATGCTGCCTCGTGTCTCTAAGATTGCCAAGGTGAACAGATGCCCACGCTCCAAATCTTGTTATCATGTTACCTGCATGAATTTGCTTGCAACCAAAGCTTCGATGTAAAAAAACTAATCAGAGCTGCCATAATTTTTAATATAGATATTGACATTATATTCTCAATAATTAGAGTGGGAAGAAAGGAGATTTGCTCTGAAAACTTCATAGTAGATAATGAAGGGGATTTGGGGAAAGGTTTCTCAGTTCTTTGAATTATTTCAGAGAGAACTTACACATTACCTCTTCTTTGTGGCCCATCAAGATTCCCAGAATGAAGAAAACATGGAACAAGGCTGATGCTGCTCTCATTATTCATCTTACAATAGAAGCAATTATCATGGCACACCCTCATTAGAACTTCCTATTACCCACAAATGGAAGGCATATAAGACCCTTGACTTAATTCCCGGAATCGTGTCTTGATACCATCCTCTTCTTTTTGCAGCTGTCTTTTCTTATTTTGCATTCAAGACCCATTGAAACAGTTCCGTCTTTGCCTTGACATGGTGTACGCTTTGCCTGGAAAACCCTTCTGGTGAACTTCTCTTCAGTCTTCAAGACTTGGCCCAAGTGTCCTCTGCTCTGTGACACTATATGTGACCTTTTCAGCCAGAGGGATTTTTTTTTTTTTTTTTTTTTTTTGCTCATCCGTCCTACAAAAGCTCTTCACATTTATCTTTATTCTGACATCATCTCAAGCACTGACCAACAGAATGGTCACCAACCCTTCATCTGGGTTAGGGTCTTGAAGAGCCCATGGGTCTGTGAAGTCTGAGGCGGTTTAGAGAGTCCAAGGTTGACAAGGGCCTTAAGGAGGAGGTTAGTGCTTCCTCATGGGCTCAGGAAAGCAGATATTTACAACAGGGCTCAGGCCCTTTTTAATCTTTTATCAACCCGCGTGGTCATCCCAGTGCCCACCAGCTCGATGGCATTGTTTCTCATCACATAGATGTGGAGTTATTTCCTTGTCTGACTTGCCCATTAGCCTGAAAATCCTTCCAGGACAGAGACCTTGGGTCTTGTTTATCTTTCTGTCTCCAGAACCTAGCATGGCACCTGGTGTGGAGCAGGCCTATTGATTCTGGGAGGAACTTACAGGCTGTCCCTAATGAATCAAGATGAAAGCATTTCCCTCCATCTCCAAGGTGGAGCCCTGGATTGGATTGGTCATATGTAAATTTACCTATTGAGCTGTTTCAGATTTTTGTTTTCCTTCATTTTGCTTTGAGTGGGCATTTTTTTCCTACTGTGCTTTTAAAAAAAAAAATGACTTTGGTTGTAGCTCACTGTTTCATTTCTTTCTTTGTAGAATATACTGCAGGCTACTCCCCTAGTCATGGGAGGGGTGAGCCAGATCAACTTTTCTTCAGCTCTTAGTGGTAAGATTCAGAGGTTACCTTTGGTTCTTATAGGTATTGATATAGACACAGCAGACCCCATAGTTGGCTTTAATCTAAAACTATTTAGAACAAACAAGATGAGGAAGAAGAAATGACTGGGCCCACATTACTAGACTTTTCAATGTTGGGGTTTGGGGCTAAAGGCAGAGCTAATAACAGTGTCACTTTGTTTCATGTTTTGTCAGGAACTTAGTGATGAGACCCCGTGGACCATAGCCTGCCAGGCTCCTCTGTCCAGGGAATTCTTCAGGCCGCAGTATGGAGTGGGCTGCCATTCCCTTCACCAGGGGATCTTCCCAACCCAGGGACCAAACCCGGGTCTCCTGCATTGCAGGCACATTCTTCACCATCTCTGCCTGTAATACACAAGACCCTGGTTCAATTCCTGGGTTGGGAAGATCAGCTGGAAAAGGGATAGCTTACCCATTCCAGTATTCTTGGGCTTCCCTGGTGGCCCAGCTGGTAAAGAATCTGCCTGCAGTGTGGGAGACCTGGATTCGATCCCTGGGTTGGGAAGGTCCCTTGGAGAAGGGGACGGCTACCCACTCCAGTACTCTGGCCTGGAGAATTCCATGGACTGTATAGACTATGGGGTGGCAAAGAGTTGGACATGACTGAGCGACTTTCACTTTCACTTTAATGATGAGAGATTTGGGGCACTATTTGAAGAGTCCCAAGCTCCCCAATCAACATTCCAGTTTAATACTGGCTTAATAGCACCCAAATCTCATGCCAGTTTCTAACACAGATTATTAAAGAAAGAAAAGAAGGAAGAAAGGACAGCTGAAAGGAAGGAAGGATGACCGGCAGAAGAAGGCGGCTCTCTGTCCGTCATCAGTGAGCTAATGAACAGGCTGGAATAATGGTGGGGGGGGGAGTGCGGTCTTCTAACAGATACCAAGCTAGGTCTGATTTTGGAAAACACTGAAATCTGCAGTAGGGGAAATATATATACACATACATATATATATATATATATACATACATACATACATATGTGTGTGTGTGTGTGTGTGTGTGTGTGTGTATACACTCAGAGCCAGAACTTTGGTATTCCTCTCAGAATCTTGGTGCTTTTAGTTCTGTTTCAAGGCAGTGTTTCTTTCACAAATAATATTTTCAACATCATAGCCCTTGCCTAACATTGACTGATCCAGATATCTCATTTTCACGTTGGCAGTGCGTCCCCTCCCATGCAGACCTGAAAGTGGGGCTACTGAATGGAGATTGAGAAGCACACCCAGTCCTGTGGAGACTGGCTAATCTGTTTGCTTTGCAGGGTTGGCTATGGGGCATGGGAATGCCACACTTCCCTGGAGTTTCCAATGGGCAGGAATCACTTTTTGAGTCATTAATAATGGAGATAAAGGAGAAAGAATCCAGGTATCTGACAGTGCATAGACGGGAAAGTTGGAAGCTGGATTTGTATTTAAAGTTTCATGTTTAGTAGGGAAAGTAGCCAGGCATACACATAATTCAAGGTAAGAAGAGTTACAGTTCATAATGTAAATCCAAATAATGTACAAAGGTGATCCAGAGAAGGAGAGGTAGGATCTCACATTTCTGAAGGGTGGAACGTGAGATTAAGGGTAAATGCATTTTAATTGGACTTAGAAGAATAAAAGGAATTCCACTGATTGACAGTTGGTGAAAAGAGCATTCTAAGTGGAGAATGAACTGATGCATGAAGTTTGGAAAGTATAAAATGTGAAAACATTCATAATGATGACTTTGCTTTGTGCATACAATACATGTTGAATGAGCAGCTATTCTGAATGGCTTACCCTCAGTGGAGTGAACAGGTGAGAACTACGTCTTAGTCGGTATCTTAAGTCTACCCAAGTTGTGACTCTGGAAACCAAAATGAATCCAAGGTTATGACTTGTAATTATCAGGTGATTCAGTATTCATATGTTCCATCTATCTATCTCTTTTTATTATGGTTTACTGTAGGATACTGACTAGAGTTCCCAGAAGGACCTTATTGTTTATCCATCATATATATATAACTGCCTCTGCTAACCACAGATTCCCGACTCACCCATTCCCTACCCTCTCCCGCTGGGCAACCACAAGACTGCTCTGTGTATCTGGAGTCTGTCTCTGTTTCATGGATAAGTTTATTTGTGCTGTATTTTAGCCTCCACATGTGATATATAGTGTTTGTCCTTTCTTTCTTTCTTCAGTTAGGATGATAATCTCTAGGCCCATCTGTGTTGCTGCAAATAGCATTATTTCATTCTTTATGGCTGAGTAATATTCCATTGTATATGTCTTCCTTATATCCATTCATTCAATACAGATATATAATTCCACATCTTGACTGTTGTGAATAGTGCTGTTGTGAATACTGGGGTGCATGTATCTTTTTAAATGATAGTTTTTCCCTGCTTATATGCCCAAGAGTGGGATTGTTGCATCATATGGTAACTCTTATTTTTATTAATAGTTTTTGAGGAACCTTGGAGTTCCTTTTGAGGAACTGTTTTTTCATAGTGGCTTCACAAATGTATATTCCCAACATCAGTGTAGGAGGGTTTCCATGAGTAGAGTCAAGGTTTATATATCTGTCTATCTTTGTCTGTCTGTCTATCTTTCTACCTATCTATCCATCCAAGAAGGAGAGGTATTACATCACAACACAGGGCTGTGGGATACTGAGAAAGGGGGCAGGCTGCTGCAGTGTAGCAAAAAGAGTGATTTTTAGCAGATTCATCTTTAAATCTCAGCTCGCTTTAACTTCGTAAGGTTTGTTTTCTTCATTAGTAGATAAAGATTAAAATTTTTTCAGGATTATTTTGAGAATTTTGGCATATATTAGAGAATGACACCCAGAACATAATAGATAATTAATATGTTTTTTTCTTTATCCTAGTCTAAACATCAGATGCTTAAATCTTATAGATCAGAAATTTCAGCATTAGTAAGAGTTACACAACAATTATTTACCATCCAATTCATTCCATCCATTCTTGGCAAACTAACTGAAGACAAAGTGGGCATTGAGTTCAGTTCTTCAGAGACTCAAGATTCTCTATGAGAAGCCTGCCTAAAGGAAGACAGGGCTCCTGGATGTAAGAAGATACTCTATGAGGAGCCTGCCTAAAGGAAGATAGGGCTCCTGGATGTAAGTAAACTCCTGGGAAACGTAGGATGGAAAACCCCTTGGTTCTGCCTATTTCAACAAGACTGAGTAGTCTTTATAGATATGGTTATATATATTTAGATATAACCAAACCTAAGCAGGAGCCCTGCTTAGGAGCCCATGGATTTATAATTAACTTGTCTAGGGCCCTTTTAGCTTTATTTCAAACTGTCTTTGACTGAAAGACTGCATTTTCTTCTTCTTTCAGGTCCAGATGTGAGACCTTTTAGCTTTTAACCAACGAAGACCCAAATGCGTCTTTCCTCAATTACTGTAATGAGACTTTTGGCTCCTGCTTTATGACAAGTAAATGAATTTGCCATTTTGGTGACTGGTTGCTTCAGGGAATGATCTGAAGACTTGTGTAACAATGCCTCTAACATGCTAGGTCATTACAAACAGTTGTCCAGCGGCTTCCCTGGTGGCTCAGTGGTAAAGAATCCACCGGCCAGTGCAGGAGACACAGGTTTGGTTTCTGGTCCCAGAAGGTCCCGTATGTGCCACAGCTGCTGAGCTGTGCCCTAGAGCCCACAAGCCACAACTGCTGAAGCCCAAGCGCTTCAACAGGAGAAGCCACTGCAGCGAGGAGCCCAAACACTGCAGCTGGAGAATGACCTCCACTCACTGTAGCTGAGGAGAAGCTCGTGCAGCACCCAAAAGCAAACACAAAATAAATAAAATTATAGAAAAATAAAAACAGCTGTCCAGCTATGAAATTAGTTACGGACTAATATTGCAACAGGAAAATCATTATGTTGCAAAAGAAAGGGAGATAACGTTTATGCTCTGGGCCCATTTTACTGAGAGCTTTAAACATGGAAGGTGTGGAATTATTGCCGCTTGGCAAGAAAAATGCTAGTTCAAATACTCATGTGAGTTTTAGAGGACTAAATGATCACCTCCAAGAGTGGTCATCTAGAATCTCAGAAGGGTGTGTGCTCGTGTGCAGACACGTGTGAAACACCCAGTCGCATTCTGCCCTGGAGCTGAGCTAGGTCTTGGCGTTGAGTTTAGTCCCTAGGTTCTTTGAGAACTGGAGTGTTTCTATCATTCTCTGCACCGCCACCAAAAAGCGTGTCTTTCTGAGGTACACTATGAAAAGTTCTTTGGTCAAGTTTCTAATTCGCAGGATTTGTTGTGACAAACAGGTTTCTGCGTGGATTTCCATGAAAGCGTTCAAAAAAGAGTAAGAAATAGCCTTGTGGGACCAGACAGGCTTTTCCTAAGGCTTAACATTTGATCTGGGCTTTGACAGGAAGTGGAAAAAAAATGCCTGGGAAGGAAGACTAAGGGGAAGTTAAGTAACAGAAATAGAATTAATCCATTGAACAGATAGTTGCAATAATGTGAAAGCCTTACATTAGAAAAAATACAAGAGCCGTGAGCGCACACAGCCAAGGGACTTAATCTAGCCTTGGTTATGAAGGAAGGTCTCCCTGTGAAGAATTAAATTAGGCAAGTGGTGGTGAGCAAGTGTGACTGCAGCCAGAAGGACCAGGAAGTGGAGATCCAGGGGTGAGAGAGAATTTATCTTGCTAGGGAGAGTGAATTTCTGTTGGCAAGTCTGGAGTATGCCATGGAAGGAAGCAGATGATGCAGGATGAGCTGGGAGCCGTAGCTGAATGATGGAGCATGAAAGGTCATGCAAATCATATCAAATCATTGAGATTTTTGTCTTAAGACAGTGGCATATCACTGAAGAATTTTAGGCGAGAGAGACATGATTGCTTACTCGATTAAGAAAAATACTCAGGTAGCTGTAAAGGACAATGGATTAGACTGGGGACTAGTTGGCCAGTTAACCAAGCCTCTGAGTAATCCTGGGAGGTGACTGATGATGATCTGGAATAGTTGCTAACAGTGGGATGGAGAGACGTGAAATATGGAGGTGGGAGCAACAGAATTTGTGTGCATATGAAACAGAAGAGCCTGCTGTGTGCGGAGAATGTCAAGCGGCTCATTATAGACTGAACACAGGGTGCATGCATGTGTGCGAGGAGAGAGGAGCTCGAACAGGCGAGTTGGAATCAGATTGTAAAAGGCCTTGACTGTTCTGAGGAGTTTGGCCTTATCATCAGGATTTACGAGCTCTGCTCTCTAACTTCCCATGTCTTGGTAACCTAAACTGTTCTAAACATCTATTATAGGATTCCAATTTCATTAGCATTTTAACACATTACCACATTTTCACCCTTGAGCGGCCAAGCATGGTTCTATCTTCATATTGGAGAGTAAGTCATAATCAGACAGTCCGATACTTTCCACTCCATGAGGCTATTTTTTTGGCGTTTCCCATTGTGTAATCGCCAGCTCTCTGCGCAGTTCATGTTGAGGTCTCACGTACTCGCACTGGCAATTTCCATACTGTATCACTGCACAACAGAGCACTCAGTGTGGGATTACAGAGCGTCGGAGCTGGAGGTGATCTCTGGGAACAATCTAGTTCAATCTCTTCGTTTTATGGTTGGAGCTCAGGTGGGTAAAATGATTGGTCCAGGCAAATGCAACTATTTTCAGCCCAGGAAAGACTCACTTGAGTCTTTCTTCAGCCACGATTCCTGGGAACGACAGTGCCCTACACGCTAGGTCTCACCTGGGACAGCTGTCCACCCCCTCCCCAGTTATCTCGGACCAAGGAGTAATTCTGGCTGAATTCCTCTGGGCAGTTCTCTTCCACTGTACTTTGTTTCCACTTTTCTGCTCAAAATACTCAGCTTGCAAGCTGTGCTCTATTTTCTTGTGATGGAGGAATTTTAAATGGGTGATGGAGCCCTTCTGGGGAAGTATGGGAAACACTGTTGAAGAATAACAATTATCATTAACATTTAGTGGGGCACTAAATGTTCCAGTCACTGACTTAGGTGCTTTTAGCTTTTATTAACATATATAATTTTTACAACAACCCTACGATGTAGGTACTAGTAATATTACTTACTTACTTTATAGATATGGAAACTGAGGCGTTATCAGCTGACCCATGTCAAATCGTGACTAAGTGATGGTGCTAGGCTTTGAAGCTAGATGTTTGGACGATGGAGCCTTAACCACCGCACAGTTGTGCTCCTAACTGTTATGATGCAGAGCATTCGGACTGAAGAAAACATTAAAAACTGAAGTGCCGCTGTCATCTGATCATACGTTTTTATTAACATTTGTCAGTTTGTTGACTTTTGAGGCTCATTAGGGTAGTATCTATTATTCCCAGTGTTTCCATCATTGGAATAGTTTTCTTGACGTCTGTGAGCCCACAGTCATAAATGGGAGATTTTACTAAGCTGGGGTTGGGGTGGCTGTGCCCATGTCATATACAAGCCAAGAAGGTGAAGACAGTGTGCAGTGAAAGACGCGGTGAAGCTAGCCCCAAGCCAGGACCCACGGAGCGCAGCGCCTGACTTCTGACGGCTTAGCCCCAAGCCAGGACCCACGGAGCGCAGCGCCTGACTTCTGACGGCTTAGCCCCAAGCCAGGACCCACGGAGCACAGCGCCTGACTTCTGACGGCTTAGCCCCAAGCCAGGACCCATGGAGCGCAGCGCCTGACTTCTGACGGCTTAGCTCCAAGCCAGGACCCATGGAGCGCAGCGCCTGACTTCTGACGGCTTTTCCCTCTGTGGGTTCACTTGTTTGCAAGACCTAGTTGAATGTCTCTTTGTAGCTTCTGTTGCTTCCTCTTTTTTCTAAAAAGGTTTACCAACTCATCTGAAACATTCCCAATTCTAAACAGTAGGGTTTCTTGGGACAAAATTGGCAGCCAGAGCCCTCTACAGTGGATTAGGGAAGGGGCCATTTCTCTGACAAGGGACTTTGGACTGGGGATGTCTCGTGGTGACTGTCCCCCTCATATGAGAGCAGAAATGGAAGACAGCTGACATTTAGCTTACTGCCAGCTGCTGCTAGAAATACAGATACGGATAATTTATCTACAAATAACAATAAAAAGACAGACCTCCCTCCTCAGGCCATACTCTGAATACAGGGGAGATTGATACTGATATTCATCAGTTATTCTTTATAGTAGTATTTTAAGTGTTTTTTTTTTAAATCACTTCCTGTCTCTCATGATAACTTTGTGATATAGACAGGTGGCATTTTTGTTTTCCACATGAAGAAACCAAGGTTCAGAGATTATTCAAGTCATGAAAATGTTGAGAATAATAAATGCTATCCTAAGAAGCTTCAAAACTCAAAAAATTGGTGGATGACGCCAATAGTCATACAAACGTGTGGTGACATCGCTATTTCAGTTTTAGATGCATTGGTTTGTGAGAACTAGTAGCACAGAACGTTTTGTCCATGCTTAATTTGTGAAGATAATCATTTTTTAATGTTATAATCTCTATTTCTGATCTGCTTTTGCCTAGGGAAATGGAGTTAATAGATTAAAAGTAGATGCTTTATGAAGTCACATTATGCATGGTCTGGACACAGCTGCCAAAATTCCAAGCTACCTGGTAATACATTACCTTCAATTTCATGTGCATTAGTGGAAACAATAAGAGCTGACACAGACAGGATCTTCTCTATGTGCTGTACACTCTTAGTTCTGTGTCTAATCATCTCACCCCTAAAACCACATTCTCAAACTCCTCCCCTGGGTCATTCAGTATTCCTTACTACCATCTCCTTGATAGCCAGTTTCTTGTTGGAATGTTCCTTTCACTCTCCTGTTTTACCTAAAATACGTCTGTTGCCTGAGGGTGTTGTATCCTCCACAGCCTCACTGAGCTGTTGTTCATCCACTCAGTTGTGTCCGACTCTTTGCGACGCCATGGACTGCAGTACCCCAGGTTTCCCTGCCCTTCACCGTCTCCCGGAGTCTGCTGAAACTTGTGTCCTTTGAGTCAGTGATCGCCTCCAACCATCCTGTCCTCTGACATCCCCTTCTCCTGCCCTCAATCTTCCCCAGCACGAGGGTCTTTTCCAATGAGTTGACTCTTTTCATCAGGTGGCCAAAATATTGGAGCTTCAGCTTCAGCATCAGTCCTTCCAATGAATATTCAGGGTTGATTTCCTTCAGGATTGACTGGCTTGAGCTCTTTGCAGTTCCAAAAAGAACAGCCTTACTGATAGGGCTCTTGTCATATGTCACATTCTTCCAGACCAGCTGTTGGAATAACTAGATTTCTTCTATCCATTGCTCAGATCAGATCAGATCAGTCGCTCAGTCGTGTCCGACTCTTTGCGACCCCATGAATCGCAGCAGGCCAGGCCTCCCTGTCCATCACCAACTCCGGGAGTTCTCCTGGAAAAGTTTGTTGTTGCAAAAGTTTGCAACAGTTTTGCAACAGTTTTCAAAAGTTTGTTGTTGTTCAGTCTCTTAGTCATGTTGGACTCTTTGTGATCCCATGGATTGCAGGGTTCCAGGCTTCCCTGTCCTTCACTTTCTCCCAGAGTTTGCTCAGACTCATGTCCATTGAGTCGATGATGCCATCCAACCATCTCATTCTCTGTTTTCCCCTTCTTCTCCTGCCTTCAGTTTTTCCCAGCATCGGGGTCTTTTCCAACCAGTCAGCTCTTTGTATGCAGAAGTTTATGTTCTTTGACATACACTAATTGCTTCCTGTTTTTTCACTGCGGTTGCCTACCAGCACTCATCACTGTCCAATTAGGTTCCTGGGTCATAGTTTCTCTCTATATTGTGATGTATTCTCATTCCTGGAAATGAAAAAATCCTGATGGCCAACTCATCCAGCATTCTAACCTTTCAATTTCTTGATGTTAATTACCTCCAATGAATTTTATTTCCACTCCAGTTCAGCCACTTATTCCTGTGACCACATCCTAGATCCACATTACTTGAAACCACATCATTTTCAGAATAGCTGATGCAAACATCCATTCTCGAGTCTTCGTATCTTTCAGTCCATGGAGCCCACCTCTGTAACGCTTCCTTAAGTTTGCTTCTTTTTTTATACAGCTTGGATTCGGTGGGCCATCATTCTAATCACCACATCACAAAAGCTCTCAGTATCTTTGTTGCTCACCACCTCACATTATCTGCTATCTAGATGAAACTGATCCAGAATTTCTCCTCAGTGCCTGGACACAGGCATCAGAACACATCTAAGGAAAAGCAGAACCTCAGACTTCAAATGTACTTCTAACCCTGTGCCGCAGTCTTTGCTGTGATTTTCCAGACAGCTTGCTTCTTCAGATAAGGGGATAACTGCATTCAGACTGCCCGCTCCTTGTGACTGAGTCACCTTCCAGCCCATCTAGTCTTCACTGATACTTCACCAATGAAGCAGAAAAAGCACCACATCTGTAAACCCATCGCTCCCTGTGCTTGTCTTCTCCTTGCCTCCTGTTACATCTGAGAAGGGCTTCTTTTCACATTAGAGGTCAGTTCTTTCACAAAGCCCTCTCGCAGTCTTCATGCATTTCCTTTTTCTGCTGCAATTCATCCACCTACTTCCTGTCTCATCAGCCTGTCCCCTCGGGCTCCATCTCCGCCCCTCACAAATGCACTCTGCCATCCCCTTTCCTCGGGTAACTTTCTCCTGGATTCCGCATCTCCTGTAAGTTACCACCACACTTCTTGCTATATTCGCACAGCCAACTTCAAACACTGCTGCCTGCTCAACACTGACTGTACTTCAATCCCCGAGCACGCCTCAGTTTACTCCCATCAGGATTTTCCCCAACAATCCAAAGAAAATGCTCTTGTCAAGGTCAATTGTAACCACCTCAATCATTTCAATATTAAGTCCAATGGCAGTTTTTCTACCCACATCTTATTAAATCTCCTAGCTTTAATCAAAGTTATTTTTCTTTCTTCCCAAGTCACTTTTAGTAATTCTTCTTCTCTCCAGCTGCTTTTTCTCAGCCTTCTTTGTATTTTCCTTCCTTTACCTGATCTCTAGGTATAGGTACACCCCAGGCCCATTCTCCTTTGTCTGTAAACTTCTGTTAGAAGACCCTTTCTGTTTTCATTGCTTTAAATGCTGTGTATGTGCTGATAACCTCTAAATGTCAGTCTCTAGCACAGATTGCTCTTAGATCTCCAGATTTGTGTACCTGCTTACCTACCTGCCGTCTCTTTTTTAACATGCCCCAAATCGCAAAGAATTGTGTTCTTTCTCTGCCCTTCCATCTCGTTAAATGACACTGCCATTATTCAGTTGCTCAAAGCAACACCCTTAAAATTAAGCTTGAGTCTTTGTTCTCTCTTTAACGTGCAAATGCTTATCAAAAGTTTTGTCATTCCTATTTGTGAGAAGTGTTTCAGATCCATAGGCTTCTACTGATCTTTCTCTGTTCCACACCCTCCCAAAGGCTTCATCACCTCTCTCCTGGACTACTGCAATGGCCACTGAAGATGTGGCCTTCACTGAATCTCATGCTTTCAGCAAATCTCTTCCTCACAGAAGAGCCAGTGGATGCTTTAGACACGTAAATCACGCGAAGTCAGTCTTTCGCCTTTAATGCGCCCGTGGTTTCCCTTCACACTTAAAACTCAGCGCCTTCCGAGCCTGCAGGTGCTATAATCTGGCCCCTGTTGACGTAGCCAGCGTTATTCTCTGCCCTTCTCTTGCTTAAGGACCGCAAAGGAAGAGTCGGGCCCCGGTGCGAATCCTGTTACTCCTCTTCTTAAACCTCGTCCGCTCTCATTAGTATTTATGTCGTGATTTTAAGTCGGACGTGTGTTTGCGTCCTTATCACGCCCTTCTTTCGCTCAAGTGTGAGCTCCGTGACCAGCGTCTGTGTCTGCTTTAGTCACTAGCACATACCAGCAGGTGGACAGTGTATACCTTATGCGTAACCACTGAATGAATGAGTGTTGATGGGTCACTAGCACATACCAGCAGGCGGACAGTGTATACCTTATGCGTAACCACTGAATGAATGAGTGTTGATGGGCAGTAATTACAAGGTATAGATCTATTGTAGATAAATGCCATATATGGTTTAATGAATCAGTATTTAGATTGTACCTTAAACTACATCTCAAGTGAATTCTGAGGTCTCTGCGACGTGTACCATATTAAACATGTTGTTGGTGGTTTGATGCAATCGTCACCACTGTCGTGTCGGGATTGCCGTCACGATCATTAGCAGTTTATTAAGCATATTTATTGAATTCCGAGAATTGTGCTAGGCACAAAGTTAAAAAAAGAGACGATACGTTGTTTATGGGAAAGAAAGAGACATTAAAAGGGGGACAGTAAATTCAGAAAAGGCTCTGTGATTAGGACTTTGCGTCAAGTTCCCTTTGACGACAGAGGAATGAAGACAAGCGGTTCCAGGTACTTTTACATGCAAATGTTATCTTTATGTGCTCAAAGCGGCACCTGAAAACCAGAAAACAGGAATATAAGTCATGGTCTCTTGTCTCAAGGGACTCATATCCTGGAGAAATTAACTGCAGCATTCTTATTATATTAATCTACACTCCAAATAAAGGATGTATTTCTGTTTTTATCCATAACATTGCTGCCAGATTAATAAGAATTTTCAAGATCTTAATGGATTGATTTCAGCATAATTGTAACTATATTAATTCAGTGCAATTACCTCTCAGTAAAATTTAAATGAAGCCAAATTGAAGAAATTAGAAATATTTGAAATCTCTAGTTGGAAGCCTGGAGGCATTGCAACCTCGTCTATTTTCATCTCAGTGTATTTGTAGTTAACTTTAGGTAGATGGTGAGTACCTTGCTTGCAAGTTGAAGAGTTTCACACCCTATCAGCACTTCTGAACTTGGATTTTGCAAAGCAATCAAGAAGAAATAAAGAAAAGCACACACACACACAAAACCAAACCCTGAGCTGCCAACCAGGATAAATGTACCCAGTCACTGAACACATTTTGAGTGCTTTATTACAAACTCTTGCCCACAAGAAAACATTTAGATTTAGGGAAACTAATATAAGGGTAATTGAGGCCACAGGGGAATTATAAAAAAGTTTTCAAAATATTAGTAAAGAACTCTTACGTAGAGGGATTAACATCATGTGGTTAAAAAAAAAATGCCTGGGCCCCAAACTTGGAGGATCAGCTCCCGCTGTTTATGAGCAGGTCTGCACTGGGCAGGCCCCTTGATCTCTTGCTTCCGTTTTCTAGTGATTTCTGCTCTCCTGACCTCGTGGTGCAATTGTGAAGATCAAATGAATGTGGGAGCACTTTTTCAACTATTACAGGCTTTGCAAACCTAACGAAGGGGGATGATTGGAAAAGCACTTCATAACCATAATTAAACAAGTAGAAGTAATCTGGTAGCAGAATGTCTGAGGACAATGTCCAATTTATGAAAATTGGCTCAAAAATATCCCCAAAGTCTCTAGTTTTATAAATGTACTTGTTCTGTTTCTTTCGGCTACTTAAAAAAGGATGTTGACTCAACTCTGTTGTTGCACATATCCTCATGTGCAAGGCTCCCTGAGTGGGTCCACAGGGATAGTGAGACACGGGATGTTGATGAACCATCCTCTGTGAGTTCCAAACCAGATTGGAAGAGACGGGAAGGGAAAGCAAATTTTAAATGCTCCTATTGCAGGAGATGCTTTTCACATATGTGTTGTAGTAAATTAGGGAGATTTTTTTTTTTCCACTTTATTGGTGCTGAAAAGGTTGACAGATGCTAAATGGGTGTCTGAGGTTAGGGTTTGGAAGTTCAGATTGAAAAACTAAAAAAAAAATTTTTTTTTAAGTCATGTACTTTCCATTGTATTCAGTCCCCTTCTGTTAAGTTTGAGTCATAAACAAAAATATTGTTAAATAGATATTGACTGTAAAGTTAGTTGTATAAACAGTAAGCTTCCTGAATCTCCTGCACCTCCCCAGTCTCTTGCATGGCTGTTGTCTAGGTTTCTGCTCAAATAGCACATTTTCAGACAGACTTTCCTGCCCACCTCATCTAATGACGGGTCACTCTCACCCATCCCATCTATGTTCTGTTCTATCTTTGTTCTCCGTCACTAAGTCATGACTGACTCTTTTGCGACCCCATTGACTGTGGCCTGCCAGGCTCTTCTGTCCTTGGGATTTCCCAGGCAAGGATAATGGAGTGGGCTGCCATTTCCCTTTCGAAGGGACTTCCCAACCCAGGGATCGAACCTGCATCTCTTGTGTCTCCTGCATTGGCAGGAGATTGGATTCTTTACCACTGAGCCACCAGGGAAGCCACCATGGTATTAATACCATAATGCTCACCTTTCTCGTCAGTTTTCTTTCTTTATTGATTGTTAGGAGGATAGTATAGCATTATGGTTAGAAGTATGTAGTGTAGACCCGTGCTCTCCAATAGACAGATAATCCAAGTCACATACAATTTTAAACTTCCGATCGGTGCTGGTGCTCAGTCAGTCAGTCCTGTCTGGCTTTTTGTGACCCCCATGGAAATTTTCCAGGCAAGAATACTGAAGCACATTGCCATTTCCTACTCCAGGGGATCTCCTCGACCCAGGGATCGAAACCACATCTCTTGTGTCTCCTGCACTGGCAGGCGGGCTCTTTACCACTGGCATCACTGTACCCACATCTAAAAAAGGCAAAAAAACAGGTAAAATTAATTTTTAATAATACATTTTATATAACCTGTTTTATATAAATTATGATCATTTCAATGTATAATGAAGATACACACATAAGCAAGAAGATGGTTTACATTATTTGTACTGTCTTCAATTTTTTTTTTTGTTTTGGTTTTATACTTATAGCACATAGCAGTTTGAACTAGCCACATGTCAAGTTCTCCATAACCAAATGTACCCATGGCATTCACATGAATCCAGCCATAGGGTAAATCTGCCTGGGTTCCATCCTTAGCTGTTTAACCTAGAAATTAAAAATTGTTAGAAAAGGGTCATTATTCTCTCTATAATCTCTGTAATCAGCACCTATGGCAGAGTATGGCATGTGATAGAGGATATTGATTATGGCAAATATTCATGGACAGCATGGTGGAAGAGGTAAGCTTTGAGTCTGATTTTGAAGCGTGAGTTGGATTTAGACCTGCACAGAGAGGAGTGAAGACAGATCTGGGAGTTCAAGGGTCATGGGCACGATTAATAACAAATGCCTTGATTTTTATACAGAGAACAATTCTCAGAATCATCTTTCTGTGAGGAGATGTACAGGCAGAATGATGAATAAAGTGACTACTGATAATCAACACTGAAAAGTCTGCTGAGCTACTGTGATTCTGAACGGGGTTTTGGTGACCAGACAGACTCGATTTGAATCCCAGTTCTGTCTGGGCAATGTTGGTGGGCAGCTTATTCAGTTGTTCTGTGCCTGAGTTTCCTCATCCGTGAGATGGAGGATGTTCATCCTTACACATTTAAGGATTAAAGAAGATACTACATGCAAATCCTCAGACATGAAGTGTCTTTCAGAAGTCTTGCTCAGTGTGGGTGATCTAACTGCCATTGTCGCATTTTGTTCATTGTCTCTGCGTTAGATGGAGAGGGGCCTGCAGCCTTGAATCCCAGACCAACACACCGTACCGTAGGCTCCATGACCATGCTGCTGCCGATGCTTACCTGTCCTCATTGCTCCCCTGAGCAAACCCTTCAGAAACTCTTCCTCACCTGTGCTCGGAAGCCCACGCTCCCTGTCAGTGCACCAAGGCCCCGACAACATAATTTTCCCCTAACTCTTGACACATTACAATCTAGCCACACTGAATCATGTGGAATCTCCCGAATAGTTTATACTGGTCAATGCCGTTCTGTTTTGGAGCTACCATTCCTCTGCTCTTGTTATTCACTTGTGTGTCTGGAAAATGATGTCATACACCCCAAAATTCATCCCAGATGTTTTAAACCTGGGGAAAGACAGAGATATTGGGCCACGTCTCCTAGAGAGCATTTTGTAATGCCATTTCTTATTTCCATGTCAGTTTCCTTCACTAGGTTGCCATATGTTTGAGGGAAGGAGCCAAGTTCTATTTATGTGTGTATCCCTAGTGTGCAGCATGAAATAGATGTTCAGCTAATACTTGTTAATTGAATGAATGTCTGTGCTGGAGGCAGTGAGAAGCTCTTGAAGACTGCTGGGCTACCAAGGCTTTTGTTAATGTCTGGACGACTATATCTCAATTCCTATTTGCATAACTCTTGAACTGATTATCTGGAAACCCCATCCTTTCTGAAACAACTGCTTTCAGGGCCTCCCATATGAGAAAAAGATTAAAACCTGAACCAGCTTCCCTGGTATTCATCTTCCTCAGCAAAGCTTTAACTGCTGCTGGCTTATAAGGTGGGATTTCCTAATTGTGTTTAAATCTCCTATCTACTGCTGGCCATAGATGTGCTAACAAATGAAAGTTTCTGTGTGTGTGGTGGAGGGGGGGAGAAAGTTTTGCCTCTTATAGCAAGGAAATAGTTTGAGGCTATGTTTTAATTAAAATGAATATCTGCGCTATCTTAATGTTATTGCCAGTTAAGTGTAGCAGGGTGATTTAGAGTTCTATAACACAATTATACTCTGGTAATGAAGCTCTGCAGAATTATCCTTGGAATTTAGAATGCAGAAGGGAGCAGTAGCTCTCATTTGTAACCATGTTACGGCCTTTATTGTTACAGTATTTTCTGTTTTCCTCAAAGATTAACTCAATCGTATTTAAGTCTCTGGCTACATTACAGAGAGATAGAGAAACTGGGCAATGGCAACTGTTTTACTGTCCCTGCAGCCCATCTTAATGTTTTACTGAGGGGACAAAATAGTGGGGAAATTTCATCAGAGCATCACCATTTTTATTGTTCTTGCCCTAGCCCTCCTGACTAAGCCCTCAGGCTGGCCTACGCAGTTCCTGGCTGATTCTCACTTGAGGTTGTGTGATGGTCAGAACAAAGTTTAGAGAGCCAGCGGGGATGGCTGCATTTCAAGAAGAAGGAAAGCAAGCCCAGGAGGTGGTGTTGTTCTTGGTTCTGAATCCCTCTTGACATTTCCGGTGTGGTGAGAGCTGCTCTGACTCGGAAAGAGGAGTAACAGTGGTTAAAAGTGTGAATTCTGGGGACAAATCCAGAATCCATTATATCTCAGCTGAGGGACCACAGACAAGTCATTCAGCTTCTCTAAGTCGGTCTCAGTTTATTGATCTGTAACATGGGGTGATAGTAGAAACTGCTTCAGTGAATTTTTGTGAGTGAAATGTTATACACGAAACTTGGAAGAGTGGCTGGTATATGGTACGTGCTCCACAGGTACTAGATGACTCAGTTACTGGACAGATAACTAGCCCTTGACCAGCTAGTTTGGAGCTCTGTTTTTCCCAAATGGCATCATCTGAAGATTGGCCAAAACCAAGTTATTACACATGTATCTCCCCTAAACTTGCACTTATTTGAAAAATTCAAAAGCAAATTTTGATTCATTTTAACCAATATTTAACACCTATTTTGTAAAAGATCTTTCACTAAGCATTTCAAGTAATACCAACATGAAGCATATGTTGGATCTGTCTTCAAGGATCTTGCCTCTCAGTCTGTAAAGGCAGGCGTGCAGAGTAAGACAGTCTGAAAAAAGGAACACAGGAAGTAGTAATGCAAGGTAAGAAGTTGTTTACCTCGATTAGGGAGCATTTTAATGACGGAGTGACATTTGAACCGAACCTTGGGGACAAATAAGAATTTTATATGCAGAGAATGTTGGAAAGGGACTCCAAAAAGATCATCTGGACCAAGTTCAGATTTAGCAAAGTACAGAGAATGAAGGGAGAATGGGAGAAATCTATTGTGATTGTAGCATAGTATACTGTTTCTGTCTAGGGAGGGACTGTAACATGGAAAATTGTGCAAAGGTCAAAGTCAAATCATTTTCATTCATGAAGGCAGGTGAAGAAGCTTTAACATCACTTTGTAGGAAGCTGAGTGTTTTGGAGGACCAGCCCGTGATGTGACTATAACTAACGTGTGTGCTTCTGGTTGACTTCTGTTCAAGACTATAGATGTTATCATTCTCTAATGCTGTCTCCACATCAGCAGCCTCAACTCTGGAAGCTGGGGCAGCCTCCCTTTCCCCATTCTCCCAAGAAAAAGATTGAAGCTAAATTTTAAAGTGATGAAATATACTTTCTTTTTCTCCATCTTAATAACTGCTTATTTAGCATTTACTGTATTTCAAACGCTGTACTTAACTATTTACATACTTTAACTCATAGCAAGTCTATGAACTTCCTACTCTTATTGTACCCATTTTTCGGATGAGAAAATTTATGTTTATAATGACTAAATATCTAGTCTACCACTAAGTCAGCTAGTAGCAGTAAACCCTTGAGGCAAGGTCTGTTTTCAGACTCCTCAAGTGCTCTTCTGCCTGCCCATGAATGGAGTCAAGTAAGAGACAGGTTGTTAGGGCCTTGGAGGTAGCATTTTGTTGACGCTGAGACGTGAGCTGTACGAGCAGGTGACACCAAGTTCCAAGTCACTTGGCTGCCCCAGGTCCTCACTCTCTTCGTTAGTAAAATGAGATGATGGATCTAAAACTTTTCATATTTATAGACAACTTAGCTGTCTGTTCTTTCATAATTTATTAGCTTTGACCCTAACAAGTATCCATGACAAGGACATTGCCCCATTTCACACACGACAGAATTCAGGCTTAGAGAAGTGTCTTTTTCTAGCCCCCTGCAGCCAGGAAATATCAGGGCCAGGTGAGCACGGGTCTTCTGCCGGCTAGCTCAGTGCTTCCTGCACCACTCCAGACGGAAGCTATTCCCAGACCCAAGTGTTTGCCATGATTAACCTAGCCCATTCAACTAGTTTTTTCAAATCTCTGAGTCTTAAATTATCTCAAATTATTTTCTAAACCCTCACTGACCCTTTTAAAATCAGCATATAGCACCATCTCTTCAAGTTATCTTTGCATAAGCAAAATAAAGGCCCTCTAAATGAGTTCGTACAGAATGCTTCTCTTAAATATGTATGCTCTGGAAAGAGAGTTATAGCACATTTCTTTCTGCACCACTGAATGGATGGCATTAATAGTAATGCCCCTAGATATTTATATCACAAATCTCCCTGTGTTCACCCTCCGGTCAGATGCTGTTAAGCCAAGTTTCCCCACTGGTTCACAGTGCTGTCAGAGGATATGGTCAAGACATAGTCAAGTCCTGAGCTCTGAAACATCACCAAAAGCACCCAGGGCAGCGGCTGAGGAGAGCGTCTCAGCGACAGAACTGTCGGCAGCAGCACGTGTAAGTTCTGTTTCCTGGATGAAGAAACGTAATCATTCGTCTGGAAAAATTTCCCTGGGCTCTAAAGTGGACACACTGTAAATAATCAGAGCATTAATTAATTAAAGTGAGAATCTATCCACCTCGTCAGGATTGCACCCTTTGTTCCCTGCCTGAAACGCCACTTCCTTTATGATGATTTGAAAAATTTAATCAAGTGGGTCTGAGTTGATGTATAGAGTTCTTTACCTTTTGGGGGTTCTGAAACCTTCTTCTTTCACACAGAAGTGGGCTCCTCTGCCTGGATACTTTTGTATAGTCTGGCTCCCTGTGGCCGGAGATGACTGGACCGCTTAGGAATATTACTGCGGAACCATATCCCAGAGGGAGGCCTGAGTCACTCTGATTCTTCCTCCTGGAAATTCAGGATCTGGGTCCAGACTGAGTCAGTGAGCTAAGAGTTCTGTTCACAGAAGGGTTGTCTTCAGGAAAGGCTGAGGCTGTCGTCGTGTGCTGAGGTCATGAGGATGCTGGCACAAGTTGGAAGAGCTGGCCAAGGAAGATGGACTCGAAGAGAAGGGAACGGAGTGAACAGGCAGGAGGGAAAAGGCACGCGAAGCCATGTGGCCTTGAAGAGGAAGACAGACAAAGCACACGTCCTCCTCTCTGCGGAGCAAGAAGAGGCGGTTCTTGTTTCTGGTGAAGACAGGCATCTTCCAAAGCTTTCCAACTCTTTTCATTGTTTGTGTGCCAGTTTGAGATACTGGTTTTTGTCTCTTGAAATGTTACAGATCCTCAAAATACAAGTCATCTGAGGCCAGAAATGAGGCACCATTAATATGCATGACATTTCATGACTCACAGAGAAATAGATTTAATAGGATCCGGTGCCTTATTTTTACACAATTATCATTTGGGCCATGTAGCTGCAACCGACTTGTTTTTACTTTAGTGGTTATGCCTTGTGCGATGTTCTCTGTTAATAGTAATAGAAAATTCTGTGTTAATAACGATGTCTGTTATTTACTGAATATTTGCTGTTTTTCAGTGAGTGGCCAAGTACTTATATGAATTAGTTTATTTATCCCTCAGAATCACCCAGTGAGGCAGCACTATTATTTTTCCAGTTTGCAGATTAGCAGGCTGAGACTGAGACTGGTTAAATGAATTGCCTAAAAGCTCACATTTAACGTGTGGTCTGGGAGTGGGGTGCTGAGACAAATTCAGCCAGACCCCAGGGTTGGTGTTTTTAATGTCTCTACCTATTGAATGCTTTGACTATGTAGAATGGCCTGATATCCTTTATTTGGGGGGAAAAATGTTAGTAACAAGTGAGATTTCAGTTGGAAGTGACTGGTCCAAACAGTCCAATAAGAAAGCTTTATATTTAATTCTGAGAAATAATCTAGTGAAATTTTCTAGAGGAAGTATAAATACAAAGTTTACTACAGAGAGAAAGAATGTGCAAGTAAGTTACTATTCCAAGTGATTTTCAACCACATTCCAGTAAGGCCGTGTTGCTTATGGTTAAGGGTATGCATTATTTGGACAAAAGAATGCTGTTTTTGAATATTGGAATGACCATTCATTAGCTGTAGGATTTGGGGAGAGTTATTCTGTCTGCAGTCCAGTGTCCTCATACATGAAGCGGAGATAATTGAATACCTACTTCAAAAGATAATGGTAAAGATGAAAGAACAATACAAATAAAATACTTGGCACAGTGCTTGGCACATAGTAATAAATATCAATACTTCACAATGTTGATTATTGAGATGACTAGGATCAAGGTGACTGTGCTGCTGATAGGATATTTCCTCTTTTTATTCAGTATTTACATATGCCCTTATACTCCTTCTAATAAATAATCTAAGTGTACCTCTAGCCCATGTCCCTGACAAACCCAAGCAAGAAAACGTGGTCCAACAAGCCGTAACTCCATGTGAATCTTACAGACAAAAGCTCTGTGAGTCAGAAACCATGAACCCTGTTTTACCCACGACTCTAAGGCTCCGAGAGGTCAAGGGACTTTTCAAAGGGTGCACAGCAGGAAAGAATGAAAAGGAAGACATGATCAGACTGTGCCGACCTTTTACAGTCTTGACATCTTGCCAAGAGAAACCTGGGAGACCGGGATGTCTGGCCATGGGGTGTGTGTCCCGAGGCAGGGGCAGGTGAGGAAATGAGTGTGAGGAGGACAGGGGCACGCTTCACCTCCTGCCCACTGACATTCAGAGATGCCATCCTCAAGGAGACAGTTATTGCCACTTGGCGCTGTCAGAAAAATCGTGAAAGACTTCAGAATAGGCAAAACAAATTATTGAGGATTCTGTCTAGCCCACCCTTCTGGGGTATGATCTGCCTCTTACTGTCTTTGAACTATTTTCAGTTCAGTTCAGTTCAGTCGCTCAGTCGTGTCCGACTCTTTGCGACCCCATGAATCGCAGCACGCCAGGCCTCCCTATCCAACACCAACTCCTGGAGTTCACTCAGACTCACGTCCATCGAGTCAGTGATGCCATCCAGCCATCTCATCCTCTGTCGTCCCCTTCTCCTCCTGCCTTCAATCCCTCCGAGCATCAGTCTTTTCCAGTGAGTCAACTATTTTACTACTTGGTAAAAAGAAAACTGGTACTAATACAAATGCTTAGTATCCGTAGCAATGCAGATTGTGTTCAGTGGAGAGGAGTTGACAATTGCCGTGTGGATACTGACCAGCTTTGCCTCTATGTGTCATCTCTGTCAGCGTTCCTGGTTCCCTAAGTGTGCTCTTCAGACTCTCCTTTGAATGGGTTGTAGCATCTTACTGGTTCTCTCATTAATTCATGAGTTAAATAAAATATTTGGCATGCATCTGTTTCATATTTGTATGAGAATCATGATTTTATCTTTGGCAAAATTGTTCATAAATAGGAGAGAACTGCCCACTGCCTCATGCAGTAGACTTCATCAGGCACAAGCGTTTCAGGGGAAAGTCAGAACCACGCTTTATTTATTTAGTCTGTACGGTCGGACCAGAAACACCCCATTCGTTAGATGGAAGGGAATGGCAGAGGAGGGCTGGGAAGGACAGGAGAGGCTTTACTCTCTGCCTCCCGAGGGGTTGGACACTGTGCTGCTTTGGCGGCAGGGGAGCAGCCTGAGCAGAAGCAGGGGTGTGGACGGACAGTGGGACCAGGAGTTCGGTGCACTGGGCTCTAACACAGCTGCCGTTAACCAGCTGTGTGACCTTGGCCAAGGCACTTAACCCTCTGTCTCTCCATCTGCAAACTGAGAGGCCAGAACGAAATTATCACCAAGGTCTCTCCCAGTGCTAACTGGGTATGGTCCTGTGAGTCTGAAGAAGCTAGCTGGCCACGGCTCACTGCCTCCTGAGCGATTCTTAGCTCCCAAACTAGCAGGCTTGTGGCAGAAGCCAAGGGCTTGATGGTCTATGGGATCTGGAATGAACTTCTCCGTTTAAGCTTTCCTTCCAGACACCAAGAATAGTGGCCTTTGACTAGGGAAAGCGCATTAGTTGGGAGATACTGAACCATCTATGTATAAGGACATGAACTTTAAAACTAGGCTTCTTACCAGAAACTAAAGCTTTTTACACCTCAGACTAATGTTTTAAGGTGTGTATTTTAATTGATTCTAAAAGTGGAATAGAAAGCCATAGTTAAAAGAAAAAAATAATGCTTTTGGGAGGTATTGCTACTGACCGTTTACCTTCACCTGAAATTACCTGGAATCCCCCATTCATAGTGCTTGCTTGAGTTTGGGTAGCTTTAGCTGAAATTATGACAAAGGATTAAGTACCCATTGGAGAGCTGGATTAGGTGACCTCCTATTCTCCTTATCGGAGAAGGCAATGGCACCCCACTCCAGTACTCTATACCACACTCAGACCCAAGGATTATGATTGGAAATAATTACTGTTTCCTCTTTTATTTCATCTTCAGTTCAATTGGTTGTATATTATATGCAGTGTGAGCAGGGCTTAGAATTAGGAGAATTTTATTTGGAAAGTCAGGTCATCTTTCTAAGCCTCATTTTTATATCTATAGATTGAGGGTATTGGCTTACATATTATTGCAGTCCTTTGATTTCTGAAATAAATCAAAGTAATTCTAGTAAGCACCTACAGTGTTCCTGTAGTCTGATAGGAGGGCAGAAAACAGACATTAAAAATAAGACTCTTGACCTCAAAGAGTTGACACTTTAATTTTCCAGGAACACTTCTGCCTATTGATTTCTGCCTGTGGATTGAAAAGGCATTCAGGGTTTTATTTCATTTAAGAATCTACTTCCAGATTTCTGGATTGCCTGGAAATTCTCCTGCCCTATCTCAAGCAGTTATTTTTGAGGCCTGCAATTGATACATCTCTCCAAATGTTTCCTCCCCATGACATTACCTTCTTCAAGGTTTTGAACTGCATTCTCTTCCTTTCTGGGAAGTTCACTGGGGTGAAACCTCAGACTTCCTAGGGTACCAGCAGTGATGGAAGAATTTATAAACAAATCTCTGGTTTCCTCTCAATCAGAAGCAATAGCATGATTTCAGTGACAGCCATAACCTTGTCATCCAGAGTTGCATGGTGGTTAAACCCAGGAGGTTTGGAGTCAGCCAGAACCAGATCACAATCTCTACTCCTCCCTCTTCTAGCTCTGTGACCTGGGCACATTTCTTAATCCCTCTGAGCGTCAGTTTTCTCATCCTAGAATTTTCTGTGAATTAAATGAGGAGAGAAGGAGGGAGGGGGAGGGGGAGAAGAGGAAGAAGAGGAGGAGGAGGAGGTGGAGGGAGAGGAATCAGCTTCAAGGTCTTTTGAGGTCTCTGCTTGGAACTGGCAATGCAACTCCCTCAACATTCTATTGGTGAGTCCAGTCACAAGGAGAGCCCAGATTCAGGGAGTGGGTGAACAAACTCTTTCTATTGTTGGGTTAGGCTACAGAGTCACATGGCAGAGGGCTTGGATATGGCAGAGGGCTTGGATATGGGGGGAAGCAAAATATTGCAGCCTTTTTTTTTTTTAATCTATCAACTATAAGGCCTTATAAAGAAAATAAGAGTTCATCCCAAACTAAGAGTCATGTCAAAGCCTGTGCTTTTAACCATTCTGCTGTGTAGATTTAACCCATTTGCAGTTAGTACTTGAATTCCTGGCAAGTGTCTTTCCTTCTGGAAAGGCTTGATCTTAGGCTTTTGCTTAAAGCATAGCACAGAGAGGGTTAACTGTCAGCTCCAGCTATTCCAGTATAAGCCACCTGCTTGCACTGACAGATTCTCCTCTATGTCTTTATTTCTCCAAAGTAAGAAAAAAACAGAAACAAAACAATAGACCAGAACCCCTGTTTTCCAGCAGAGCTCTGTGTGGGAGGATGTCTGATACATAAAATCAAGGTTCAGGCCTCCGTGTGGGAAGAGGAGGTGCGCGTGTCCTTTCGTTCCTCTCTGGATTGAGAAACCAATCATCAGTCTTAAACGTCACCTGCTGAACTGGTCTGCCTTGAACTAGAGTGTTTACGGGAAACACAAGAAACTGTTGCTGGAAAACGACCTCATTTTTACTTCTGTGGAACCAGGCCATCAGGAAGCGCCAGATGCCTCTGCCATAGGAAGCTAGGTTTCAGCACCTCCGTCTGCAAGCGTTCTTCTCAAGGCAGTTTCACTTTCATTATGTCATTTAAACCTCACAAACACTCTTGAGATACACAGAATTAGAAATGAAGATTCTTGCATGACAGCTAAGGAAACTGAGGCGTGGGCAAATGAAAGGGTACACTTCACCTGGGACCATTAAAGATGATCTGAACCAAGGAAACTTGTGATCTTACGCCCTAATTGGTGGTTTCCTTTCTGCCCCACATCCCCTAATGGATGAGTGACCCATTCTCGTTTGTTCTTGTATGGAGGCAGCCTGGTAAATAGCAGGCTGAAGTGCCAGCATAAAAAAGGTTTTGAACAGTGGTTGCAAAATAGCAATCTATGAGTCACATCTTCCCTGAAGATACTGTATTTATGCCATATAATTTTAAAAATATTTTAAAATTAGGAGGCTCCCTACAGAAACCTGTGTTTTCTTATAAGATCTATAAACCCTGGGCTCACAGTCCTGTGTACATGGTAACAGCATGTCAGATGCCAAAGAGGCAGCCCCTGGGACGGCCATCCGTGACCCATGCTCTGCAGCCTCCCCCTGGCCAGGTGTACCCGTGAGGTGCCCGTCTGCCTCCCACAGACTTTTACTTTACAGCTTCTTGTACAAATGACTTGAAAAGCACAATCACATCCTGAGTTTTCACTGTATCTTCGTGAGAATATACTACCTCATTCTGTAGTTGTGAATCTTTCATTGTAATATGAAGCTGTCGGGGAAATTCACTCATCTGTAAATAATGGGTTATGTGTTGTTGTTTTTTTTCATTTTGATCCTAACTGAGGTATCAAGGAGGGCTACCTCTAGAAGTTAACCCTTGAATTGGGTCTTGAGAAGTAGGTAAGAGTTAGGTGGGTTGAGGAAAAAAAGGTAAAAAAATTCCAGGTAGACCATCTGTACTAAGCAGTGCTTACAAGGCTGTCATATAAGAGGAAATTCAAACCAGCTACTTTTGCAGGAGGAAAAAAGGAGCAAGAATTAAGGCCTCTGACATAAGTGGTGTCTGTGTCCTAGAGGCTCTGTATGCCATGCGAGAGAGAGTGTCAAAAATTTTATGGACAGTGAGGAAATGGTTAAGTGTATTAAGCAGCAAAGAATTTCACCACAGGCTGATTGGTAATATGTACATTTTAACTAGATTATCTGGCAGTCATATAAAGGATGGATTTAATGGCAGGCAAACCTTGAAGCAGGGAAACCGTATTAGAAGCTACTTCGAGATTCCAAGTAAGAAGTCATGGGGGATTCATTTGAGAAATCCTGTAGGATGTAAGACCAGGAAATCGAGAGATATGTTATTTTGACATTTATTGAGCACTAATAGTGTGCAGAATGCGATGGGAGAAATTAGCTATCTAGTCCAACTTTCTTTGTAATGTTTCAGCCTGTTTTACTGCCTCTCCAGTAAACGGTCCTCCAGTCTCTGATTGGTCACTACCAAATGATCCAATTCCCACTTTAATTATTAGAAACCACTTCCTTATATTGTTTCCTTAGATTGAGTCCAAATTGTCCTCCTACAGCTTCTGGTTCTGTCCTCTGGAGCCACAGTGACAAAGCTTAATCCCTATTCTGCACAACAGCATTTCAGGTATGTGATGACAGGAATCGTGTTTCTCAAAAATCTATTTTCAGCTAAAAAGAATATCCCTCAGTTCTCTGCAAGAGTCGGCATTCTCCACCTGGCTCCAGCACATAGCACGTTCAAGTTCACCCACGGTTAAAGATCCAGCTTCAGTGCCACCACCATGCCTCAGGCTGTGTGTCTGTGGACAGACTCCAATTCCAGTGGATTTCTTAAAATATAACACTCAGAATTTCAGACTTCAGAGCAAGCTGACTGACACGGATTTGAGCAAGGTTTCCTTCTCTTTGTCTTTTGCATTTGGGGATGCAGTGACATTCCGGATGCACTTCCCTATGAGAAAAGGTCAGAAGGACAGGATTGGAAAGCAGGAACACTCCAAGTCTTGTCCTGAGACCAGGACCAACATAATCTGAGAACTTATAAAATGCAGACTCTCAGGCCCTGGTGGCTCAGATGGTAAAGAATCGCCCGCAGTGCAGGAGACCTGGCTTCGATCCCTGGGTCAGAAAGATCCCCTGGAGGAGGGCGTGCCAACCCACTCCAGTATTCTTGCCAGAGAATCCCCATGGACAGAGGAGCCCTGCGAGCTACAGTCCGTGGGGTCGCAAAGAGTCAGACATGACTAAGCGACTAAGCTCACCTAGCACACTTTAATCCGACTGAGAATCTCCAGAGCGTGGGCCTGGGAATCAGTATTCGCAAGTTTTCAAAGTGAGTCTTACACATGCTAAATTTCGAGATGCACTTTTGTAGAGGGTCTTTGACTATGCATCTAAGGAGCTTTAAAAGAAAACCCAGGCACTTATCTTGAAACAAAATTCTTCTCCCTCTCTCACATGGGGGCTTACGCAACCTTTCTGAAGACCATGAACTGTGTCAGCATAATTGCTTGTCTTTAAATGCTTGGGGAGGGAACCTCAACTAGGCTAATTAAACTTTACAATCCAGTGGTTGTAGGCGAAGATTTAGGGGGAATAAGAGAGACAGAGAGAGAGGAAGGGAGGAAAAGAAGAAAGGAGGGAGGTAGAGAAAGAGAGAGGAAAGGAAAACAAAACAGTGTGCCTTCGGTCAATCCGTTACAGAGAGGACCGAGCCGCTGACCTTTTCATTCTGCCTGTGCTGTGTGCGCAGCAGCTCCGTAACCTTTTCCAGCTGGAATAGAAAGTTCAATTAAGTTTGTTGGCTCAGAAATCTGCCCGTGTCCCGGAGAGCAGATTAGGCACTTAGGGGCTGCAATTACCCATCTGCTGCTTCTGCAGAACTGAAAAGAATGCACACGTGCTGTACCTATCCCTGGGCATATGCAGAGGCGGGTACTGAGCATGTGCGCGGGCAGGGGTGGCAGGCAGGCAGCGGCTGCCGCTGAGAAATTCAGTCGTTTCCAAATGCGGGCTCTTTATGCATTGCTGGTGATGATTTTAAGCCAGACGAGAGCCTGCATGTTGGAGCCCGCTCAGTTCCTGGCCACCGCATTCATCTTTTTTTCGTACCTGGGTCTTCAGACCAGCGAGCATCTTGGTCCCCTCCCAGGTTTTAGGGCAGAGCGTGGATTTGTTCATCGGTGGGGTGTTTAAGAAAGCTGCTTTCACTCTTCAGGTGACTAAACCTTAAGTCTGTCTCGCTTGGGGAAGCAGTACATGTGCTGTTTAGGCTGTAAAGCACCATAGTACTAAAAATAGCAATAACGTGCACAGTTCTTAAAAAAAAAAAAGAGTACCAACTGTGGAGATTATGTCTGAATCTCAACACAGGGATTACAGACTGAATGAACTTGAACCTGCCCCTGTAATTCTCTGATCTGCAGTTTTCTCATCTGTAAAATGGGGATTCCAGTATTAAGCTTATAAAGTGATTATAGAAACTCAGCAAGGCAGCACATTTAATTATCGGGGACACAGTTAATATTTAATAAAAAGTAGCAATGGCACCCCACTCCAGCACTCTTGCCTGGAAAATCCCATGGACGGAGGAGCCTGGTAGGCTGCAGTCCATGGAGTGCTGAAGAGTCGGACCCGACTGAGAGACTTCACTTTCACTTTTCACTTTCCTGCATTGGAGAAGGAAATGGCAACCCACTCCGGTGTTCTTGCCAGGAGAATCCCAGGGACGGGGGAGCCTGGTGGGCTGCCGTCTATGGGGTCGCACAGAGTTGGACACGACTGAAGCAACTTAGCAGCAGCAGCAGCAGCAGCTGAGTTTTGATAATGTTGAGAATCAGTCTGATGTTTGACCGTGGTTTTAGTGCCTGGGTCTTTAAATTTCCCGTCTGACATTTATGTCCCACATCTGGAAACTCCATCTCCCTGTGCCTTGATAACATCCCTAGAGTCTCACTCATTCTAGAACTGCATCTTGTATGGTTCTTTTGTCAGAATCTAGAATCTTCTCTGAATCTCACATCTACTCTAGCATATTCTAAAGGTTAGTCTTTGAGGAACAGGGACGTGAACTTCTACAAAAGGAAATTTGATCAAATTCGTACCTCCTACTCCCATCTCCGCTCCCCCTTCTCTCACCAGCATATGGTTTTACATAATATTGAAGTAAAATCCAGACTCCTCCCAGAGGCCTGTAACACTCAGTGGGACCTGGCTCTGGCTCATAATCTTCAGATGTAACGGCCTCTGTTTCAGGCCCTTGAACATACCCAGACCCTTCTTCGTCAGGACCTTTGCAAGGCCATTTTATCTGCCTGATGCACTCCTTCCCTGGGTTTTTCCATCACTGGATCTTCTTCACCGTTCAGTGCCTCCTCCCTGAAAGACCTTCCTGGACTGCCCTTTCTGAGTTCATCCACACAGTCGCCCCCACCATCTAGTCACTCCCTTTCCAGCCCAAGCTTTATTTTCTTGGAGTTTACTTGTTATTTATTGTTCTTCAGTCCTTAAGTTGTGTCTGACTGTGACCCCTTGGACTGCAGCACATCAGTCTCCTCTGCCCTCCCCTATCTCCCAGAGTTTGCTCAAACTTATGTCCTTTGAGCTGATGATGCATTCCAAACATCTCATCCTCTGTTGCCTTCTTCTGCTCCCACCTTCAATCTTTCCCACCACCAGGGTCTTTTCTAATGAGTTGGCTATTCCCATCAGGTGGCCAAAGTATTGGAGCTTCAGCTTCATCATCAGTCCTTCCAATGAATATTCAGGGTTGATTTCCTTTAGGATTTGCTGGTTTGATTTCCTTGCTGTCCAAGGGACTTTCAAGAGTCTTCTCCAGCACCACAATTCAAAAGCATCAATGCTTCAGCACTCAGCCTTCTTTATGATCCAACTCTCACATCCATACATGACTGCTGGAAAGCCATAGCTTTGACTATATGGACCTTTGTCAGCAGTCATGTCTCTGTTTTTGAATACACTATGTAGGTTTGTCATTTACCTGTTATATATTTACTATTTATCTTCTTGCCGCTAGACTGTAGAGTTTCTGAAAGCAGGGATTTGACTGTTGTGTTCAATACTATGTCTCCAATACTAGAATAGTTGCTGATGTCTAAAAGGTGATCAATTAACATTTGTTGAATTAAGTTGATGGGTCCAAGTCTGGGGCCTAAAGCCCTTTTTTGATGACATTTGCTTGGGTCTTAGATGGTTTTTTGCTTCTGAATCCCCTGTTGCTTGACTCTAAAACTCACTGATCAATGCCTATCAGTACTTCTTACTCAACCTCCCCAATCCCAACAGCCTCACTAGTTTATTTCCAGTTATTTGTCATTGGTGTTTCTAGATGCCATGTTTTCTGTTTTAGCTTTGATTTTCCTTCTCTTCCGTATAGGTATCTGGAGGTCAAGCAGAAGACCAAGTACAACTGGCATGTCTGGAACAACATTCTTCGTGATGTCTAAACTTCTTAAGGAGCTGGGGTTTCCTTCTTGTCTACTCCTGCAGCCTCACCTGGTACATTGCTGCCTGAGATACTGGATATATAAATGGCCAATGACCAGGCCATACAGGACAATAGAACTCTGTGAGGCCAAACCACCTCTGCAACAGTTGGCCCCAAATAGTCAGAACTTGGTCAATTTTCTTAATTTTTGCCCCTGCTTCCAAGTTGAGACCAACTAGAGAAAACCATGTAGGACCCCTAAATCAGTCACACAGGATGCCCGTCTCTGGCTTCCAAGTGAAGTCTCTATTAAGAACACATCTCGAGGCTTCTGTTTTATCTGCTGTAAGCTTCCCCCCTCCTCTTGTCCTCCTTTGAGTCTCATCAAACAAAAGTGATGTCGACTGATTCCCATTTGGTATCAAGTTCTGAGTAAACAGTCTCTGTTTTTTCTTATTGGGTCGTCTCCATTTGTTCCCACATGCAGATTCTGGTTATCTGTTGCTTCAGAGACAATCATTCCAAAACTTAATGCCTTAAAATGTGCTCTTTATTTTGCTTCATAATTTTTGAGTTAATAATTTAGGCAGGCTTCAGCTGGATAGTTTGTCTCTGGTTCACATGGCCTCAGCTGGGTCTGAAGGATTCACTTCCAAGGATGATTTTTTTCCTTAGTCATGGGTGGGGCACATCTCACTCTTCACTGTGCTTTGGTTTGGCTTCTGCTCCACTTCATGATGTCGTACCCTGCAGGGCCCCAACATGTGTTGTTCTCAGGACAAGCACACCTCTTACATTGAAACTGGCTTCCAAGAGGCAAGAACCCTAAGTTATACCCTAAAAGACCCACTGTCATAGCAACCACATTTATTTGGTCAAATCAGATTGGAGGGGATAAGGGTCATCATACCATAGAATGGTGCATGGCAACATCATATTCTCTAAAAGCATATAGGTGGGAGGTAGTGTCTTGGTCAGCTTCGAAAATAAAGTTCATGCATCACGTTCATTTCTGTGCTCCAGTCATGCTGACCTTATTCTGCAGTCATAGAAACATTATGCTTCTTCTGCGTCCAAGTTTCAGGATTTTTACAAACACTGTTACCTCTGCCTGGAATGCCTTCCATCTGGACCCTTGTCCAGTTAAATTTGACTTCCACTGCAGATTTTAGTTTCAGTATTATTTCTTCACATGTGCTCTGGAAAACATTTATTTATACCATCTTAAAATCCACACATAGACACTAAGTCAGAGCTCCTTCATGACATTTGTCAAAATTTGCAATTATTAACATATGATTGTACTATTCTTGAATTCATCTCCATCCTGTCCCCGTTCCTCCTGCCATGGGTGTGAGCTGGGGACACAGGGTCAGGGTTGTTGGCCACTATTTACCTCCTGTGCCAAATACGGTTCCTGAGACGTGGCAGGTACTTGAGATATTTTTGTTAAATAAGTCAATACATTTATTTAAACTTTTCCACCCTAGCACATACCTGTAATAAGAGCCTAGCATTTGAACTTGCTCTTCCCTGGTGGCTCAGATGGTAAAGTGTCTGTCTACACTGTGAGAGACCTGGATTCGATCCCTGGGTTGGGAAGATTCCCTGGAGAAGGAAATGGCAACCCACTCCAGTACTCTTGCCTTGAAAATCCCATGGACGGAGGAGCTCGGTGCAGGCTACTATCCATGGGGTCACAAACAGTCGGGCACAACTGAGCGACTTCACTTTCTTTCTTTCTTAGGCTCCTGAACCCACGGAAGAAATCAATTCATGTGGAACTTCTACTTGCGAAGTGATGTTAAGATGCAAAGGTTTTTCTCATCAGTCGTTGTCTTTTCATTTACTCCCTAGTGAATGCTGGCAGCGCCTGCCGAAGGCTCCGTTGAGCGTAATACGGTGAAACTGCCCTGACTTTGGCTTCAGGAAAACTTGAGTTTGATCTTTTACCCTTGATAGACTCATAGTGTGAATTTAGGTTGATTTATTTAGCATTTCTGACTGTCCTAACTTCGCCATCTGTTAAGTAGGGATAATAATATATGTTTTTCAGGGGGTCCTGGTTCCATCTCTGGTCAAAGAACTCTAAGAGTTCGCATACTGCAACTGAAGGTTCCACATACAGCAGCTGAAAGATCCTGTGTGCTGCAAGTAAGACACGGCACAGCCAAATCAATAAACATTAAATATATATATATATATATATATATATATATATATATGCCTATGGAATCTTTTTAAAGTTTATATTAGACAGTAATCACACACACCAAAAAAATGGTTTTAACCCAATAATCACCCCAACAGTTCAAATAATTGGAAATAGAAACCAGCATAACACCTGATTCTTCCTCCTTGATAAGGTTTATTGCCTCTGGATGATGTAATTTTTGCTTAATTCTCATATCCTAGCTTAATTCTGATTTAAATGTGTTTTTTAGGGTAACTAGAAAATAATTCAGTTAGACTTTTTTGAAAATTCAAACTGACATCTGTTAAAATCAACATGCTCAATTTATTAATTCTTTAAGAACAAAAGTAGGAAATGTGTCCTCTATGGCTATTTGAGTTAACATGTTTATTAACTTGGTTTTTGATCACTGACTGAAAACAACAAAATATTTTTTAAAATGGAAGGCGTTCCTTTATTTGAGATGAATTTGTTTCAGAAACCAAGCTATTTATGCCAGGGTAATTCTTATAAAAAAATCTAAATCCAATTTCAGGTTATGGGATTTACATACATGCCAGGAAATGTATTCACATGTTCTCTGAGCATGTCCCTATTTTAAAGATGAAGAAGCTGAGGGTCAGAGAGAAAAATGCTGCGCAGCCAGTCAGGAGTGCAGCAGGAATTTGGATCCAGTTTTGTGTTAGCATTATTAGCAAGTGCTGTTTCTACTCTGAATCCTTTCACAGCCGTTCCAGCCATGGAGAGATGGACAAAGCAGCAGAGAGCTATCACAGCAGGGAAATTAATTTCCAGTTGCCTTAGTCATTGCTGTCAGACTCCAGAGCCCCGACATGGGTTAGTGGCCTGTTCGCTTCCTCCTCTGAGAAGAACCACGAGTCACACTCGTGTGTGACCAGGGTGGCACCCCTCGAGCCTCTGCCAGTCCCCCCACCAGACAGGACGTGTCTGGGAAGAAGAATCTGCAGCCTGCTGCTCCACCGTTCAGGTCCCCATCTGTGTCAGCTGAGTAATTTATGGATGCACTTTCTCCTGCTCTGCAGAGGAGATGCACAGGACCTTTGGTAGTAATTCAATCTCTTTCAAGGGAACACATTTGGGGAAATTATTGTTAATGCATCTGAGTAAGAGGTGCTCAACCCCAACAAATATTTCATGCAATTATAGCAAAGATGAGACCGTGACAACCAGTGACCATCAATCACTCCCGAGATCAATAATAACCATGGAGCATGCAATCAGACCTAATCAACACCCGGTGATTAAGGAACAGGGCCTCTCTTCTTTGCTCTCGGGGTCATAGTCCCTTGAGAGAATTGGCAGAGTCCTCCGACAACACACGATACAGAAGCAAACATCCAAGCAGTGGCTTTAAAATCTAGCAGATCTGGGGCAGAGTCCACAAACACTTGCTTCTCAATCTTGGACAAGACTGTGTGATAATAACAACATTCACTGAATACCTGGGGGGGGGGGGATGTCAAAGAGCAGGCTAAGCAGTTCATCTGTATTGTCTTATTTAATCTTATAACGTATCTGTGAATTGTGCACCACCGTACCCACTCTAGGAGAAGGCAATGGCACCCCACTCCAGTACTCTTGCCTGGAAAATCCCATGGACAGAGGAGCCTGATAGGCTCCAGTCCATGGGGTCGCTAAGAGTTGGGCACGACTGAGCGACTTCACTTTCACTTTTTACTTTCATGTATTGGAGAAGGAAATGGCAACCCACTCCAGTGTTCTTGCCTGGAGAATCCCAGGGACGGGGGAGCCTGGTGGGCTGCCGTCTGTGGGGTCGCACAGAGTCGGACACGACTGAAGCGACTTAGCAGCAGCAGCAGCAGTACCCACTCTAAGGTGAGGACACCAAGACCCAGAGGGATGGGAAGCTCAGAGCCACACGGACAGCAAGCGATGGAGCTGTGACTCAGATCCAGTCCTGTAGACTTCGGTAATTTTCAAGTTGGCCTCACATTAAAATCACTTGGGGAGCTTTTTAAACTAACCAGTGCCTGGACCCCACCCACCCCATAACACCAGAATCATAATCTTTGAGCCTGAGGACTAGGCATGCACTATTTTAAGCAAACATGTCCATAAGTTACAGCAGACAGAGAGAAAAGGGAACAAATGGAGTGTAGCGAAGTGTGTTTCCACTAAGTAAACATGCCGGGCGTGCAGAGCAGACCCGGTCTTCTGCACACCCACCCTGCTCCCACCAGGAGCCCCTTGCCTCCTTTCCCAGTTGCTACTTCTGGCTCCGCCCAAGGACAGTCATCCTGACTTAAAGCAGCAGACACCCCTTTCCCTATTTCTGAACTTTATGGAAATGGAGACATTGTTGACACAGTTCTGTGTCTGCCTTCTCCTCGTTTGTGAGATTCACAGGTGTTGAGGGTGGGAGGGTTTGTCCATTCTTGTCATTTCCTGTTGTGTGAATTTACTGCAGTGCATTTAGTCAGTCTGCTGTGGATGGGTATGTTTCCCACTCTTGGCTACTTCAAAGTCTGTTGCTACAAGAATGTTAATTCTTGTGCACATCTTTAGGTTAGCAAAAGTGCGTGCCTTTCTGTTGAGTATCTCCCTAGAAGTGGAACCTCTGGGTCATGGGGTGTGCATATATTCACTCGAGGAGATCCAGGCATTTTTTGCAAGTTCCCGGTTGATTCTGATGCACAGTGAGGGCTGAGAAGCTACATACAACCCTATACCATTTCCCTTATTTAGAATTTAATTGGTGTTGTTTTTTGAAACAACATAGTAAGGGGGTAATAAAGTTCTCATGGACTGGTTTCCCATCTTTCTAAATACAAGCCCTCTTCCTCCCTCCAGCCCTCCATGCCATTCCCCCGACCCAAGGCCTTCTAAGCCTCAAAGGCTGACTAGTCCTGGAAGAGGAAAGAGCTTGAATGCTTGTGCCTCTCCTTCTGGAAAACAGGAAGGTTTTTGTTATGGCGAAAAAGGGAGTAACAGGATAGTTTTCGGCACTAAATCTCTTAATTACTGAAGACCCATGAAGGAAACTAATGGTGTTAAGAGAAACAATAAACACACAGAAAGCACAGAACAGACACCGGCACTCCAGGACCGGTCCTGTTGTTATGATTACGCTCATTGCCATTAGCAGCAGCAGCAACGGCAAAGAAGTAGAAAATATGCCAGGGCTGTGGGGTCTTCCTGAAACATATCTGCTCAGTCATGTAAGATCTGTTAATACAATGTGTACTGTGGGCCAGACTCTGAATATGGCACAGTGAACCCAGGGAGGAACAAGCCATGCTATCTTGAAGGCACTCATGGCATCTCTGATCTTGTCCTGTCTAAGTGTTCATCATGGCCAATGGGGCGGTCTTAAAGAGGAAGATGTCTCTGAAGAAGCCCGTCCCCACTGCTCCAGGAACAGAGGAAAGCAGATAGATACCTGCTGAGGATGGGCCAAGAGCTTGGTTTCATGCCTGGAGGAATCTGTATACAGAGACAGTGTGCTTTAGTCAGAGGTTTTAGTCTCAAATAGGACAGAATAACTCAGTTTGGCTCAAGAGGAACAGGGTAGGAGATGTTTGGTTGAAAGGTTTCACATGCTCAGGAGCTTAGGAAAAACAGAACCTCTGGACTTCAGGCAGCGGGATGTGGGTGGCTCCAAGATGGATGGGATTATTTGTTTTGGTCTCTTTGATCTATTTGCTTTTAGCTCTGTCTGTCTGCCTCTGCCTTTTTCTGTCTTTCTTGCTGAGTCTTTTATTTCTCTTCATTTCACAAGTCTTCTTCACCCCTCTGCTTACTCCCTTCCAGACTCCACTGCTTACTTGCTTTCTGTTCCCTAGAACTTCAGTTTGCACAGGTCTCTGGCTTGCCATGAACCTGAAATCCGTCTCAATCCAGCCTCAGGGTCTGCGCTTCTGTGACCCCTGTTCTGTTTGGAGTTTTATTCTGCATCTCTTCGTTCAAGTTCCTAAGATGGTCTTACTGGCTCACTTCATCTTTCTGTGCTAGCCACTTGCTCGCAGGGTGATTATCAGTGTATGGAAAAATATCCTCTTAGTTAGGGCCTGACTCTGACACAGCTCCCAGCTGTGACTGGGAGAAGACGGCTACCCGATCTGATGCTCCATCCATTCACCTACAGGATGGGCAATTCCCTTAAGAGAATGCGTTGAGTGCAACAGACAGTGAAAGACAGTAAGAAACCTCTTCAAAACTACAGAGTTCTAACGTCTGGAATTTGCTTGGTGGGTGACCAGAGGCTCCTGGGGTCCAGAAATATTGTCTTAGTCTTCTTTGAAAACTGGTTCATAAGGCTCAATCATATGTTTGGAATGAGTTAATTCACTTCTCTGTACCCTAACTCTATAATAAATGTTTTTCTTTATGCCCAAGACTTGGGGTTTTGTTCCTTCATTTACTTATCCGTTTGACAGATATTTACAGAGCATCTGCTTTGTGCCAGACACTGCTTCCTACCCTTGAGACTTAATGATGAATAAAATAGGCAGGACCCCTCTTTTTGTGAGATGAACTCTGAGAACTGCTGGCTGAATTTGGTGTGATGGAGACTGTTGCTGACCTTGGAATAAAGACACCGCCTTGTCGAAGCGCTCATGAGCTCCTCAGCCCCGGGTCTGTGTGGCTGGTTGTCGTCTTGCCTGCGCTGGGAAGAGGTCAGTGCAGCAGCACTGTCTGTCTCTCATCTGTCAGACTGACACAGCGGTCTGCATTCGGTGATTCTCTGCACACTGACCCACCCACCATGCCTGAATTTTCACCCTTGGATAGTTAGCTGGAACCAGTTCTGCATTTGAAAGTTGAGAGTCCCAAGTATGTATTGGAAGGAAGACGAGCTGGGGGTGAGGGGGCCAGGTGAGCCCCTGATTCAGTGGCGTGAGCCACCAGGAGCCCTGAAAGCTGTCCTGCAGGTGTTTGCTCCGGCTATTTTGTCCTTTGCCAGTCTCTCAGTCAACAGAGCAGAGAGCCGTGGAGGTGAAAATAAAGGGGACGGGCTGTATTCAGGAGGCTAAGTGGGATTTGAGTTATTACTAGAGATTACGAAAAATTTTTGCTGAATTTTAAGGATCTACAAAACCTCCAGGAACGGAAATAGGGATGGTGTCGTCAGAGGATTTATTCACTGAAGTGAAGGAGCAGCGATTCAAGAAAGCCCCTCCTTTCTTGATTGGAAAATTAGAAAGACCTGTCGTAATTCTGTCTCAATTTCCCCACCTGGAAACGACTGTCCCAACATGTGATGTTTGATCATAGGCTTCTCTCAAAGAGGTGCAGCGAGCTCCTGCCTCAGCAAATACCCTTTCGCTCCCAGAGAGAGCACCTGTGCAGGTGAACGGAACAGGCCTGGGAAGGAGGTGAAGGCGGTCTCTTTCCCCTGCAACACCAAAGCCTTTACATCTCTCCTTAGGCACTTTGAAATAAGATCATCCATGTAAGGGGCTGGCACCGAAAGTGCCAACCAGAGGTGCTTACCACTGTTGGCACTGTCTGTCTCACACTCTGGGTCTCAATGTACACAGTTTACAGGCTGGCAGTGCCCCGAAGGGAGGTGCTTTCCATTCACCTTTTACTCCAGTGTGTGGTGCAGCATCTGTCACATGCTCGCTACACAGATTAATGCTGAATTTAAGTTTAGACTCAGTGGATCTCTCTGTGCCTTTACAGTTTTTTGAACCACTCCAAAAAGCCCACTACCCTTCATTCATCTCTGACTTCCCAAGGAATGCCAAAGCATTGTGGTTGTTCACTCATCCACCCATTCTATACATTCATCTGATGGGTATGTACGAGTTGGTCACACCACACATCGTACCGGGTGAAATAAGACAGGGGTCCTGTCCTCTCACAGTTTATAGTTTAATGTCATAGTTCCCCGCCCCCCTCCACCACACACACACATTTACTGGTGTTCCCCGCCCCCCTCCACCACACACACACACATTTACTGGTGGAACTTTGAAAAAATATCACTCCCAGGACCACACTTCTGTCCTGTTGATGAACACATATTTGGAGCAAGGTCTGAGGATTGCCATTTTAATAACTCCTGTGGTCAAGGGACTCCTGATTCTGTGGATAGAATACAGAGAGTTTTATCAGAAGGCCTGGCATGTATATTAATCCTGATTCTACAGCTTCGTTTGGAACTTTGGAAACATGTCTTAGGCTATCTAACATTCACCTTTTCCACCTGCAAAGGGGAAACAAGTGTTTCTCCTATTTACCTCTAAGGGCTGATGGGAAGAAACCATGAGATGATTGGTTGTTTTGTATTTCTATACACAAACCACAAATTATTGTTAATAGTTGCTAGTCAGGTGGAGACTTGTATGTAGCTGGTTCTTACTAATTTATAAATGCATTATTGGGGCACTGACCATGTACTAGGAAAGAGCTTTTATCTTCCTTGGACTCTTAATAGGGGTTCACTAAATTGGCTGTAAAATTAGTGACTGATGACATTTTAATATACTGCCTTTCTAAGTATGTTGCATTTAGCATCTTGAAGAAAATCATAAAACAATATAATTGATAATAATAATTGTGGTCATTTTATTGAAATCTTATAATCTAACAAGTGCTATGCTCTACACTTCACTAGAGCTCAGAGGACTTTTGGAAGTGTCTCCTGGAGACCATAAATCAACGTATACTTCATCATCTTTTTAACCTTAATAGTGTTTTAAAAAGGCAGTGTAACTGGGCACAGGACACATTTAGTAGAAATATAAAAATCATAATTCTTACTCTTTTACAGAAGATTCGTAGCACACAATGCTGCTTGAAGCCCAGACTTAAGCTCAAGCCTCCCACTTCACAGATTAAGAGTCTGATGCTCAGAGAGGTTATATGGCTTACATTGGATCATTTGGGTCTGTCTGAGTACTCTGGCTCTTTCACAGAATTGCTTCTTTAGTTTAGCAGTCATCATATCCTCCGGTTCAGTCAATTAACCAGCTGCCTCGGCCTTCAACTCTGCTACCTCCACAGGCTGAGCAAAACCTCTTCCTTCATAGCCATGACCTGCCGTGATCTCTGGCCCTTGCTGTCTCTGAGGACTCCGTCGAGCCTTGTATCTTTTACATGTTCCCTCCCCTGCTCCCGCGAACATCACAGACAGAAATGTTCCATCAGGCATCCACTCCTGGCGTTTCCTCTCATGATCTCCTCTCCATCTCATTAGCCACTTGGTACCCATTGTCTGGAAGACAGGCTTCTGGCACAGCGATCTGAGCAGTCAGTTTAATTGGAAGATTAGAAAAGTTCTGGTGTCTAGGCCATCATCTGAGAACAAGCTGAGCAAGGGTCCATTTTAAAGCATATTCCTTGCTCCAAAGTCTTGCATATTTTCCACAAATATTTTTCCCATATTCCCAGACTCTAAAAATTCCAAATTGTTTTCACACACTGGTTTCTTCATTCGTTCAAATCTCTGCCCAGATACCACCTCCACAGAGAGGTCTTCATGTCTGTCCTGTCTAACATGGCCCTCCGCTGCTTTCTGCCTCTTTGTAATCTGACGATAGATTGATTCTTGGCCTCAAATCACACAGTACAGACATTGCAACAGACACCCTGGGAAGTGGCCCCAAGATCCCACTTCACACCCTTTGTGTAATTTCCTCCTGTTACGTGTGGGCAGGACCTGTGACACGTTTCTAACCAGTAGAATATGGGGGCCAGGTGACGGGATGTGAGGGTAGTGTGAAGGTGACGATGTGGTCATATGGACTCCAGCTAGCCAGCAGACTTGTCCTCTCTCCATTGCTGGCAGGAAGAAGCAAGCCGCTGTGAAGAAGGAGCCGCTGTGACTCCTGTTGGAGGAGTCCATTTGGCAGTAGACTGAGGACAGCAAGTAGGAGCTGGAGTTCTTGGACCTGGAGCCATAAGAAAGGATCTGGCCAACGGCCTAAGGGAGCTTGGAAGTCAATCTGTTGCCAGTTAAGCCTCCAGATGAGAACTGAGCCTTGGCCGGCACCTTAATTACACCCTTGCAGAGAACACAGATAAGCCTTGCCCAGGTGCTTGAACCATAGAAACTATGAGATAATAAGCATGTTTTTGTTTAACCTGTGGTTTGTGGCAATTTGTCACAAAGCATAGCAAACCAATCTGGCATATTTTCCTACTCCTTTTGCTGCGGGTTTAAACAGCTGTGGCGTGTGCCTTGGCCCATGGACTACGGCAGACGTATCAGTGCACCGGTTCTGTGGGTGCGCATCAGGACATCTCCCGTGTTTCTGCTTTTCTGTTGAATTTTTGTTTAATCAGCAGAAGCATATTCCTAGGTGAGCTCATGGGTTCCAGAAAGAGACTGAGGGCCCTGGGGAGCAGATGGCCTGGATTGGCCCCTCCCCAGTTGGTCTGCTGATGTGTAAGGAACACACCTATTACAGTCGTCAGCCACTGAGCCTGGGTCAGAATGATTCAGTGGGTAACTGGGTCTTGTGTTCTGATTCCTAGTTTGGTGAATTTTCAGTAAAAATCAACCCAAACTAAATACTAATATTTATATCGGCATAATACTTCAGTCCTGGGGTTTTAATCTGAGTTTATAGATAGACATCATCTATAAAAGGAGTTCTTTAAAACACTTGAAATTATACACTAAAGTTTATGTTTTGGGCATTTTGTGGGAGAGACAGTATGTAATGGCCTCTCATGTTTTAAACGAGATCTGTAACACCTCATCTGTTTAAGAATCACTGATAGCAGTATAAATCACTGTGTGTGTGTGTGTGGGTGTGTGTGTGTGTAAAGTCGCTTAGTTGGTGTCCGACTCTTTGAGGCCCCATGGACTGTAGCCTGCCAGGCTCCTCTGTCCATGGAATTCTCCAGGCAAGAAAACTGGAGTGGGTTGCCATTTCCTTCTCCAGGGGATCTTCCCTACCTGGGGATTGAACTCGAGTCTCTTATGTCTCCTGTATTGATTGGTAGGAGGGTTTTTTTTTTTACCATTGCGCCACCTGGGAAGCCCCCTAAGTCACTTTCTTCCTTGTTAAATCCAAGGAATAGTATTGTTCACTTAAGAAATAAAATTCCCAGCCTGAATTCGTTTCTCTTAATTATTTGTCTTAAAATTTTAATGGATTGGTTTATGGTGGCATTCAGATAAGTCCCCATTTCTTTATACCTGTGCATTTTCTTTATCAGTTAAAAAATGTCAGTATTTCCCAAAAGAGAGTGATTCTAATAAAGATTTTTTTTTTTAAATCCTGACATCAAGTCATATTAAGAATGCTAATTCCCTAATGTTGTTTCAGTTTTATGTCTCTAAAAGTTATTACTTTCATCTATGCAAGTGTGACATATTGATGGGAAGCCTGGTGTTTTCATTTGCTGGGAAGAAAATACCAGGGGACCCAAGAGAGCATGGGGCTCAAAGCCCTGCTTGCATTTCCCGACTGCGTGCTGGTTGCTCAGTCGTGTCTGGCTCTTCGCGGGTCCCATGCATCTCCCAACTGCGTGCTGGTTGCTCAGTCGTGTCTGGCTCTTCGCGGGTCCATGGACTGCAGCCTGCCAGGCTCCTCTGTCGTTGCAGTTCTCCAGGCAAGAACACTGGAGTGGGCAGCCATGTCCTCCTCCAGGGAGCCTTCCTGACCCAGGGATCGAACCCAGGTCTCCTGCATCGCAGGCAGATTCCTTTCCCATCTGAGCCCCAGGGAAACCTTGCAAAAGTCACTCCGTCTCTGCACCATGGTTTCTTAGTTTCTAGGTTGGGACAAGCATATCTAAATTCACAGGGTTGCCATGAGAATTAAATGAAATAATATGTGAAGACATGCTTGGCACATAGCAAATTCCCAATAAATGCTGAAAATTCAAATATATTACACTTCCTGTAGTTTCTGCTCAACTTGGAACTCTTCAAAGTGGGAAAAGCTACTTGTTTGTCTCAAACTGATCATCAGGGAAATAGAAATGGGTTGTTTGTTGATTGTTCAGTCGTGCTCCTCCCTTTGGGAGATGGGGGCTATGTAAATATCAATCTTATTATATTATCCATCTGGCACTGTGACTTTGGAGTGTAATCAGCTACTGTGGTAAATGCATTGAAGAAAGAAGGATCCAAGATGGTTTAGCAATATTAGTCGCAGTTAGCATTTTTCTTGTTTTGTTAAGGACATAGAGTTATGAGGCATTTTGAGAATTTCCAAAGATTAAAGGGACTTAAAGATAATAAGTATACTTTCTCCATTCTCATGGCCACCACCCTAGTCTCAGCTATCAACCCATCTCTTCAACTACTCTACATAAAATAAATATACAGCAGGGATCTATTGTACAGCACAGGGAAATATAGCCATTATTCTGTAATAACTTTGAATGAAGTATACTCTATAAAAATATCGAATCATTATGCTTCACACCTGTAACTAATATAGTATTGTAAATCAACTATACATTAATAAAAAGCAAAAAGATTATTCCAGCAGCTCCTAACTGGTCTGCCTGCCTCTAGTCTTGTTCCCTTTAGTTAATTCTGTACTCTGAAACCAGAATGATCATTCTAAATTACACATCAGATTATGTTCTCATTACAGTCCTTTGGTGGCCCTTCAGTGATTTTAGGATAAGGCCAGACTTTGTAATGTGTCCAGATGTTTCTGGGCTGGCCCTTGCCTCCTCAGTCGCCATCCTGCACCCCATTCTCTGTGCCTGCCAGAGTAAGTTTTAATTCATTGTTTCAGCTAGTCACAGTCCTACCCAGTGGTCTTGGTCAAGGGAGTTTATTTCATTGCATGCCTCTATCCCACGCCTGGCTCGGAAAACAGATGAAATTGGCACAGACTATGGGCATATCGGAGAAGGCAATGGCAGCCCACTCCAGTGTTCTTGCCTGGAGAATCCCAGGGACGGGGGAGCCTGGTGGGCTGCCGTCTATGGGGTCACACAGAGTCGGACACGACTGAAGTGACTTAGCAGCAGCAGCATAGGCATATCACCACTTTAATTGAGGTGAACATGTGAACATGGCTTTGGTCCACGAGCCAGAGGAGCTTCTGCTCCTTCATCCTTTGAGATTATAGACTCACGTGCTCTCCTCCCCAGTAAAGCAAACAATTGCATGCCTTCAGCAACAGAGTTGTCCCGCTGAAAATTAGGGCATGGAGGAGGAGCAAGGCAGAAAACCTTTGGTATACTAAAAGTTTTCTTGGATTGGACACAAGATGCACAAGTCATAAAAGAAAATTAATCATAAGATGGATTTTATGGAACTGTTGCTCTTCAAAAAAATCCTTAAAAAAGAAAGGGTGAACCACAGGCAAAGACAATATTTACAAAGATGTAATTGATAAAAGACTTGTATCTAGAGGTTATAAAGAACTCTCAAAATGGACTAATAAGAATATAAACAAATTAAAATGGGGAAAAATTGAATAGACTCTTCACCAAAGAAATATAGTAACAAAAAAAAAAAACAAAAACAAATGGAAACTAAACTCAACATCGTGAGTTACTAAAGAAATCCAAACTAGTGAGTTACTAAAGAAATCCAAATTAGCGCTTTCATGGTGGTTCAGGGGCAAAGAATCTGCCTGCTAGTGAAGGAGACACGAGTTCCGTCCCTGGTCCAGGAGGATCCCACGTTCCATGGAGAAAAGAAGCTCGTGCGCTGCAACCATTGAGCCTGGGCTCCAGAGCCTGGGAACCGCAACTGCTGCTCCCTCGGGCCGCGGCTGCTGAAGCCTGGCGTCCTGGAACCCCTGCTACAAGAGAAGCCACCACCACGAAGAGCCCGTGCACCTCAGCTGCAGAGCAGCCCCCACTTGCTGCGTCTAGAGAAAGGCTCGAATAGCAGTGGAGACACAGCGGCCAGTAAATAAGTAAATTAAAAAAAAAGCGGGTACTTGTTTATATATACATCCGCATGTATTTATATACAGGAAATCTGAACTAAAATCACAATGAGGAATCACGGTCAGCTATTAAAATGGGGAGAAGGTGGGGAAACGGATACTCTTACATTGTTTATGGGGATGTATAATGGCACAGGCATTCTGGAAACCATTTTGGCAGTTTCTTAAAGATGCAATTATCATATGTATTCGTTTGCTCGGGCTGCCATAGCAGAAGAGCACAGACTGAGTGAGTCACACTGCGGAGATGTATTCCCTCACGGTTCCGGAGGCGGCAAGTCCAGGATAAGGTGTCAGTGGGTTTGGGTTCTCCTGAGCCCGCTCTCCTGGGCTTGCAGATGGCTGCGCTCTTGCTGTGTCCTCACATGAACTTTCCTCCATGTACACACATTCCTGACAGCTCTGTGTATCCACATTTCCCTTTCTTATAAGGACACAGAGATTATATTAGCATGTACCCTAACTGTCTTTTTACCTTTAAAGGACTTATTCCAAATACAGTTGCATTGTGAAGCACTGGGGGTTAGGACTTCACCATATGAATTTTGGGGAGACACAGTAAAGCCCATGACACCATACAGCTCTCCCCATCCATCCCACCATAGAAGTGACTCCCACTTCTATGTATTATCCAAGAGAAGTGAAAACATATGTCTACACAAAGACACGTATGGGAATGATTACACCAAGTTTATTCATAGTCACCCCAACTGGAAAGAACCAGTGTCCATCAACTGCTGAATGATAAAGTGTGATACATCCACACGATAGACTGTCCCTCTGTGATAAAAGAGAGCAAACTACTATTATAAGCAACAATGAATGACTCTCAAATGCTTTATGCTACGGGGAAGAAGTCAGACACAGGGAGCCACATGCCCCACGTCTCCATTTATGTGACATTTTGGAAAAGGCAGCACTGTGACAACGGGAGTCACATCAGCGCTTTCCTGGCACTGGGGCTTGGGGGAGGGAATGGGATACAGAGGGTCATGAGGGGATGTCGGAGGGTAAAGGAAACGTCTGTACCTTGATGGCAGAGGTGTTTACAAGGTTGATTCAGTGTTTGACAGAACTCATCAAACCATGCACCTAAAGAAGGTGAGTTTTATTGAATGTAAATTTAATTTAACTAATATTTAGAAAGAAAAAGAGAAACTGATAAGGCCCAAAAGCCTTTGTTATTGTTCCGTCACTAAGTCTTGTCTAACTCTTTCCAACTCCCATGGACTGAAGCATGCCAGGGTTCCCCGTCCTTCACTTTCTCCCAGAGTTTGCTCAGACTCATATCCATTGAGTCCTCCATGATGCCATCTAAAGAGGCTTATGAGCCCAAAATTTCCCAAGAAATTATAGATACAGATTCAACTTGGACCCAACATTTTGTCTTAGACATAATGTTTATTGAGATGTTAAGGAGAAAAATAATTACTCCTCCCCCAGTATAAACAAAATAAACTCATAGCCACTCTCTGAGAAGGGATACGATATGAGAGTCCACCTATGAAACCACTGTCCACCCGTATCTCCATCTGGCGCAGCTGTGTGGTCACTTTGCAGGGAGGAGGGCATGTTGGCCTGAGAAATTCTGTGACCCTGAATTTCACTCTTGGGAGAGTCACACACACTCCACTGCTAAGATGTCTCATTTCTCCAAAGGAGTCACTGGATATTTTGGGGTTCACTTTCCCCACTCTTAAGAAGTATATATGTCTTGGGTTTTCCAGAAACAGATCCAGTGTTTGTTGAAAAAGAAATAATGACAGTCGGCATTGTTTGGATGCTTATGATGTGCTGCCCGCTCTGCTGACAACTTGCATGTGTGATGAGTGCTCATTTCGCTTTCTCAACCCCTGTTTCATAGGTCGAATATCTGACCCTTACAGACAGATGGTACATGCTGTACATTACATGCTGTAAATACCATTCATGCCCTGCCCATTTTCCCGTCACCCTGACTACTTCAGTGCTCCTGGCCTGACTCCAACTGCGTGAGATCTTTCTCTGTTGAAACCTTCTTTTCCCACATATGCAGCAGAATGTAAATGACCCTACTGTATGATACTAAGCAGGAGTCAATATATAAATACCATAGCTCTTTTGCCTCTTGGGTGGGATAACTCTGGAGTCTGCTTGAAACCAGCTTCCTGCATTTCCACAGGGAGTTTACTCCTCCGGTGCTCACACCGTATTTGGTGGCCTTCCTTCCCCGTCTCACTGCCCACTCTGCCCGTGTTTACTTCCCCACGGAAAGTAAACCGCCTGCACTCCAGTCCTCACCTCTTGTGCTACATCTGGAGCAGCTCGAACCAAGAGCTGTAATGGCATCTTGGAGAGTTACTGCTGCCGCAAGCACGAGAACTGGTTCTCAAAGGAGGCTCAGGGACCACCTGTAGAATTAAAATAATTTTTTTAAAAAGCAGAAAGAATGTCCTAGAAGGTCAGAAAGAGGAGACCTCATGGAGAATTGTCATGCTGAGGAACGGCCTTCTGGAAATGCCAAGGACTGAGTTCAGCATTTAATCGTGAGTGAGCGTTCAGGTGCCTCCTTAGTTTGCATGGTACAAACATGTGAATGGTTGTAGTTGAGGGGAGAACACAGCGTGATGCTGGCCAGAGAGAACTTGCATAAGATACAAGCTCGAGCCCAAGGTGGGCAATACTGAATCCACCTGGATGCTTTGTTTCTTTCCATAATGATGTTACTGTTTGGTCGCTTAAGTCGTGTTTGAGTCTTTGAGACCCCATGGACTGTAGCCTGCACCAGGCTCCTCTCTCCACGGGATTCTCCAGGCAAGAATACTGGAGTGGGTTGCCATTTCCTTCCCCAGGGGATCTTCCCAACTCAGGGATTGAAACCACGTCTCCTGAATTCGCAAGCACAGTCTTTACCGCTAAATTACCAGGGTAGCCCTCCTTCCATAATTGTTGCTGTTGTTCAATCTCCAAGTCATGTCCAACTCTTCTCAATCCAATGGACTACCTCACACCAGACTTCTGTCCCTCACCATCTTCCAGGGTTTGCCCAAGTTCATGTGCATTGAATCAGTGATGCCATCATCCTCTTCTCCTTCTGCCTTCAGTCTTTACCAGCATCAGGATCTTTTCCAATGAGTCAGCTGTTCACATTAGGTGGCCCAAGTATTAGAGCTTCAGCTTCAGCATCAGTCCTTCCAAAGAGTATCCAGGGTTGATTTCCTTTAAGATTGACTGGTTTGCTCTCCTTGCTTTCCCAGGGACTCTCAAGAGTCTTCTCCAACACCATAATTTGAAAGCATCAATTCTTCAGCATTCTGCCTTCTTTATGGTCCAGCTCTCACATCTATACATGACCACTGGAAAAACCATAGCCTTGACTAGACGGAACTTTGTCATCAAAGTGATGTCTTCGCTTTTTTACACACTGTCTAGGTTTTTCATAACTTTCCTGCCAAGAAGCAATCATCTAATTTCATGGCTTCAGTCACCATCCGTAGTGATTTTAGAGCCCAAGAAAAGGAAATCTGTCACTGCCTCCACTTTTTCCTCTTCTATTTGTCATGAAGTGAAGGGACCAGATGCCATGATCTTAGGTTTTGGGTTTTTTTTTTGGTATTGAGTTTTAAGCCGGCTTTTTCACTCTCCTCCTTCACCATCATCAAGAAGCTCTTTAGTTCCTCTTCGTTTTTCTGCCATTAGAGTGGCATCATTCACGTATCTGAGGTTGTTTATGTTTCTACCAGCAGTCTTGATTCCAGCTGGTAACTCATCCAGCCCAGCATTTCACATGATGTGCTCTGTTTACAAGTTAAATAAATATGGTGACAATAAACAGCCTTGTTGTACTCCTTTCTCAATTTTGAACCAGTCATTTGTTCCATATGGGGTTCTTGCTGTTGCTTATTGACTTGCATACAGTTTCTCAGGAGACAGGTAAGATGGTCTGGTATTCCCATTTTTTAAAGGGTTTTCCACAGTTTGTTATGATCCACACAGTCAAAGGCTTTAGTGTAGTTAATTAAATAGAGGTAGATGTTTTTCTGGAATCCCCTTACTTTCTCTATGATCCAGCGAATGATGACAATTTGATCTCTGGTTCCCCTGCATTTTCTAAACCCAGCTTGAACACCTGGAAGTTCTCGGTTCATGTAATGCTAAAACCTAGCTTGGAGGATTTTGAGCATAACTTTACTGGCATGGGAGATGAGTACAGTTGCTCTGTGGTTTGAACATTCTTTAGTACTGCCCCTCTTGGGAACTGGAATGAGAATTGACCTTTTCCAGTCCTGTGGCCACTGCTGCCTTTTCCAGATTTGTTGGCATATTGAGTGCAGCACTTTCACAGCATCATCTTTTAGGATTTTAAATAGCTCTGCTGGAATTCCATCACCTCCACTAGCTTTACTGGCAGCAGTGCTTCCGAAAGCCCACTTGACTTCACACTCCAGAATGTCTGGTTCTGAGTGAGAGACTACACCGTCATGGTTATCCGGGTCATTACGATCTTTTCTGTGTAGTTCTCTGTATTCTTTACATCTCTTCTGCTTCTATTAGGTTTTTGTCATTTCTCTCCTTTATTGTGCCCATCTTTGGATGAGATGTTCTTTTGACATTTCCAGTTTTCTTGAAGAGATCTTTAGTCTTACCCTTTCTGTTGTTTTCCTCTGTATCTTTGCACTGTTCATTGAAGAAGGCCTTCTTATCTCTCCTTGCTATTCTCTGGAACTCTGCATTTAGTTGGGTATACCTTTCCCTTTTTCCCTTGCTTTTTGCTTCTCTTTTTCCTCAGCTATTTGTAAAGTCTTCTCAGACAACTACTTTGCCTTCTTGCATTTCTATTTTTTTGGGGGATGTTTTTGTTCGTTGCCTCCTATGCAGTATTACAGACCTCTGTCCATAGTTCTTCAGGCACTGTGTTTACTAGATCTAATCTCTTGACTTTATTCATCATCTCCACTGTATATTCATAGGAGATTTAAGTCATACCTGACTGGCCTAGTGGTTTTCCTGCTTTCTTTAATTTTACTAAGAGGAGCTGATGATCTGAGTCACAGTCAGCTCCAGGTCTTGCTTTTGCTTCCATAATACCACCTCTCTAAAAGCCAGTCCTCCTCCTGAAGTGGAAAGAAAGCAAATGAATCGTGTGGCCAGCTCATGTGATGACATCTGAGAGATGGTTCCAGATTCATGAATGTCTGTGGGCTCCAGGCCCCCAAGCCAGGGCTGGATAAGCATCAGTTCTGGGAAAGGTAGTTGCCCAGACTCTAGGAACAACTTCATCCTGACTCCAAGGAGACAAGCTGGCTTGCTGACACCTCAAATACACCTTTGTGACATCCTTCATGTGTGGGCAGTCATATCTATGTCATGGTTCTGTCATGAGTAGTAAATGACACAGTGTCTGTAGAGCAAAAGCTCATCGCAGTGCCTGGCACATAACGACTAATGGGGCCCCAGTGAGCAAAATTACTTAGTGCAGGGAAGTGACGGAAGAGTGCAGAAAAGAGACCATCTTGCTCTCAGTAGTGGTGTATGTACAGTACCAAGCCCGATGCTCTCATCAGTTTAATCAACTGACTAAATCTCAGTCTGAAGTCATAGGAAGAGACGTCAGTCTTGAAGAGAAATGGAGCACAGCTTTCTCTGAGTGGTCTCCCCCTACCCAAGGCATAACTCTGGGGTCAAGTGGGATTTCACCCTGAATCTGAGGAGCTTATATTTCAGGGTAAGGCCCAGAATTCCATATTCACACCTTAGCTTAGTTTTGTTAAGTAGGGCTCCCTTTCCAACTGAACAAGCTTCAGTCCCCACCACTGGCTAGGGGCAAGGGTCCTTGATGGGAACATTGGCTCACAGCTGGAGTCCAGGTGAAGCTCAAGAGTTAATCCAAGCATAAATTTCTTCCTAGGCTCACTGCGCATTCTTTCAGATCTTCTCTTCTTCCATCTCTCTTTTCTCTCCTCTCTGCCTCCCTCCCATAACAGAGATGCAGATTGTTCAAATGTAGAAGCATCAAGTTTTACCACCTGCTCTCTGGAAGAAAGGAAGGAATTTGCTCAGTGGCTGAGTTGAGCTAGAAATTAGGTTTCCCGTCTTCCAGTTTAAAGCTTTTTCTCATACTGTGCCCTTGCTTCCTTCCTTCATCCCTCCTTCCCTCTCTTCCTCTTCCTAGAAATAAAGGAGTTCATCTTTCCTCTAAAAGGAAGTCACTTCATGAAAGTGGCCAACAAGGGGTAAAGAATGTCTGACTTTTTTTCTTGTTTTGCGTCCAGTTCTGGAATTCAATTGTTTTCACTGGCCTTTTGTACTGTTAGTTTATAAAAAAATCAATAGTTTAATATAGAAAAGAAGTCCCCTGGCTATCTGTTTAGAGCTGTATTATCTTCATTGCAGGGCTCTGGCGCTGCCTGCCTGCCTGCCAGGAATCGCTAACCCAAATTGTTTTGTAGAATACCAGCCCAGCTCTCTGGAGCCGGTCCACTGGATGCAGGATGATACTTGTAGTAACATCATTAACAGAACTCAGACATGTCTAGGGCGGAACACTTCTCAGAGATATTTATGTATGATGACAAAGGTATACATTGTTGGTGTTGTCCAGTCGCTAAGTCCTGTCCAAGTCTTTGTGGCCCCCACGCTGAGTCCACGGGGTTGCAAAGAGTTGGACATGACTTAGTGACTGAACAACGATGGACTGTATCAATAGAGGACTTCTCTGTCCTCTATTGTCTCCTGGTATTTACTCAGATTCATGTTGATTGAGTTGGTGATGCTACCTAATCACCTCATCCTCTGCTGCCCCCTTCTGCTTTTGCCTTCCATCTTTCCCAGCATCAGGATCTTTTCCAGTGAGTTGGCTCGTCACATCAGGTGGCCAAAGTATTGGAGTTTCAGCAACAGTTCTTCCAAAGAATGTTCAGGGTTAATCTCTTGTAGGATTGACTGGTTGGATCTCCTTGCAGGCCAAGGAACACTCAAGAGTCTTCTCCAACACCACAGTTCAAAAGCATCAGTTCTTCGGTGCTCAGCTTTCTTTATAGTCCAACTCTCACATCCATACATGACTACTGGAAAAATCATAGATTTGACTATATGAACCTTTGTTGGCAAAGGGATGTCTTTGGTTTTTAATATGCTGTCTAGGTTTGTCATAGCTTTCTTTCCAAGGAGGAAGCGTCTTTTAATTTCAAGGCTGCAGTCACCATTCACACTGATTTTGGATTGACAACACAGATGTTTAACTAAACTGATTCAAATTGATAATTGCAATATTCAAATAGGTACGTTAGCCGGCATTATTTTTACAATGGTAAGGGAAGCAGCTGTGCATTAACTCATATCTCCTCTTTAGCATATTCACATGAGGAAACAATTATCCCCATTGTATAGATGAAGAATCTAAAGGCTAGGAGCTTACATGACTTGCCAAGGGCGCTGAAGCAAAGCACAACTGGTTAATAGCATCTCCTTCATCTTGATAAGGGCTTCCTTATGGCTCAGATGGTAAAAAATCTGCCTGCAATGTGGGAGACCTGGGTTCAATCCCTGGGTCAGGAAGATTCCCTGGAGAAGGCAATGGCAACCCACTCCAGTATTCTTGCCTGGAGAATCCCACGGACGGAGGAGCCTGGTGGGCTACAGTTCATGGGGGTCACAAAGAGTCAGACACAACTGAGCAGCTAACGCTCTCATCTTGACAGAGCCCATATTTTCTGTACTTGACCTCAGGGCCTCTTGGAATGTGGGAAAATACAATCCAGACAGACTATGTGCTGATCTCCTAAACATCCCCGTCTTGGCCTTAACCTTCTTCCTTGTTTTTTCACCAACGCTAGACATCAGAAGATCGGGTTAAGCCTGGTGGATCCCTGAATGAAAAGCAACACATTCTTAGCTCCATAGTGACCCATGAGTCAGGCTCTGACCCAAGACGAGGTGGGCCAACTGTACTCTTTCCTCAGGACTTAAAACTTGAGCAACTCAGAGGGATAACCGGTTGGTAGTGACTTCTGGTGTTGGAGCGTCTTGCGGGTACTGTGGTGGGTGGAGCGCATGTGGGTTATGCGCAAGATGAAAGAGCAGATAATTCACAGGAAATTCTCACATAGTGCAGGCTGCGGAAAATACTCAAGAAAGGACAAATATCGTCATTGTGGTGATTTCCTAGGGGTGCCGCGACAAAGTATCCCAAACCGGCTGGCTTAAAACAACGGAAGTGGGTTATGTAGCAGTTCTGGAGGCCAGAAGTCTAACATCAAGGCATCGGCGTGGCACGTCCCCATCCAGGCTCTGGGGGAGAGTCGCTCCTGCTTCCTTCCTCGCTCCCAGCGGTCAGCGCTCTGGGGGAGAGTCGCTCCTGCTTCCTTCCTCGCTCCCAGCGGTCAGCGCTCTGGGGGAGAGTCGCTCCTGCTTCCTTCCTCGCTCCCAGCGGTCAGCGCTCTGGGGGAGAGTCGCTCCCGGCTTCCTTCCTCGCTCCCAGCGGTCAGCGCTCTGGGGGAGAGTCGCTCCTGCTTCCTTCCTCGCTCCCAGCGGTCAGCGCTCTGGGGGAGAGTCGCTCCTGCTTCCTTCCTCGCTCCCAGCGGTCAGCGCTCTGGGGGAGAGTCGCTCCTGCTTCCTTCCTCGCTCCCAGCGGTCAGCGCTCTGGGGGAGAGTCGCTCCCGGCTTCCTTCCTCGCTCCCAGCGGTCAGCGCTCTGGGGGAGAGTCGCTCCCGGCTTCCTTCCTCGCTCCCAGCGGTCAGCGCTCTGGGGGAGAGTCGCTCCCGGCTTCCTTCCTCGCTCCCAGCGGTCAGCAGCAGTCTTTGGTGCTCTTGGGTTTGTCGATCCATCGCTTCAGTGTCTGACTGTCTTCACAGGGTGCTCTCCTTTTGTGTTTCTAACTTCATGCAGTATTCTTTTCTCTGTGTAGGTGTCCAGATTTCTGTCTTCTTATAAGGGCACTAGGAATTGGGTTTTGTCTCACCGTAGTCATGTATGGCCTCCTCTTCACCTCATTACTTCTGGAAGATCCATTTTTAAATGAGATCTGAGATAAGATTCTGAGATTCTAGGGGAGAATGAACCATGGGGAAGAGCAGTATTCAACCTTATGCAGTTATTGTCACCATCATCATTGTCATCACTGTGTAAGAAGTGCAAAGTACCCGGTATAAGATTCTGGTACAGAGTAAGTGCTCAGTGAATGGTAGCCTTAAATGATAATGCCAGCAGCACCAGCAATAATAATGATACTAATAAATAAGATGTGCTGTTCTGTGCTTAGCTGCTCAGTAGTGTCTGACTCTTTGCAACCCCATCAACTGTAGCCTGCCAGGCTTCTCTGTCCATGGGGATTCTCCGGCAAGAATACTGGAGTGGCTTGCCACGCCCTCCTCCAGGGGATCTTCCCAACCCAGGGATCGAACCGGGGTCTTCTGCATTGCAGGCGGATTCTTTACCAGCTGAGCCACCAGAGAAGCCCAAGAATACTGGCGTGGGTAGCCTGTCCCTTCACCAGGGGATCATCCTGATCCAGGAATTGAACCGGGGTCTTCTGCATTGCAGGCAGATTCTTTACCAGCTGAGCTACCAGGGAAGGCCTGTAAATAAATAAGATGATATGTCTAAAATGTCTAGTCTCATACTTAGCGTATAATAGGACTGTTTATTCTCTTCCCCACAGCAGCAGCACACAGAGGCACACGCAGCAGGGTGCTCAATAAATATTGGTTGAAAAAACAGCACATTTCAGTTTCTTAGAAAAAACCCCACCATTCATCTCCAAGAAATTGACATCAGACACAGGATGGAGCAGCCAGCGGGGCTGTCACCTGAGAGCGGGAGGTGTGAGTGGATGACGGGCCAGCGCTCGGCTGCGGGCGCCGATGGCCGCTCCTAATGAGACAGAGTGAGAAATGAGCTCAGTCTGTGGAGCTGTAGTTTAATCCTTCCCGAGCCCTCGGGGCCCAGCACAGAGACACCTGCTGACTTCAGATTCGTTTCTGGAAAAGGCACAAGCTGGTTTTGGTTTAATGGTGCAAGGGTGATCTTCAGGACCCCTCCAACTCTCAGCAGAGTTTCCAGCTCCACCTGGCAGAGAGAGCGATGGAAGGACTCGGAGTCCAAGCCTGACTCTACCCTGGGGATCCAAGTGGTTATGGGCTGGTTCTTTTTTTTCCACAATTCCCAGTCTCCTCATCTGAAAAGTGGACATGATATTCTCACCACTGGGCTCTCTTGAGGATTAATGAGATGGTGGGTCTAAAGAGAACTTAATAACCTGAAAAGAAATGCAAGCATGTTATCTGTCTAGCAGTCCCACTCTACCAGATCGAAACTTCTCCTCCCACCAAGCACCTCTAATATGGATTGCTTGTTTTCTATTCATCAAGCCCATGCTTAAGAAAACATTTGAGACTGACTTGAATTCTGATACTCATGAGTAATGACAACTTCAAGTGTTACTTCCCTAGAAATTTCTTCCCAATAGGGAGCAATACTTTAAGCTAGATGAATTTATTTATTAATTCATTCATCCATTTATTCATTCCCCTATGCATTTATTCATTTGTTCTTAGATCCATCATCCGTTTGACTGTGATTTATCGAGCATTTGGCCATGCCCATTGTTTCTGAGGTATGAAGATGAATCCAGCAAGAACTCTAGTTTCATGGCACTTGTAGACTCAGGAGGGAAGTATTAATATATGAACGCAAATAACCGAGGCAAGGTCATGATTTATGGTTAGGGCTTTCCTTCTCTTGGGACCTCAGTTTCCTAGCTATAAAATTGGACAACCGGACCAATTGTTCTTAATTCACTCCCCCTAACAATCCAAGAAATGACTGTGTTATTGGAAAGAACACTGAACTGGGGCTCAGGGCATTCCAGGACTTGGGTCCTAACTCAAATCAGAAGGATATGAAACTCTTTTCACTCTGCGCAGCTCAGCCTCCCAGTGTGTGTGTGTGTGTGTGTGTGTGTGTACATGATGGGCAAGGGTGAAGCAATCCCTAAGAGCCTTTCAGTGTAGAGCCTTTTACTTTATAAAATCAGTCCACTCCTTGTCCAAGGTGGTCTGGGCGGGGTCAGGGGCGGGTGGACAGTGAGTGACACATTAGTAGCAGCTGAGCAAAGATTCAGAGGAAGACAGCAGAAGGAAGGCTGAGAATGGAGCTCCTAGCAGCTTCTGTTGACCGTCAGCAGATGTTTTCCTGGCATGCTTGGCATCCTGCCATGACTGGTAATCTCTGTCTTCTACTTTATTGGCTGAGCGTGCAAATGTCAGGTGCAGAAAACAGACACCCCCTTTTCCTCACTGAGGCCATCCTGCCATAACATGTCTATGTCCTAGCCCAGGTAGTATGATCACACGGGGACGATGCTGGGACCTCAGCATGGACAGGGCAAGGGCTGGCTGAAGCAGCTTTTCAGAAGAGCGTTTGTGGTCATCAGCCTGCCATTGATTTATGTTTTGTTCTGGCAACTCTTGGTAGCCCTGGGGGCCCAGTCTCAGAGGTGGGGCAGGAAGCTCTGCTGTGGTGGGGGATGCGAGAGCATCAGCAGACACACAGCTGCCAGTAAGTCGGGCTAGAACGGAAGCTCTTCAGCCAATGGCTGAGAACTTCTGGAATGCAGTTTTAAAGAACTTCAGAGATTCTGTGTGTTCTCCCTGGACTACTAATCCTCTGAGATATTCAGCACATTTGAAATCTGCCTCTCCCACTTCCCTGCTGTGTGTGTTGGGCAGATTTCTTTACCTCTCCATGCCTAAGTATCCTCATCTGCAAAATTACAGAAAGTGATTGAAGTTGTGAAGGTCATTAAGTGAGCTGATGCTTAGAAAGCACTTAGAATGGTGAATGGTGTCTGGTGCACAGTGAACAAGAAAGTGTCGATTCTGTGTAAAGTGGAGACAGAAAATACTAACAACACCACCAACAGCAATAACACTAACTTGCTCTTGGAGCGCCTCAGGGCATAGCAGCATGGCCAGGGTTTTGGGAAGTGGTCTCACAACACATAAACTCGATTCACTTTCTTTAACTGAGAGATGCTAATAGCCCCTACCTCAGAGGGATTTGTGGGAGTTAAACAGGATTACAGATGGGTGCACTCTGCATGGATTCTGACACACAGTGAGTGAGAGAAACAGCACACGTTGGTGTTGAATTCCTGTCCAAGTGAGGGTTAAACGGCAGTTGTCTGTGACTTTGGAAGGTGATTTGTGGAAGCCAGTGGTTCTTTTCAGCAGGCAAGAGAAGGATATCAATCGGTGAAAGTAAGCCGTAAGTGAAAATTGAAACTGTCAGATGGCGTGGACTTCCTGCTTAGTCTCTGGCAGTTTTTTCTTTCTTCTTTTAATTAGAAGTTTTTGTCTTCTGATGTGGAGGTGAAATAACTCACTCCTGACCTCAGCATGCTCAGGGCCCACCTGGAACGGAAGCCTGCCCCATAGGCACGGCTGTCTTCCTTCTGGGAGATCTAGTGCTGGGGCCTGCTCCTGAAACTCACTCAGTTAGCAGCTCATCCAGCCCGATGCTCACACTGGCTTTGGATCCTGACCCAAGTTTAAAATCCAACCCTGTGACTTCCTGGATGTCGGATTTTGGCAAGATAGTCTAAAACACATTTCTATCTTTCATTTAGTGAAATGGTGTTAATAATAATGCCTGCTTTAAAAGATTTTTTTTTCAAGAATTAAATCACAAAAAGTATTTCTAGCACAGTGACTACACACAGAATCTCCTTGATAAATATGAGTCCTTTCCCCCTTTTCCTTCATCTTTCAGGGCTTTGATGCCTTGTTCTCCAGAAACATGTGACTTTCCCAACTCAGTTAACCAACATTCTCCATTTAAGGGAACAGTATGGACTCCATACATTGATGCTTTTGAACTGTGGTGTTGGAGAAGACTCTTGAGAGTCCCTTGGACTGCAAGGAGATCCAACCAGTCCATTCTGAAGATCAGCCCTGGGATTTCTTTGGAAGGAATGATGCTTAAGCTGAAACTCCACTACTTTGGCCACCTCATGCGAAGAGTAGACTCATTGGAAAAGACTCTGATGCTGGGAGGGATTGGGGGCAGGAGGAGAAGGGGATAACAGAGGATGAGATGGCTGGATGGCATCACTGACTTGATGGACATGAGTCTGAGTGAACTCCAGGAGTTGGTGATGGACAGGGAGGCCTGGCGTGCTGCCATTCATGGGGTCACAAAGAGTCGGACACGACTGAGTGACTGAACTGAACTGAATGGACTCCATGGTTAAGAGAGCAGACTTTGGGATCATACGACCTGAAATTGAGACTTGGTTCTAGTGTCTACTGTGTGACCTTGGTCAAAAGTTAACCTTTCCATTCAGGTTATCTGTTACATTTTTCTAAAAAAAAAAAAAAAAACCTCTAAATTTAGTGGTTTGTGATAACCGTTATATTTTGATAACAATTTAGTGGATTAAGACTTCAGGGCTCAGCTGGGCAGTTCATCTTGGGTCCCCGTGGCATTATCTGAAGGATCCACTTCTGAAGGGTTTGCTTCGCTCCCATGCTCCACGACGTCTACCCACAGCTTGTGCTTCTCGTAAGTTAGTTCTCATAGAACCTTCTCATGGGTCTCAGGGTTGTTGGACTTTGTACAGTTTCTCAAGGCTCTGAGAGACAGAGAGTATTATAAGAAAAGCTTCTTATGACCAAGCTTCAGAAGGTTCAGAACATCATTTCTGCTGCATTCACCTGGTTGAGTAAGTTGTTAAGACAGTTTGGATTCAAAGAAAGGGAATTTGACTGTTTCTCAGTGGGAAGAACAATACAGTATTACAGCCATTTTTAACATCTACACCCTTGGAGCCTCCCCTTTCCACCTCTAGGGGCTTGTGGAGAATTAATTGAGATAGTGCATAGATCATTTAGCACAGTGCCTGACATATAATAATCACTCAATATAGTTAGCGCTTATGATTAGCTGTCTCTTTTCCATCCAAGCCTTCTTCCTCACCACTTTCCTCTTGCATGAGTGTGTACACACACACACACACACACACACATCAGTTTTTCCCACTTTGAAAATAAATATGAAGGATGGATTTTAGGGAGAAATGGGAGAGCCCTGGGGAACCAAATTATGCCCAGGCTTATAATTCAAGCCTGGACTGTGGTCGCAGTGGAGGGAATAGAAAACATGGGCAAGTTCAACAGCTATTCAGGAGGTGCACTGATAAAAGATCTCAGTGACTGATTAATTCATTACCTGATGGGATGGGTACGTAAGGAGAAAGGAGATGACTTGAGGATGATGCGCAGGTTGCAGACCAGAGGGACTGGGTGGATGATGTTTTCATGGATGGCAAACGCGGCACTGAGGCTCCGCGGCTGTCTCCTCTTCTACTTTCACACTTGTCTTTCTCATGTCTGGGCCTCATGCAGGCATCCTGGGAATTGAGACATTGCTCTTTCAGTGACAGGGAACTCTGGAAGCTTGTCGATCAGAGGAGTGGCATGAAACAAGTTGTTCCTCAGGCAGATTACATGATTCATAGCAAGGCAAGACAGATGACTCCCTCATATCCATTCTGGTCTGGTCATATTTAAGACTTTTCACTGTACTAACATGGCCTCATCTTTTGCAGAGAGAATGGCAATCCTCGGGTGTAAAGTTGTAACTATAGAGAAAGTACAGAAACAAACAAAGCTCCTTTGTTGGCTTTCCAACTTAATGAGAACAGAGGCTACTCAGATTCCCCAGGGGAGGGTACTCGTCAACTTGATTATGATTCAGAGCTCCGATCCTTTGCCTCTCTGTCAGCCTGAGATGGCATCCCACATGAAGTCTGTCCACTGCTGAGCCTCTACACTTCCTCCAGCTAGATCCTTCTTTATGGTCTTTGGCTTAAGTCATAGCTCACAACTCTGTGCACAGCTTTAGGCTTCTCCAAATACCCTCTGGCCAGGGAGGGCTCTTCTGTGATATCTCATCTACCTTGTGGCTCCAACTGGTGTCAAACAGGTTAGGTTTTTCCCCCAGAGAAAATGTACTGCAGAGAAGCCCTATTAAAAACAAAACTAAACATACATCATGATGACATACCAGGTATCACGTTGTATCAAATAGAACATTGTGTCAGATGTAACGTGTGCATGTGTGCAGTTCCTAGGGTCATGTCCCCACTTCTGCAACCCCATGGACTGTGGCTCACCAGGCTCCTATGTCCATGGAATTCTCCAGGTAAGAATACTGGAGTGGGTTTCCATTTCCTCCTCCAGGGGATCTTTCCTGACCCTGAACCCATATCTCTTGCACTCCTGCGTGGACAGGCAGATTTTTTTACTACCCTTCTTCATAGTAGCCTTACATTAGTTTTCTCTTAAACTTTGCAATAC